>NC_091049.1:12928108-13247908 GCF_963966145.1 Tenebrio molitor
ATTTTTCCAGCACTCGATCACATCCCTAATGACGTACGTTCAAAGAAATGCGTGGTATTTTTGGGACATCTGTATAAGTTCTCCAACTAGATGAAAATAGAATTAACATTGAAATGACGATTTTTAAAATTCAACACTTCACATATTATTAATAAGTAAATAAAAAATGCTAAAGAATTTTTAAGTTCCATTTCTGTCGTGGACGATGAAATGTAAAAACAAAGAAACGTCATTCTAAGTACGAAATTTTGATGAGTGTCATATTCCACTTTTATTTGTCAAAATTTTATCAATGTAACGATAAGTTGCAATTTGCAAATATAATGTAACGATAACGAAATCAAATAAATCTTATCTATTTTGGTTGAAAAAACAACATGACGCATTATACTCGTATAAAAGCCGGTGCTCCTCCACAAGCCCTGTGCAGTTTAATTTGAAAGTTTCGGCATTAAACGACAAACATGGTTCAGATCGCAGGAAAATACCAACACGTCAAGAACGAGCATTTTTTGGAGTACCTAATCTCTCTAGGTAATAATCATATTAGACAAAGTTCATGTATTCATTGACTAATTTGCTTTCGTAGGCATTCCTGAAGATAAAGCCAAAGCAGTTGACGCACTCAAACCTAAACTTGAAGTTGTCGTTGATGGAAACAAAATTTCATTGAACAGCGACTCCGGAGTGGAGAACGCCTCGTCGACATATATATTGGGCGAGGAGGTGGACGAAACGTTGCCTGATAACATCACCGTCAAAGTAAGTATTAAATCTGCATCTTCGGCAGGGTTAAATTATGTTGCTGTGATTTGAAGAGCACGGCCAAACTCAACGGCGATAGTTTGACGGTGACCTCAAAAAGTCCAAGCGGCAAAGTCGGAACCAGAGTGTACAAATTCTCCGACACTGAACTGGTTATGGTAGGTTTAACGCCCAAGAAAATATCTTTTTCTACTCACGTTATTTTTTATAGACCTTGTCCGGCGATAAGGGTCCAGAAGGCAAGAGAGTCTACAAGAGAATTTAAATATTGTTAAGAAATGTATTAAATGCGGTTCATGTTAATTGCAAAAATGATTTGTCTTGTATAGTAAAATCTTATAAATGGAATTAAAATCGCATCATACAGTAACAGCTGGGTTATAATCTTTGTTTAAATAAATATTACATCAGGTGATAACGGGATCATAGTGATTTGAGAGTGAATTCACTTTTAATTAGCATTCTATTTAACAAACAAAATAAATGAAAAAGTGTTTTGTTGCCTTAAAAAATATTTTTGCGCGATTGTATTCTATTTGCTTGTTTACCACGTCTGTTTCCAAGACGGTAAGCTCTGTTTACTCGTTGCTAACGATAAACTGGACGGTAAGTAATCTTTGGTGTTCTAGAACGGTAAGTAAAGTTTATTCAAAATCGATTATTATAATAATTTTTATGTAGACAGAAGTTGAAGACAAGATGTGGGGGCACTTTCTGGAAACTCATAAAGCTCTTGTAGTCGGCTTTCCTTGCCGCTGCAATAACATAGCATTAGCAAACTTGACGCAACATTGGCATTGTTAAAATTTTCATACCCCGCATTTTCCTTGTCTTTTTGATTAAACATTGAGGTCGTTGGTTTCGAAAATTCTTCATTTATATAGACAGAAGTTGAAGACAAGATGTTAGCACTTTCTGGAAACTCACACGTAGTCGACTTTCCTTGCCGCTGCAATGAAATAACACATTAACGGAGTTGCCGCCACATTAGCATTGTCAAAATTGTCATACCCCGAATTTTCCTTATCTTCTTGATTACACATCGAGGTCGTTGGTTTCGAAAATTCTTTATTTATGTACTTAGACAGAAGTTCAAGACAAGTTGTTAGCACTTTCTGAAAACTCACACGGCTCTTGTCGTCGGCCTTCCTTGCCGCTGCAATGAAACAATATTAGCAGACTTGCCGCGACATTAGAATTGTGAAAATTTTCATACCCCGGATTTTCCTTGTCTTCTTGATTACATATTGAGGTCGCTGGTTTCGAAAATTCTTTATTTATGTAGACAGAAGTTGAAGACAAGATGTTAGCACTTTCTGGAAACTCACACGGCTCTTGTAATCGGCATTTCTTGCCGCTGCAATGAAATAATATTAGCGGACTTGCAACGATATTTGTATTTACAAAATTTTCATACCCCTTGTTTTCCTTGTCTTCTTGATTACACATTGAATTTTGTTTTCGACACAATCTTCAATGTAGCTGAACTTCGAGGAATCGAGTGACTTCTAGTCCTAGCGTTCTCTGGATTTCTCAGAATGTGATGTGGGGTGCACATTCCAAGTTTTTCTACAGTTTTCGGAATCACTAAGATCAGTCATTTTACTGCTTCTTTTCAACATGACTGGCGATATTTGCACACAAAAACTGCAATGACGGTAACTGTCTGCAGATTGCCTTAGAAAGGCTATACAAAAATCGACATTATGGCAACACGATGTAAAGGGCGTTGTATCGCATTGCATTCTAGTTAGGAATGTTTTGTAATAAATATTCAATCGCGCAAAAATCTCATAAGCATCACGAACGCTAATGACAAAGCACCGATCTCAGACAATATTTAGTCGCTGTGCTCCTCCTCCAAACAATTTTGTCTTCGAGCGGTACATTGTCATTACCGTTCTTTATACTTAATATACTGAGATACCCGCTTTTGAATTCAAACTAACCGCCAATAAAAACTATAGAAGCACGGGTGTCGGTACGGTCGGCGACCGCTTGGGGGGCGGGGGTGAGAGTCGACAGGGGATGAACGGCCATGTTTTTTTGGGGAGACACTTTTGGTCTTGACCGCAGAGTAGTACCGAAGTACCGTGTATTTTTCTGTGTTCTAATTGTGCGATTTTAGTTGTTTTTTTTTATCGAACTGTGCTAAATGTTGCTGCCCAGCTTCTGTTTTTGAACAAGGTATGTTTGCTGTACTAAAATTATGCCTGTTTCGCGCGAAATGTATTTTAACTATGATGATGAGTGGCACGTGGGTTGTTGATGTTCCCACCATATTGTATAAAAATCCGCAATTATCTCGACCATCCCCATGTATCACGCTTTTAACATTTGTAAGCTTGTGAAGGAGAGTAAGGCCGCCTGGTTCTAGTTTTGTAAATTTTATAAAATTGTACGGATCACGTTTTTTTTTGTTGTCAAATCTGGTTTTACAGTTCACTAACTTTCCTAAAAGAAAAGGGCACCAAGTTTTAGCGTGGGTCTGTGGCTTTCACTTTTTATAAGCGCGCTCCCTCATTTTTGATCCCTTTTAATTATTACGAGGGACGCAACACTTTAATCAAAATTTGAAAGTTTCCACTTTCCATCCCGGTAGCAACCAATTGAGTTTATATTTCAGGTATCTGCGCGGGCTTATTCCTTATCCAGGGATCTTCTACATTTAGGTATTTTCATCGTTTAGTCCCGGGGCGCCCTCCATATTATTCAAGGGGGGGCCCTTGTCGATAATCCGGCTCTAATATGCTAGGGTCGACTGGACTGTGTTCTTTTGTTTTATTGTTATGTATTGTTATTGGTTGTTACCACTTTTCCATCCCAAACTGAAAGTGTTCTTAGATTACTCCGTCAACAAAGCTTTGTCGCGGTTTCGTTTGCATTTTCCAGTTGCTGTAATGTCAATTCCTCCTTATCGCGAGGGTCTCTCTCTGTTTGAGGGGTTTAGTTTCTCCTAACATCCAATCGTTGAACACGACCCCGCGGCCCCTCGTTTAACATGTTGTGCCCCAAGAGAGACCCGAAAACCATAACGCTTGGCGGGACTTGCTGAATGCTGGTCCGCAACGTCGCTCATGGTGTAAGTTGAATCCGAGTTCCTTGGCACAGAACTTCCGGAATGGTAATCTGTTCCCGAAGTTTGTGGTACTTGACAAGCGTCGTTTGTTTTTGCTTTGGAATAGTTATATTCAATTCAACCGATGAAATTAGAGTGCCTCAATTTGTTGACTTAAGGTAAAGCAGGTAGGATTTTTCCTTTAGCACTAAATCACGGGTAGGCGGGAAATGTT
The DNA here is from genome assembly GCF_963966145.1 of Tenebrio molitor. Classification (NCBI taxonomy): domain Eukaryota; kingdom Metazoa; phylum Arthropoda; class Insecta; order Coleoptera; family Tenebrionidae; genus Tenebrio; species Tenebrio molitor. The sequence continues at coordinate 12,932,167 of NC_091049.1, forward strand.
AAAGTCGTAAGGATAGGTACCACAGACCACCGGACCACACAAAGCCACTCACTCCTTCTATAGCGTATCTGCCGCATTTTGTAAATTAACTTGAAAAAAACAAAAAAAGGACATGCTGAAGTTCTCGCCTAGTGCCCGCTCTCGCTCGAACGGTCCGAAGTAACTGTTTTGTTTGTAATGTACATGACCCTCCTGTTTTCTGAATTTTAATTGTGTTGTTCATGAAAGCAGTTTTGTTCAATTTTCACTAATGGTCCCGCCCACGTTGTCACTTCGGGCTTGTTCGTATTTTCAGGAGAGGTTTTAGCGGAGCCTCATACGGGGTTCTAGGAGAATGGCCAGAGCTCACCATTTTTCTAGAGTTCTAAATGAGTAGTCTTCTCACATTTGGGGAGACTTGGGTGCCCTCTCCCGAGACGTTTTATTATTCATTAATCCCGGCGTTAAGAAAATCATAACTTTGCATAAATAACTGGTTTTAATTATTGTGTTGTTTTATTTGCACTCTTCTGTGTGGTTCACAAACCCTGTTGGAACGAATCTGGTAATGTTTAATTTGTATAAAAAAAAAACACAACGTAGGGAAATTAACGAGGTACGATCACGCGCTCTTAGCCATTTTTGAATTTCGCGGGTTTTATTTTTCATTGCTGTTGGTAGAAAAAAAAATGAGATGGTCGCTTGGTGGGAATTTTGAATTACCCACTTGGTTCATCACAATACTATAATGTAATGAACAAGCAATACACATTTTTATCCAGTACTTACAGTCACTCTGCATGTACTGTCGTAAATCAAATGAACTTAATTGGTTAATAACATAATTATTCATTCGATTATTATCAGTTCATTATGGCATTAATAACTATAATGCTACGGCTACCAAATTTAGAGTTTAGTTTTATCGGGTATTTTTATTATTGTAGCTATTATCTGTTACTACGGTCGCGATCAATAAATTTTGGACACTAGTGTCATCGTACTGCAATACATTCTAAAACGACCTTTATGTATTAATAACCTTAATTTTGATTGTAAGTGTCAATTTTGAAAATGTGAATGTCAGATTTATCGACAAAACATTCAAGAAGAGGTTTTAATTAATAAAAAATAAATTTGTAATTTTTCCAATGATGTATTTACTTTGTGGTTCGTGCGGTCGCCTAAAAAATTTATTGTGCACCTCGGCCAAAAAGTGCCTTTTGTCTTCGCCTGTTTTCAAGTCTCGGCTGCGCCTCGACTAGAAAACCCAGACTTGGCCTTGATACACAAATAATTATTTTGCAATACCATTGCCTTTGTAAAATAAAATGATTACGAAGAAATGATGAGATTAAAATGAAGTTTGGTGGCGAAAACAAAAATTATGTTGCAGAAATAAGTTGTCTTCTAACAGACACTTGTTAGAAGATAAGCATACAAATTGGTAGGAGAAAGATGGCACACAACTTATTTTGCAACTTATTCTATTTAATAGTATATTATGATACAAATTTATAAGGAAGCCTTTAAAGCAGGCGCGACGAGTTTAAGAGCACGACGCGTAGAGCACCGGTTTTCACATAAATTTATATAAAATAATTACACTACCCAACATTTTTGAATTTATTTTTTTTATAACGTCAACAGATTTATTCTAGCACGTCTAGATTCCGAGTTATGAATAACCTGTGACAACCCATATGCATTAATGTTATTTTTATCAAAACAGTACAAAAACTTAGAAACCAATGATAATTCTATTGCAAAATGGTAACACAAAAAGGACGATTAAGTACTAGTACAATCCGGCACAAAACAAATGTATTTTTTTCTCTTATGCGTGCTATCATCTTCCTTTTGAAGAACCCAACAAAAATCACCCATCATAGCGGGATACAATCTCCTCTGGTACATATGCCAAACACAACTTAAGCCTACTTAATTTTGCACCTTCTAGTGTACTCTTCATGCTTGTAAGACAAATGAATTTACAATGAATATATTATGATACACGAGTAAAAATAAAAAATGTTCATAGGTAGCTAGTTCGCAAACGTGACGTGATGGAATATGGAAATCGGGTATCATATAGTTCTAATAAATGAAAGGTATAAGAAATTTTCAGAGTTGGGTCAGTGAGAAAAATCATGTCGGGTAGTGTTATTATTGATTAAATTTTTTATGAATAAACAAAGTCGTTTGAGAACCACATCGTTTCACAACCTACTTGTAAAGAATTTTTTTTAGTCGCCATTACAGTTTATGAAAAATACAGGTAAAATGTGTGGTAATAATAATGTGTTGTGAAACGTCTCATGCCATAAAGAGCCCAATTTACACACGAGCGAGTTGAATACGACATTTTTTTGTTCGACGAGCCCCTTAAAAGCTCCAAACCGCTTAAAATCTTTAAAATTAGCTTGACGTTTCGTTTTGCCAAGTTGTGACATTTATAATAAGTAAAAGCGATAATAGTCATTTTTATATTAAGCGCGTGAAGTGAAATAGCTATTTTCATATGGGTAGCGCTGTCAAATCACTTTTCAGGTATGAGGCCGAAATTTGAAGCACGAGGCGTCAGCCAAGTGCTGCAAAACAGGCCGAAGACCTGAAAACTGACAGCGCAGGAATATTGAATAATATTTTTCGTGTTCGTTTGTGCAAAGTATTAAGTATTAAATACAGCGTGATCAACAATGACTGAGTCTGTTGGCAATGAAACAATTGAAAAATACTGGTGTTTTTTGTCTCGTAATTGGCACGGACCGGATTTTTTAATTTGAGACGACATTAAAAACATTTTTGGTTATAACGGTTATGTTTATGCTGTTACAAAAATGAACCTTTGATGGTAAATTTCAAATTTGACAAATTTCATTGTTACCAACAGACTCAGTCATTTTTGATCACACCGTATATTTAACCAGAAGAAAATACAGCAATTTACATAGACTGTCCTATAGAGGTAAACTAAGTTACCTGTACATAGGCTGGTTATTCTTAGAGCTAGCTTATAAGTATTCTAAACAAAAAGAAAATAAAAAAACAATATTACAATAAAATTAAAAACATTTTTTTTACAATTGTTTAGCATTAATTTAAAACTATACATCTCTTGGACCGGTGCGCCCAAAAAAAAGCAATATGAGATATTCTATTCTCCTAACAATTTGATACTTACATTTTATTGCTTTAATATTTCCTTGATATCTTATTTAATCTACTATCCATTGTGACAGGTTTTTTTTTATGGTTTTATTACTGCAATTTAGTATTTTTAATTCATAAGAAAGAGTGTTGAAGAGCCTTGTAGTCATAAATTCATTGTTTTTGCAGCTAACAGATTTGTAGATTTTAGGTAGTTGTATGCTTTGATATCTTGTATTTCTATTAGAAATTTTAAAAGTGTTTTTCAATTTCACATAGTGATGTAGCAATAGTCTGTTGAATACAATTCGTAGTCAAAGATAGTAGACTATTTAATTCATCTGTCACTTAATGTTCATTAACCAATGAAACAAACTTAATTTTAGTGATTTCCATGGTTACAAAAGAATTGCAGCGGATATTGGACTAGTACAAATATCAGCAACTATTGTACTAGTAATCGAAGTGAATATTTGAAACAAATAAAAATCTTCATAAAAAAATTTTTTTGCAGCGACAATATAATTCATACACCAAAAATCCCATAAGCAGAGGTGTTTTCGTCATTATGACAGCGAAAAAAGTTTGCCCTAACTTTTCCAGCGACAAAACGGAACCTAACTTTTGAAAGCGTCTGATTCTAGTAGGTCCGCATCATAGTCATTTACGTATTCATTAAATTGTCTTACCGAATTACACTCAAGTTTTTTTGTGTGTCGAAGTAAACTTGCCATTTATAATTCGAGTTTTGTTGTCTGGCAATTAAACTTAAAAAACTGCCAGAAAAAATTACTCATCCTACGGACTCGTAATTTTTTCAGAGGCAGTTTTTTTCGTTAAATTGCCAGGCAACAAAATTCTCATTGAAGTGTCAAGTTTACTTCGACAAAAAAAGCTCTCGTGTAATTATAAGTGAAAAACGAACACAAAAATATTATTTTCTAACTAATCGAAGTGTACAATTTGAAAAACTGAAAGAAATTTTAGGAATTTGATTCATTAAATAGTCCTCCAAATACGACTGAATATTTTTATGGTGGTATCACTCATGGTCATTTACGCTTGTGAACACCATTCGACAATCTATTACTACTCGTTGTATTATAAGAAAATAATACAGAATTTATTCACTTTGTAGTGTTTTTTAACAATTTTATTGCTTTTTTTGCTTATTGAAATCGGACAATAAATAACGGAGCTACAGCTTGGGGCGTTTGTTAGCGAACATCCTGTATAATGAATATTTTTTGTTTCATAATTGGATTTTCATTGTTTTGTTAACTGAACAGAATATTTAACAAAGTTTCTGTTTCTTTAAAACTAAAAACTGTTGTCCAGTTAAATACAACTTTCGTTACATCCAGTAAAAAATCGAAATAAATTGTTTTTGATTTGAAACCCAGTTTTCTTATTTGTCAGTGACAATGCAAAATTTTACATACGTTAACCTTATCAAACCTGGTTCCGTTACTTAATAAAAATGATTAAACGCAATTTTAAACTTCACTGTTCACAGAAGATCGTACTTTTGAAGCACCGATAAATTATTGTGAATCATCAATCTATAACCACAGTTATCGTATGTACATACCTATTTATGTGATTAAGAATGAATCATATAGATTATACAATAAACGATGAGTTGGTAGTAATCCAGTAATAAATGATTTAATAATGTAAAAGTTTGTGTTGATTTTGCGAAACGTCGTTCGTTCATCATCTCCAAAAGGTCATGCGTGATTCAATTCACTTTAAAAATGTAATCTTGAGCATCAACTTCATGAGATTTTAAGCAGAAGACGCATGTGCGTTAAATGTAATTGCCCACGAAACATATTGAAATATCACTCATCAAAATATGTTATTACTAAAGTTCGGATTATATGCACTGAAAAGAGAAAAAATATGCGCATATATATGCACGCTTTTTAGCTAAAAATGCAGTGAAATATGCACAAATATGCACAAAATATGCATAAATATACTATAATATGCTTTATCACTTTTACAAAAAAGACAAATTTCGCAGAATTAATCTATTTATTCAAAATTTATGAATATAAAAACAAAACTGAAAATATATATTTTAAATTATACAATAGTCAATACAACTTTATAGGAATTATATCGGGTGTTTTTTTTTAATTTCACCTCGTAGTAGGCGTTGAAGTGTCGATTGTGAATGCACTATACAGCTTACGGATCACGGATTATCTGTTTAAATCTTATAGTTGATTGCAAAAAAAAAAACGGGAAACGAAAATTTTTATAATGTAAATTTGGTGTTGACCATTTGTCAATTAATTGTCTACTTGACAATGACAATGTCTATCAAAAATATCATTTAATTTTGACCATAATTCTAACCTATCTATCGTAAGAAGGTTTCACACTATGAAAAAATAAAAATGTGTCAATTTTATTCTGGCAATTTTCATTTTTTTTTTGCAACCAACTGTACGTTTTATACGAGTGGTGCATTCACAATCGACTCTTCAACGCCTACTACAAGGTAAGATTTAAAAAAAAACCCAGATATTAAAAAATGAATGTTATAATTGGAGGTAAATTAAACAAAATAACTTCAAATCCTTATCGTTGAATATAGAATAAGTATTACTTAGTAGCAAAGTAACATTTTTTTTCGCAAATTAATTAATACAGGGTCTATCTGAAATACGTGTGTTAATTTTAACCATTGGAAGAACTCGCCAATTCATGAAACTTTTCTCTATAACATTTTTACGAAAAAGCTTTACAAATTGATTTAAAATTGGGAATAAATTAGCCATCAAAGTGTATACTCGTCTATGGGTAAGGGTCAAAATTTTCTGTTGTACTAGAAATGGAGCCTTGTTAAAAAGTTACATTGTTTTGAAAAAAATTATATAATTAAAATTTAAATCCTCATCTTTGAATACTTTTGCGAATTTTGCAAAATGTTATAGAGACAAGTTTTATAAATTGGCGAGTTCTTTCACTGGTTAAAAGTAACACACGTATTTCAGATACACCTGTATGTATTCACACTCAAATACTCAAGTGCTTGTTGCAAAGCCATCCAAAACGCTTTCCCTGAATTTTCTTGAATAATAATTTCGGATATTGTTAGATCCAAGCAAAAATTGATTCAGATATTTTCGGCAATGAAATGATTGCACACAGTTGTAGTAACCATGGCCACCAATGTATGTTTTGTCCGCAGCTCTGTCGAATAATATTTGAAGTTTGAAGGGATGCCGAATATTAGCGTTTTTTTTTTGTGGTCGTCGGAAAAATATCGTGTATACCACGTGTTGAAAATTCGATTTCACACTCGTTTGCTTAAGCCACGCGCCTACGGCTTGTGGCTCAATTCTGCAAACTCGTGTGAAATCTTTCATTTTCAACTCTTGATATACAATATACTATTTCGTTACGACTAGGACTAGCAGACCGTTTGTGATTGAATGTTGCAAAATACAAATTCACGTATAGCGATTCAAATTCTTCGAAAGAAAGAGTCGACATCGTTAGCAGGAAGTTTTAGAAACAGGACATCTGTTGATTCCATTGTTAAATTTATGGTCTAATTTCTCTGGAATTACGCTCTACCAAGAAGTTCTATGTTTTTAAAACAAGCGGATATTTTCTGATGTCCCCCTATCTGCACCATGTAGACTTGCAAGGGTTCAATAAATGAACAAAAAAAAACTGGAAAATTGCAGAAATATGCATTAATATGCATTTGCATGAAAATATAAAAAAAATAACGAGAAAGGGGGGGGCAGGGATTTAACTTGCTCCATGGCGCTGAATGTGTAGCTACGCCACTGCTGTTCATTATATTTGTTTTGGTGAAAATGAATGTGCCCGAAGCATTATTAAGGAAGCACCAGCATTGCTTCAAGTTTATTGCGAGAAAAATCATCTGCAAGATATGGAAAATGTTCAAGTTCGGAGGTTTGTTTTTTATTGAAAATGATACGGCAAAATGTGCCGTTTAGTTGGCATATTTGTAGATTTCAAAAGGTACCTACTTGCATTCCTCAAACGAAAGAATGAGCGTTATATTCCAAAAAAGGCCAAGTGTAACGAGAGACAATATTTATATTAATGTGTATGTCTGGTTGCCTACACCAGGAGAGTGGGTGGTAGCACTGAACCAGAGCAGCTGTCTTGTCTTAGTTTTAAGTTTAGTTAAGTTTGAGCAATTGAGCTTGTTAGAGTTGATTTGAACACGTTCAAGGCGATCTACATTTACCAGGCCATGACACTGACCAAAGACAGTGTGCTATGGAATGGCCTACCACAGTCTGACAACATTGCTTCACCAACATTTAGTGAAAAAAATCGAAATCCACTAAACCTGTCATTGTATCTACATTTGTCAAATATGAGTGATCTAATTTTACGACAGTTCAAAAATGCGTAATCGCATTGTAACATATAGTTTAAAACCACCTTAGGGACAGAAAAATAACGGTGCTCATTACTGATAAAATTTCAGATTCTCTGCTGTGTTCCGGGCTATTCAAACTGTTTGGTTATAAACTAACGCGAGGTGGGCATTTCCAACTTAAATATAACAATTTGTTCTCCCCATTGCCTAAATCCCATCCCATTTCTTGTAAATTGCTTCCCAGTCTCATTTCAATATTCGTTCTTAAAACCAAAAGATTTTCCCCAGTGATTGTGTCGTCATTACTAATTTTGATTATTTCTTCCCAAACTGTAATTTCTTCGTAATTAAAAGTTATTGGAACCGCGTTTGGCACAAGTCGCTTCATTTTGTCCCCATTGATAAATAACTGTTCCGCTAAAATCTTTAGCACAAGCATGGCTACTTTTGCGAATTCTTCACTCTTCGATTTTTAAATTTTAAAATCTCTTTCCAAATTGGCTTCGTTTCCTCATTTGATGGAAACTTAAATAAAAGTATTTAGCTACCTACGTAATTTGAAGAAGAAGGCGCATAATTTAGTACGCAACACTTAAATGACATTTTTAATTAAGTTTGACGAATTTGACCAAGGACTTGTCACAATTTATTTTAAATGTCGAATTCGTTTCAAAAAGTTTGGAACACCGTAGGTCATGGAATGGCCTACCAGGGAATGTGGCAACACAGCCAGTGTCCAGGCCTGTAACTTAAGACCGCCTTGACACGTTACATTGTACGCACAGCCCACGTGACTATTTTGTATTGTTAAACTAGTTTAGTGATTAAATCAATTAGTTTACAATCTTGTGATGAACCAAGTGGGTAATTCAAAATTCCCACCAAGCGGCCATCTCATTTTTTTTTCTACCAACATACGCAATGAAAATAAAACCCGCGAAATTCAAAAATGGCCAAGGGCGCGTGATCGTACCTCGTTAATTTCCCTACGTTGTGTTTTTTTTTTTACAAATTAAACATTACCAGATTCGTTCCAACAGGGTTTGTGAACCACACAGAAGAGTGCAAATAAAACAACACAATAATTAAAACCAGCTATTTATTCCAAGTTATGATTTTTGTTAACGCTGGGATTAATGAATAATAAACGTCTCGGGAGAGGGCACCCAAGTCTCCCCAAATGTGAGAAGACTACTCATTTAGAACTCCAGGAAAATGGTGAGTTCTGGCGATTCACCTAGACCCCCGAATGAGGCTCTGCTAAAACCTCTCCTGAAAATACGAACAAGCCCGAAGTGACAACGTGGACGGGACAGCTAGTGAAAATTGAGCAAAACTGATTTCATAAACAACACAATTCAAATTCAGAAAAACAGGAGGGTCATGTACATTACAAACAAAACAGTTACTTCGGACCGTTCGAGCGAGAGCGGGCACTAGGCGAGAACTTCAGCATGTCCTTTTTTTTCTTTTCCAAGTTAATTTACAAAATGCGGCAGATACGCTATAGAAGGAGTGAGTGGCTTTGGGTGGTCCGGTGGTCTGTGGTACCTATCCTTACGACTTTAACATTTCCCGCCTACCCGTGATTTAGTGCTAAAGGAAAAATGCTAACTGCTTTACGTTAAGTCAACAAATTGAGGTACTCTAAGTTCATCGGTTGAATTGAATATGACTATTCCAAAGCAAAAACAAACGACGCTTGTCAAGTACCACAAACTTCGGGAACAGATTACCATTCCGGAAGTTCTGTGCCAAGGAACTCGGATTCAACTTACACCATGAGCGACGTTGCGGACCAGCATTCAGCAAGTCCCGCCAAGCGTTATGGTTTTCGGGTCTCTCTTGGGGCACAACATGTTAAACGAGGGGCCGCGGGGTCGTGTTCAACGATTGGATGTTAGGAGAAACTAAACCCCTCAAACAGAGAGAGACCCTCGCGATAAGGAGGAATTGACATTACAGCAACTGGAAAATGCAAACGAAACCGCGACAAAGCTTTGTTGACGGAGTAATCTAAGAACACTTTCAGTTTGGGATGGAAAAGTGGTAACAACCAATAACAATACATAACAATAAAACAAAAAAACACAGTCCAGTCGACCCTAGCATATTAGAGCCGGATCATCGACAAGGGCCCCCCCCTGAATAATATGGAGGGCGCCCCGGGACTAAACGTTGGAAATACCTAAATGTAGAAGATCCCTGGATAAGGAAAAGCCCGCGCAGATACCTGAAATATAAACCCAATTGGTTGCTACCGGGATGGAAAGTGGAAACTTTAGAATTTTGATTAAAGTGTTAAGCAATAAATAGATACTTGTTACACCAAAAGCGTCACTCGAAATAATTAAAAGGGGATCAAAAATGAGGGAGTGCGCTTATAAAAAAAAGTGAAAGTCACAGACCCACGCTAAAACTTGGAGTCCTTTTCTTTTAGGAAAATTAGTGAATTGTAAAACCTGCTTTGACAACAAAAGGAAAACGTGATCCGTCAATTTTATAAAGTTAGCAAAACTAGAACCAGGCTGCCCTACGCTCCTTCGCAAGCTTATAAATGTTAAAAGCGTAATACATGGGGATGGTCGAGATAAATGTGGATTTTGTAAAACATGGTGGAAACCCACGTGCGACCCATTTGTGTCTTATTATTGTTAAACTACATTTCGCGCGAAGCAGAATTAATTTTAGTACCCCAAACATATACCTAGTTCAAAAACAGAAGCTGGACAGCGATACTTTATATCGATGTGTTTGCTCCTGTTGTGGAACGTAGGGTTCGCAGCAAGCTTCAAGGCACCCAAGTTGTCTTCATATACAACAACGGGGGACAAGTTATCCAGGCCCAACTCGATGAGAAAAGACCGGAGATACTTAGCTTCCTTGGTGGCTTCGGCCAGTCCCATGTACTCAGCCTGGGTGTACGATAATGCGACAGTCTTTTGTTTTCTCGCATCCCACGAAACAGGTCCACCCCCCAACATAAAGACATACCCGGTGAACGATTTTCTGTCGTTGGGGCAATTTCCCCAGTCCGCATCTACGAAGCCTTCCAAGAACTGGGATTTCTTAAAAAAGGTCAGCCCAAGCTTCGTTGTGCCTTTGAGGTAACGAAGTACTCGCTTGGCGGCAGTCCAATGAGGCTTTCCATAGCAATTATTAAACTGTCCCAGGTAACTGACAGCAAAATTGATGTCAGGCCTGGTAGCAGTTGACAAGTACGTCAGAGCTCCGACCAACTCACGGTACGGCAAATTCTCGTCGGGAGGTTCTTCACTCTTCAATAACCTCACTCCAGGATCCAACGGAGAGCAGACCGGTTTTGAGTCGAACATTCCAAATCTCTTCAACAACTCGTTGATATAACCCGTCTGAAGTATGTTAATCGCACCGAAAGACCTGTTAAATTCCATACCTAGGCAGTAACCAATCTCGCCGAGATCACTGGTCTCGAATTTCTGAGATAGACAACTAAACAACCTATCGGCCATCCTTGGGTCACGCGAAGCGACGATGATGTCGTCAACGTAGATAGCTATCAGGGTTGACTCTTCACCAGTCCCGATTCGGTAAACACAGGGGTCGGCCTTGGTGGGAACTGCTCCGAATCTCCTCAGTATGCCATCCAGTTTGGCGTACCAACTCCGACCAGCCTGACGTAGGCCATACAAGGATTTTTTCAGCAAACAAACATGGTCACCCTCTCGTAGTTGCTTGAGCATCTTCCTAGCCTTGTCTCCTACTTCTCTGTCTTCTTCAGATTGGATCATCTCGAGCACTTGCAACAGGTATTTCGGAGGTTCCATGAATATCTCTTCCTCTAGTTCTCCATTCAGATATGCACAAGTTACATCGAACTGACTTATGTTCATATCGTATTGAGCTGCTATAGAGGCTAAAAGTCGAACTGAACTCAGTCGCGCAACCGGTGCGAAGGTTTCTTTGAAATGAACTCCAGGTCGTTGGCTAAACCCCTGAGCCACTAGTCGAGCCTTTCTTCTTTCTAATGTACCGTTCGCGTTGTATTTATTTCTCAATACGATTCGGCTGCCTATGACTTCACGATCATCAGGACGTTTGACAAGTTTCCAGGTATTGTTCTTGATGATGGACCTAATTTCAACGGCCATCGCGTCATACCACTCGTCGACTTCTGGTGAATTCATTGCTATTCTTGCAGGAATTACAGATATAAAGGCCTCTTCCTCTATTTCGGCAGTTCCTGCTTCCTGAAATCTGCAGACTTTTCGAGGTCTTCCCCTCGCTCCTGTTCTAACAAGCCTAGGTCTACCTCTTTCTCTTCTGACTACGGGCTCTTCCTCTATTTCATCCTGCACCTCTTCTTCTGGGTTTTCGACTTCTTCAGCTGATCGCATTTCAATAACCACGTACCTAGGCGACTCCACTTCGTCTGTTTCGCCTTTGAACAGATCATCTGGCACAAATTCAGTGAAGATTTCAGCCTTTTTCTCAGTACCTTCTAGGAATTTCACGTCTCGTGTGATTTCGACCTTTCTTTCATTAGGCATCCACACTCGATATCCCTTGCTTTCTTCTGAGTAGCCCAGGAATACACCTTCCTTTGCCCGAGAGTCGAATTTTCCTCTGTTGGGTTGTCTGTCCAGGCGGAATACACGACATCCAAATTCCCCAAAGTGACTAATATTAGGTTTCTTGCCAGTCCACACTTCATAGGGTGTTCTGCCACCGAGACTCTTGGATGGGCATCGATTTCTAATGTAGTTCGCCCTGTTGACCGCTTCGGCCCAAAAACTGGGTGGAAGACCTGACTGCAACATCAGACAACGAGCCATGTCTAATAAAGTTCGATTCTTTCTTTCGGCAATCCCATTTTGTTCGGGGTTATGCGGAATGGTGAATCGTCGGGTTATTCCAAGTCCCTTCAGAAGGTTGTCGAACTGTTCACTGGTGTACTCTCCACCGTTATCAGTTTGAAACGTTTTTATTTTCTTGCCCTGTTGATTTTCGACCATAGTGATGAAGTCTTTTGTGGCTTCAATCGCTTCACTTTTCGACCTGAGGAAACGAACAACAGTCCATCTGGAACAATCATCTATGAACTCGATGAAGTATCGTGCTTTACTCATCGACTCAACACGCATCGGCCCGCAAACATCCGAATGTATCAGTTCCAGCAATTCGCTCGTTCTGTCAGACCGTTTCGGGAAGGGTGTGCGTACCATCTTCCCCTGAAGACACACCTCACACTCAATGGAGTCTCTCGCGAAGTTCATGGGCTTTAAAACGTCCAATCCAAGCACGGTCCCTTTGCTTATGGCTTCGGACATGTCTCTCGCGTTTAGATGTCCTAATCGCCTGTGCCACACCTCGAACGTCTTGGTACAGGGAAGTCCCGCTGCGAAAACCGATCCCGTTGACCTCTCTTTGTTTCGTTCGCGCGCGTAGTATAATTCGCCAATCCTGTCAGCAACCAGCTTTACGCTACCGTCGTTATCGACTACGAATGCGTTGTCTCTTTTAAATATGACCTCACAACCCTTTTCGGTGATTTTTCCCACTGATAGCAAGTTCGTACGTAGGTCTGGAATAAACAAAGTCTTACTCAAAGAAATGTTCCTCGACTCACCAAACACATCGGCGGTGAACATTGCTTTTCCTTGGGCAGTGATACTTGTAGAACCATTATTTGCGAGATTTAACTTTCCAGGTTCAGACTTCATTTCGAAGAAAGCTCTTTCATCATTGCACAGATGAGAAGTTGCACCACTGTCCAGACAACACGTGTTTCTCTTGTTCGAACTGGTCAGATGACATTCAGATATGCTCAGGCAAGTATCTTCTGCACTTTTCGCGGAGGCACGGAAGTCTTTGTTCTTGCAGTCAGCTGCTTTATGTCCGATTTCTTTGCACTTGTAGCACCGATATTTGAAATTTCCACAGTCGTTCTTGGTACCGGATTTCGAGTTCTCGCCGTTCGTCGTTTTTTCAGTCTTCTTCACGTTCTTCTTTCGCCAATTTGCTTTATGATTACTGAACAATGCATTTTGAGAAGCTCCTCTCGCTGCAGTTTTCCTGGCATTACTCTCTTCGATTATTTTCACACGAAGGACATCAGGTGTCGGGAGGTGGTCCCGCGACTCAATGGCACACCTGGAATTCTCAAAGCTGTCAGGCAAGCTATACAGCAACATGATCGCTAACAAATCTCGGTTGATTTCAACTTCCATCTCCTGGAGTTTGTCGACCGCATCGAAGAACATATCGATGTGTTCTCGCACATCACCGGATTCCTCCATGCGCTGAAGTGTCAGCTGTTTCAGTAACGTGGCCTTTCTCGCAGGTCCCTTCGACTGGTATATACCCTCGAGCTTGAGCCAGACTTCTCTCGATGACCCACATCCTTTTATCTGCTTCAGCTCAGAGGGGTTGATTGCCAGTATGATGTCGGATTTAGCTTTACTGTCGTTCCTCACCCATTGTTGTGCAGCAGCTTCTGATTCGACGTCGCCGACTACCACCGCTGGTTTCACCGTTGCCCCGTTCACGTAACTCCACGCGTCATTTTTGATCAGCAATGCTTCCATCTGCATCTTCCACGTGTCGTAGTTCTCCTTGTTTCTCATTATGTTTGCGCCTTTTTGATGAGAAGAATATTGCTGCTTTAAAAATGAAGTATGCCAATGATATTTCTTGTGTTGAAGGAACAATTGCATTTTTAAAATTAATAGGTGACTGGTGGAAAATAATTAACTGTAATTCTTTCTACAAAGACATTCGTTTACGCGATCCACGGTGTGCACCAATCCAAAGTGTCGACGATGAAAATTTAATCTTCCTAGAAAATTTTTTGAAATGGTTGGAATTGTGGAACAATTTGGAAGTTCAGGGCGAACCTAAAAAATCAAGAAATGGAAAATTAACTTTGCAGACTCAGTTATCTTTAACCCACTCATTGAAATCCATAATTGCACTTTGCAGATATTTAATTGACGACCTACAATTCCAGTACATTTTATTATTCAAATTTCAAACAGATGCCCTAGAAGACCGTTTTGGCAAATATAGACAAATGAGTGGCGGAAATTATCATATTTCAGTCATGCAGGTCTTGGAATCTGAAAGAAAATTGAAAATGCTTTCTGTTTTAAAACTAAAGTCATCGAATAAAGGTGAATTTTCGTTAAAAGAGTTTCTTGATTCTTGTGAACAAGAATCAAGTCAAGATGAAAATGAATTGGTCGAAAAGTTTGAAGATGCATTAATAATAGCAGAAGATGAGGCAATTTCGCAAGATGAAGCTGAAGTTCTAGTATATATAGCAGGATACATTGCCCACAGGACTAACATGACATTAAAGTGCATACAATGCAAAAGTCTCATTTCCCATAACCGAAAACTAGAAGTAGATTCATGTAATCGTCCAGATTTGGTTTATTTAAAACATTTGGATCGAGGTGGACTTAAGTGGCCGAAGAAATTTCTTGTTGAAATAGTATCTCAAATGTTCGTGTTATTTAAAGTACTAATAGGACAAGACTTTGAAAAACTGAATTTATTAAAGTGCGAAATCAACGCGTACTTTTAAAAAAGCTTGCAATTGAAATGTTAATTTACAAAGATATGATATACGGTACGTGTGAATGTGGCGAGTCCTATTTAAAATTAATTGAAAAATGTATTACAAAGTTTTCTAATATTTTGTTAAATAATTATTCTAAAGTAAATAGGGATAAAATATACCGTGAAAGCAAAGATAATTCTGCCAATAGTAAAAAAACTAAAAAACTGTCTAGCGCCTAACGGTTTGCAAAACTATATTTTTCTTAATTTGAAATCAATATTTTATTTTATCTTTTTTTATTCGTATTCTATCGTATTTGGTAATTACTTATCTATTATGTATTATTTCGAAAGCTAAAAACAAATTATTTTATATTATGTTATGATTTATGTTCTAATTCTGTCTCTGTTTAATAATAAACTCATATTAAACCACCTTCTAGCTTTTGCTTGTTGAAGCTAAACACTAGAATTAATTAGAAACGATTCTTTCAAGTAACATTTTTCTATAAAACGTATGGTTTAGAAATTATTTCTTTAAAACGTCAACATTTCAATGGCGAGCCGTAAGAATACGGTACGGAGCGTTGATGAAATTCCGTCTTCTGTGGTGACGTCACGCCCGCTGCAGCTTGGCCTGTAGCTGGAGCGGGCCTTGGTTGGATGGTTTCTTTTTCTGCACCGCATTCACAAGAAGGGTTTTCACGAATGTTCCAGTGAAACAGCATATTATTGCATTTGCCATGGCCGGTTCTAAAACGATTTAATTTACACCAGATTTTCCTGGGTAGGTGAAATCCCGGAATTTGTTTTGTAGGATCCTCAATTAGATTTTTATTGAAAATATCAACTTCTTGCCAGGCTGCTTTCCAATAATCAGATTTGGAAATACATGTTAAATGATACACTTGAATTACATATCGCAGCGAAATTGTATAACAAATGTCAAACTGACGTAAACAATCATTCTAATAAATGTAGTGGACCAAATCTAATAGACAGAATTATAGAGGTTTACGGATAAAAAGGAAACCCAACGCAAAATTGCGATTATTCCACCTTAATAATGTTCAACTCTGATTGGTCAACTTCAGAATGTCTTTTCTCGGTTATCATTTGAGATAGGACTTTTTTCCTTCAAAATACACGTTAATATATTCGCCCTAAGGCTCCCTTTTTTCTCTGGGGAGCCAGTTCTGGGACACCCTGTATATAGAGATAGAGATAAATATCCAGTAAACTAGATCAGGCCGGTGTTTCCAATTTAATGACCGCCACTGTACCTTCATTTGATATTTTATTTGAGTTGTATTATAAAGGGTGTTTTTTTTTAAATTTGGCGTCGAAGTAAGCGTTGGGGAGTCGATTGAGATCGCACCACTCGTGTAAAAGCGTAAAATTTAAACAGCTGATCCGTGATCCGTAACCTATATAGTGTGTTCACAATCGACAGTGTAACGCCTACTTCAACGCCAAATTAAAAAAAACACCCGTTATGTACTGGCAAATGCAGCAAAATATCTATTGGACCTGTAAGTGTGTATAACACAATTAGCAATTCTTCGAACTCCTAGTGCGAAAAAGCAGTACACAAAAATTGTATAGAGTTATAGGGGGATTATAAGCAATGGTTGGTGCGGAAAAGATGCCGGCCCATCCCATTTACAGTGCCTATTTTTAATATCATATCGTTTGTTTCACGGTGCCGCCTTGTTCCTTAAGTTCAGATTTAGGTTTTGTTGTTATTTTACTTGCATATTTTCTTTGTTCTTTGTGAGCGGTTAGTAGATACATTTATTGTACTGGTATGTATTTCTTGTTGTGTCATGTAAAGGCGCACCGCACCGCTAATTTGTTTAATTTCTCATGTGATCTGGTTCCGGATCAATCAGCACTGTAAATGAAAACGAGAATGTATTTATTCGTGTATTCATAAAATAAATACAGGCGTCCTCCTACCGATTTATGCATTTTTATTTCGAAGTTTTCCCAGCCTGCAGCTCCACCATTTGCATCCCGAGCTAGTCTGCCGCCATTTTGTATAAGAAAACACACAATGTAGGGGTTCTACCGCTTCAAGGATGATCACGACATGGACAATTTGTTCAATTTCGCGGGTTTATTTCGATAATTCAGATGTTTGAATTTTGGCGGAAGACTGGCGATATCTGGGTTATTACAATCTTTCTCGAATTTGAAATAAATTCTCGCTCGTCAGGGCGCAGGGTCATTTACATTAAATAAATGTTGACACTCAGTGTGACAAATTGTATTATCATGAAAATCACTGTTTGGCTCATACCAAAATGATGTTTTGGCAAATGTTTATTAAAAAATTTCAATTATTAGCCGTTCACGATTGTTTTAAACGCGCAGCAGGCCACGATATTTTTTTGTTGGATTGGCGCCAGGTCCTGTCATATAACGTTTCGTTTTTAAATATTCGCCTTATTGTCAGTTCCGTCATTAATTTAGTTAGTAAACTCCATCCATTTTCAATATACACAACTAAATCTAGATGTAGCATAAATCACGGATGTAGTACCAAAGCGCCCCGTACTAATCCTTTCGAAGCGCTACCGTCACCAGCGAGAATCTAATCGCTGGGCCCCTACCATCACATCAGCTGCGCGCCGTCGGAGCGTGTCGGACCATCTCCAGTCAGGCTATAAAAGGGATGCACGCATGGACAATAATTCATTATTCATTTGATCATTCGAGCTCCCTCAAGAGTCTCACCACAAACCTTTTTTAACTTTGTTTACCTTTATGTAAATAAACTATTTACAACACAAATAATGTTAAAAGAGACTCCACAACGTGGGGCCAAAAATCCACGACCCACCAACAGAGTTCAAGCACTGAGCACGGTCTTACTCTGAAAATCCAAAAATCCAACAGAGTTCAAGCACTGATCACGGTCTTACTCTAAACATTCCAAAGTCCACGACTCCACACATAGTTTAAGCACTGACAGGCACTGAAGACGGTCCACCCGGTCTTACTCTAAGAGTCTCCTTCGTCAAAAAATTGAACGACAGAGTTTAAGCACTGAACGGTACTGAAGACGGTCCAATCGGTCTTACTCTAACGTTTCCAAAGTACCCACGACTCAACGCAGAGTTTAAGCACTGACAGGCACTGAAAACGGTCCACCCGGTCTTACTCTAAGAGTCTCCGACGTCCAAACATTGAACAACAGAGTTTAAGCACTGACAGGCACTGAAGACGGTCCACCCGGTCTTACTTTAAAAATCCAAAATCTACGACTCAACACAGAGTTCAAGCACTGAACGGCACTGAAAACGGTCCACCCGGTCTTACTCTAAGAGTCTCCGACGTCCAAACATTGAACGACAGAGTTTAAGTACTAAACGGCACTGAAGACGGTCCAACCGGTCTTACTCTACCAATCCAAAAAACGATCGCCACCATTCCTCATCAAAAGCCCGTCCCTTTGCAACGTCACAGCCCCCGACTGAACGACGCCATGGCCGTCCAAATGAGCGAGGAGCAATTCCAGCAATTGATGATTAGAGTTGGAGGCCAATCCCAAGCCAGGATACCACGACACTTCACCCAATGCTCGGCTCGTTTCAACGGAACACGAAGCGCAGCTGCAGTGGAGGAGTTCGTGACGGCGGCGACCATTTATAAGAAAGTAGAAGGTATCAGCGACGAGTTCGCCCTCGAAGGTCTACCTCTACTCCTGACAGGCGAAGCCAACCCCTGGTGGAACGGCATCAAAAGCAACGTCAGCACCTGGAAAGAAGCTATGGACCTGGAGATGAAGATGCCGAGTCTGATAGAACCCCTTGCCGACAATGACGCTAGAGACTATCAGCCTCCGACAAGTAGAATCACGCAACCAGCTATACACGACGGATGAGGCGTCTGGAATGTATACCAGGCTCAAGGTAGTAGTGACTACATTATGCAAGACGCAATCGGTGCTCTGATGGATTACGAGATGGAATCTAGTTCCGGGTACGACAGCCCGATAAGAATCCACCTAGCCACCTTGCACCTTCGCCCTGTGGAAGGGGCGTCGCTCCCAAAGATCGAAAAAAAAACGACTCAACGCCCTGCTGCACCAGCACGTCGAGTTATTTGCGAAAACGGGACCTCCGACCCCCTTCGCAGAGAACCATATCGACACCGGAGACAGCACCCCGATAGCTTCTCCGCCGTATCGACTCACTCCGGGTAAGAGACAGACTACCCAGACAGAAATTCACGCCATGTTAGAAGCCTTCCAAACGTTAAAAAAGCAGCTCACTAGCACCCCTGTCCTCCGGACAGCTGATCCTACCCGCGCTCTTGACGCAGCCTTACTCCAGGGGGAGGCACCCGAAGAGTGCCCCATCGAGTACGCTAGCCGCCTTCTCATCAAGACGGAAAGGAACTGCTCAACCAGAGAAAGAGAAGTATTGGCCAATGTATGGACAATTAATAAATTTCGCAACTACGTCAAAGAGACCAGCGGAGTCGTCATCATTGATTGTCGACCATTACCTTGGCTCATCGCCCTGAAGCCACCCCCCGACTTCTTCAACTCCACGAAAGCTGGAAGGAAACTCGAGAGACCCATGAAAAAGAGCAAGCTCGCCCCTCGACGAGACGGCCCCTACATCGTTCTCCTGCAGAACGGTCCTACGAGCTATGTCCTAGCTGCCCGAGACAAACCAGCAGAGCCCCTTGGTACTGTAGTGAGACCGTCCATTGTGATCGTGATGATGTCGTAAATTTTCGCATTTTTAACTGTTAATCTATCCTTTAAACTCTCAATTTGATATACTAATCTATTTGGCTCGTCTAGTAACCCTTTATACTTATTATTTTCACTTACCTACGTTGTGTTTATTTTTCGTCGATAGTCACATTTATAGTGATGATGATGTTTTATCTTAAGGCCTATTAAGCAATACTCAGTAGTCGTAACACAAATTCGGAGACAAAGTAGTGTCAAAACGCATGGAGAAAGGGATTTAAACACAAGTTCCCCACAATTATTTTATTACAAAATATTTCGAAGCCTTGTTTACAAAATGGATGAGTTCTGCGGGTTTGATCAAATTTTGCACTGTGTTAAAATTATTGTTGAGGTTATGGTTGTAATCAAATTCGTAAGAGACTTTCTTTGTAATTGTGATCATGAATTTAAACAGATGATTGAGGCGTCAGTCTTCACCTGATTATCTAATTTAGATTTGACAAAGTTTGATTTTGCTGTAACCCCCCATTTTTATGCAACCCTATTTACGTACGGCAAATCTACCTTAACCTTCAGTTAACTTGTTCGAACTTATATTACACAAGCAACATTTAATATCCCGTTTACTAAGTTAGACTTGTACCAGAGTCGGAAGGTAACATGCTCGCGGCATCTAATTATTACGCCCTAATGCCGAAATACCGTTTCCGGTAAAAGTCCCGTGCCTAAACACCAATCACAACTTCCGGACAAAACCCGGATACACAAGTCGTCGCAAATTAATCTGAATGACTGTAGGCGTCATTTCTCTCACAAATTTCGTCCACGAGCTTCGACAAAGACTTGTACAGAACTTTATCGTACGCGACACCAGTTTATTACAGGTAACCGGGATGGTTATTTTGTCTCGTTTGTCCTCGTGGTAACCCACACATACATAGTACGTGTCGTTGGAGCGGGAATTACGACGCCCATTCTAAGTCCACGGCCGGAAGCTACGACCTGGCACCGTGTCTTAGACCTAGTAAAGTTGGAGAAGAGGATCCCCGAGAACCACGACTCTCCTCATCGTTGGTGGCCGACAAACGCGCCTATAATTTCAGGTGCAATTGGTGCAAAACAATAATTTTGCTTTGATCGCCTAAACACGACGCGGGAGAGAAATAGCCTCTCTCTACCCTATATTGAATATGCAACCAATTATTCTATCTCCCTAAAGTTTATAACTAGAAATTTCGATCTCATTTGAGGGCACCAGTTGAGAAAATTCAGGAACGATTTAGTTCTAAATTAGTAATTGATTGTTAAGTTTCAAAATTCCTGATTGGTGGTTACACTCAAATTTGGAGTAAAGAATTTAATGTAAAAAATGTCGAATAAATGGATCAGATAAGTTAAACTTGTAATTTAGGTAATCCGACAACCAAAGTGTTGCGGCCCCTTTCCATCGGAAATAGAATCATTTGTTGCAGGCTACCTCTAGCTTTAAGCATTTAGTAGAACCAAACCGCCCCGTACTAACCCTTTCGAAGCGCTACCGTCACCAGCGAGAATCTAATCGCTGGGTCCCTACCATCACATCAGCTGCGCGCCGTCGGAGCGTGCCGGACCATCTCCAGTCAGGCTATAAAAGGGATGCACGCATCGACAATAATTCATTATTCATTTGATCATTCGAGCTCCCTCAAGAGTCTCACCACAAACCTTTGTTAACTTTGTTTATCTTTATGTAAATAAACTATTTACAACACAAATAATGTTAAAAGTGACTCCACAACGTGGGGCATAATGGTAAATAGTGATTTTAGTAACTTTTGTGGTGTAATAGGATACAACTTTTTTCTACTGTAAATGCAATGTCACAGATAATAATTCAGGTTATGTGTATTTTGAAGAGGTTATAACGTACGATTATTGTCATTTTTGACAAATCTCTAATCGAATCCCGCAATCAAGCAAAGTAAACTAGTTTTGAATATTTTACTTAAAATATGGTATCTACAGGTTAATATTAAATACCGATATTGAAACCAGTAAGTAGGTGTACCTTAATAAACATAAACAGTGTCATTTTTTATCCAAATTGGTCGAATGTACTATTGCGGGCAAAAAAAGTGGGACATCAAATTTCTGTCAGTTTTGAAAAATTCGTTGTAGTTAAAGCTTTATTGTCATTTTTTTGACACTATTCCTGCTGACAGTTTACAAATTTATTTTATACTCCTATTTTCCTGGTCCAAATGCCTCTTTTTTGATAAAGGTAGATTTTGATTGGAACTTTGCATTAAATAAATATTCACTACGTGCTTACTTACAATTGCAGTGACCTTCGAAGCAAGTAGGCTAGAGTTAGGAAGTTGGTTCTTCTATAAAGTTCGTTTCTCTACACAATCATTCCCTACAACCTACAATACTTAATGACGTCAATCAATTCAAAGTAGGGTTAGAATCAGATAAGGGTTATTTCACATTAAAAGTCGACAATGACGTTGATGTCCCACTTTTTTTGCCCGTAATAGTACATTAAAATTTCAACTTTTCTTTTAAGTGTATAGTCGCGAGCACTAAATTGTGGTCGTCAAGGTCATTCTTTAACGCAATCAAAAATGTTCCATTGAAAAACAGTCGTAAATATCATAACCTATCATCATGTTGTATAACATTAATTGTCATTTTTTTCTCAATTTTTTGACATTTTGTTGACGTGGGGGAGATCAGGCAGGGAAATTTTTTAAATTTGTGACAATCTAACCAAATTTTGAAATGACATTGACGACCAAAATGTATTGCTCGCGACAGTACATTAAATCTAGTGATGTAGCATAAATCACGGATGTAGTACCAAAGCGCCCCGTACTAACCCTTTCGAAGCGCTACCGTCGCCAGCGAGAATCTAATCATCATCAGCTGCGCGCCGTCGGAGCGTGCCGCACCATCCCCAGCCAGGCTATAAAAGGGATGCACGCATGGACAAATCAATCATTATTCATATAATCTTTCGAACTCCCTCAAGAGTCTCACAACAAACCTTTATTAACTTTGTTTACCTTTATGTAAATAAACAATTCACAACACAAACACTGTTAAAAGTGGCTCCACAACGTGGGGCATAATGTTAAAAGTGACACCCAACTTCGGGCCAAAAATCCACGACCCACCAACAGAGTTCAAGCACTGAGCACGGTCTTACACTGAAAATCCAAAAAACCAACAGAGTTCAAGCACTGAGCACGGTCTTACTCTGAAAATCCAAAAATCCAACAGAGTTCAAGCACTGATCACGGTCTTACTCTAAAAATTCGAAAGTCCACGACTCCACACAGAGTTTAAGCACTGACAGGCACTGAAGACGGTCCACCCGGTCTTACTCTAAGAGTCTCCTTCGTCCAAAAAATTGAACGACCGAGTTTAAGCACTGAACGGCACTGAAGACGGTCCAACCGGTTTTACTCCAACATTTACAAAGTACCCACGACTCAACACAGAGTTCAAGCACTGAACAGCACTGAAAACGGTCCACCCGGCCTTACACTAAGAGTCTCTAACGTCCAAACATTGAACGATAGAGTTTAAGCACTGAACGGCACTGAAGACGGTCCACCCGGTCTTACTCTAAAAGTCTCCATCGTCCAAAATTGAACGACAGAGTTTAAGCACTGAAAGGCACTGACGATGGTCCAACCGGTCTTACTCTACCAATCCAAAAACGATCGTCACTAAAAGCCCGTCCCTTTGCAACGTCGCAGTCCGCGACAGAACGACGCCATGGCCATCCAAATGTTCCAGCAGTGGATGACTCGACTTGGACTGGGACTTGGACCGACGACGACGCCGGGTGCCGCTGGTGCAACACAGGTTTGCTGCTACGGATGCCAATGTCCTGGTATCCACCGGAAAAATTGTCCAACCTGCAACGTAACCGACTCCGGAACCAGCGCTCTCAATGGGTTCTGCTCCCTGAACGTGAACCCCAGGGTACCACGACGAAGCCCCATAGTCTAGGTATCTATATCCGGTGTACAAGAGTCCGCCATCGTAGATACCGTCGCCTGCTACAGCGTCGCCAGCGCCGGTCTCGACAAACACTTGTTAGCAACCGCCCACCCAACGCAAAAGGTAATCGTAAAAACCACCCTCGCCGACAACGACGCCAGAGAAAATTGACCTCTGCCTCCAACAAACGTCATCACGCACCCAGCCGTACCTGACGGAAGAAGCGTCGAGAGTGCATACCAAGCTCAAGGTAGTAGTGACTACATTATGCAAGACGCAGCCGACGCTCTAATGCATTACGAGATGGAATCTAGTTCCGGGTACGGCAGCCCGATAAGAATCTACCTAGCCATTTTGCACCTTGGCCCTGTGGAAGGGGCCTCGCTCCCAGAGATCGAAAAAGAACCACTCAACGCCCTGCTAGACCAGCACGTCGAGTTATTTGCGAAAACTGGACCTCCGACCCCCTTCGCAGAGCACCAGATCGACACCGGACACAGCACCCTGATCGCTTCTCCCCCGTATCGACTCACTCCGGGTAAGAGACAGACTACCCAGACCGAAATTCACGCCATGTTAGAAGCCTTCCGTTAAAGAAGCAGCTCACTAGCACCCCTCTCCTCCGGACAGCTGATCCTACCCAGCCATTTATCTTACGTACGGATAGCAGCGCCTACGCTCTTGGCGCAGCCTTACTCCAGGGGGAGGCGCCCGAGGAATGCCCCATCGAGTACGCTAGCCGCCTTCTCACCAAGACGGAAAGGAACTGCTCAACCAGAGAAAGAGGAGTAATGGCCAATGTATGAACAATTAATAAATTTCGCAGCTACGTCAAAGAGACCAGCATAGCATAGCATCATTGATTGTTGACCATTACCTTGGTTCATCGCCCTGAAGCCACCCTCCGACTTCTACAACTCCACGAAAGCTGGAAGGAAACTCGAGAGACCCATGAAAAAGAACAAGATCGCCGTAAACAGTACGCCGACTCCAAACGCCAGCCTACAGCTCCGTTCCAGCCCGGTGTTCTGGCGTACGCCAACCTCCATGCCCTCAGCAACGCAGCACATGGATTCAAACGATCCCACAAGCCATGACCTAGCCGCCCGAGACAAACCAGCAGAGCCCTTGGTACCTACCACGTCTCGCAACTCACCCCGTATCCAGAATCTGAGGACGCCGCGCCCAAATCAAGAAGCGCGGCAGACCCCGAAAGAATCAGATCCAATAATCGGGCCGATTCTATTAGACCTGAGGGGGAGGATGTAGCATAAATCACGGATGCAGTACCAAAGCGCCCCGTACTAACCCTTTCGAAGCGCTACCGTCGCCAGCGAGAATCTAATCGTTGGGCCCCTACCATCATCATCAGCTGCGCGCCGTCGGAGCGTGCCGCACCATCCCCAGCCAGGCTATAAAAGGGATGCACGCATGGACAAATCAATCATTATTCATATGATCTTTCGAACTCCCTCAAGAGTCTCACAACAAACCTTTATTAACTTTGTTTACCTTTATGTAAATAAACAATTTACAACACAAACACTGTTAAAAGTGGCTCCACAACGTGGGACCTAATGTTAAAGTGATAAATAAATTACTACTGTCAGATAGAAAGAAGTTGGGTTATAAACTGGTGTTTCAAATTATTTAAGGTATTGTATCAAAATCTTCCTCAGAATAGGATTCTGAATCGGACGCGGCAAGCGAAATAATTATAGGAGGAACATCAGCAATAGATAAGTGACCCATATATTTCTCCAATGTGGCAACATTATTGTACGTAAATTACCAAGTTAGTATAATAGGGATTTTAAATATTACCAACAGTCTGTCAACCTGACAGTGCGGATATCAAGTGAACGGATAATACATACCTACAGTTTATTCCATCTAATTATACAGTATAGAATAATATAGGGACTATTTTCCCGTCGTTGATTCGTCAAAATGAGAGAAAATTTACACCAAGGCAATGTTCTATTTTTGATAAGTACTGTCAAATTTTTATATTTGATCGATTTTTTGGTTATTAATGTCAAACTTATCGAGTTTTTGTATCAAACGCATCACTAATCTACAATTTTTTTATTAGAATACCACTACCGTAAGTTCCTTTATGACTTTTTATTGTTAATTTTGCTTGGAATGTACGTTTTCAAATTTGCCGCGTTGGCCAGTGTGAAACGTTCTCCTTTCGAAGCGACATCCACTGCATTCTTAAATGGAATGGACTGTAGTAATAATTTTCCATTTTAATACATTAGGAATGTTCTTAAACGAGAACTGCCCTACAAATAATAGTATGTATGTTTCATTTCAATTAAAGTTTTAAATTATTGTTCTTAATGTGTTCATTTATTTAAAAAATGTAGCAAATTGACAGCAATGTTCGGTTTAATTATAACCAAAAATAAATTTATTAAGTATTATTATTATTTAGGTACAAATTAAATCCTAAAAGCAAAATTAACGTATGAACTAATATTAATGTTTTCGAATCGTGTTTATAAAATAATTACCTATAGGTATTGCTAACTTTGGTTAAAACAATCCCCAATTTAGAAATATTTTTACTTAATAGCTGGGTAGGTTTATTTCAACGGTTACCACCATTTACATATTTACATATTGGTTTACACTCATACAATAATAATTATTAATCCCAATTTTCCAATTTCTTGGCGTATCTGATGTTTAAATCGCGAGTACGATATTCCCACCCACTCCACACTACCAAGCTGTCTCGTTAGCCTGGCCAGCCTACAAATCGCAGAATTGTATCCATATTGAGTGCGATGAAATGGAATATGGAGCAAATGAAAACCTCCCACTCGCCGTCCGGGAACATGGACTTTAAAAAGATTCACGACATCACTCGAGTTTATGAACGAAGATAACACTTTAAAAATAAAGTAAGCATCGAACAAGATTCTCCTATTAATAAGAGGTACTAATCCTAAATATGCTAAGATATCATGGTAAGAGTCTCTGTTGTAAAAAAATTTGAATTTGAAACAGATAAATTTGACAAACATTTTTTGAACTTTTTCAATTCTGGCAATATACATATGGTAACAAGGAGACCAAATTATCGTACAATAGGTATTCCAAAAGTGAACGTATAAAACTAAAGTATAAAATTATGAAAACACGCATTTTACTGAAGTCGCAACATATTCTCGAAACAAACCCTAACATTTTCTTTGCTTTACAGACAATATTGTTAATATGCAGCGAAAAGGATAGTTTTGAATCAAGAGCAACGCCCAAATCACAAAAATCCGAGACATTCTCCAACCTACGACCCGATATGGTATAAGAAAAAGCTTCCACATATTTCTTATGACTAAAACGCAATGATTTACACTTATTGATGTTAAGTTTGTAACGGTCCGAATAGGTTCGATAAATTTAGAATTTTAATTTTAAAATAATTTCAACGAAATATTTTAAATACCGTTCATTTGCGACGGAAATGCTGGTCAGTTGTAAATTTTATTGTTGCTTTGTTCACAAGAGTGGCACCACACTCCTCAAGTGAAATCTGCCAACCTTTCTTTGAAAATGCAGGTACGCGTCCGGGGCAAAACATAGCCCAAGGGGAACAAGTGTTCAGGGGAAAAGAAGCGTTGCAATAAATTTACTGTAATTACATGTTCGACAATTTGGGTGGTCCAGTTAAAATCAGGGGAAAATTGAATTAATGAATTTGATGTTAGCAGGTTTCAAATTGAGCGAACAAAATTAATGTTCATTAGGTTAATTTACTTTTTTTAGCATTCTCAAATTTGTGGCATATTTGTAATTAAAGGGCGAGAATTGCAAATTAAAAAACAGAGCGCTTTATCGTAGAAAAGAACTAGAATTGTTTGCACTTTTAGTTAGAAAAGTAACAAAGCAAAGTAGAAAGGGAGTCGGTAGAAAACACAGAGGACCGGGTAACGGTAAAGCCAGGTAGTCGTAGAAATCAGAGGTGTGAGTGAGAGAGAGAGAGAATGAAATTTACGAAGTAATTATTAATTAGAACGGTTTTGGGGAATTAAACCAATGTAGAACAAATTTTAGAAGTAGCAGAACAACGGAACTTAGTTGCATGAAATGGCACTTGCGTAACAGCGTTTCAAGCCCAATTTAGGTTTCAAAATAAGGTTAAGCTGTTTCATTTTAATTATGTTTGTTTCATTTTAATTGTGTCTGTTTTATTTTAATTATGTTGTTGCATTTTAATTATGTTTGTTTCATTTAAATTCTGTTTAATTCTTGATGCTGATTTTTATTATTGTATAGAGTCAGTAATTTAGTGTTCTTTTTCAGAGTTCTAATTCAACAACAAATTATGTACATTCGGTCTGGTCCTAACAAAAGTCTAAATTTAAACATTTAAATTAATGGTGGAAAACGGAGACTGTAATTTCAAAAGTCTAGAGATATCGAAAGGGTGTCGCGGTCGGCGTAAAGTAGAACCGAGCAGATTGGTCACTTTGGTCAAGTAGGGGTTGCGAAAGTGGAGTGCGCCAGAAATGATAAAACCGATTGCGGGACGGGAAACAGGGCTTTTTTGATTGACTCGGGGTTTGATCTCCAAAGTAGCCGGAGGTACGTTCAGTACTTCCAGCAGCCATTTTGTGACCACGTGCTTAACATTTACAAGGTAAATTATTTCTCTAATTCTGGTACATTATTTGTAGTCGTGATTTAATTAGTCAACCAGCATTTAGTTCTTTATCGTTCTAAAGTAAAGATTATATTATTTTCGTGAGTATCGGATGACCACGTGACTCTTTAGAATCTTGTATTAATTTCTTTATCGCGAAGTATGTGATCTTGCATTTACCGATTGGGGAACCGTGCTTTCATCAAGGGGAACTAGTATAAATTCATTATAAAACATTTTTATTTATTATGTAAGTTTTGGAGTCTCGAGATCGGGAAGCTACCGCCAGTGTCCGTCGCACTCAATTAGCTATGGTCCGGCATAAGTGCACAAACCGCCATGTCACCCGTAAACGGGACAGTGACCAAACTAGGCCAGCTGACACGTGAAGAGAGGTACCCTTTGGCCCTGTTAGAACCTTTTTTCCTTTTTATTTTCGACCACCGGAGTAGACCGGGGTGATCTATGAGATTCCAGGGCATCGCGTCGGGTTCAATTTAATTGGGGTAATTGAAATCTAAATCGGGTCACATAGTTCGCATCTCAAACTTCCATAATGCTGTTCGCGCCAGAAACTTCTGTATTTGCCCAGCGTAGTCATTTATCCATGAGTCAGGTCTCAATTCGAGGGCCGCGAGCCAAATCTCATTAGGTCAAATTTCCACCAACTTCTGTTATCAAATTCATGTATTTATTTCTATAATTTGTTGGGACCAAACGCCACCACACTCGATTATTTGTTAAATAAAATTTAAGTGAAGTGTGCTCAATCGTTTTAATTCTATTTCTTGGAAAACCTCCGAAGGTACGGCCTCTCGTTAGAACCGAATTAAACAAACTAAAAATAAAACACAACGTAGGATCCATAAACATTTCTTTTCTCATTATTTTTGTTTCGTATTTTTCCGCAAAATTTCATCCGAGGGAATGCGGCAACCAACAATACACCAAATGAGGGAGAAAAAAAAAACATCGAGGAAAGGTCAAGGAAGTCGAAAGGTTACAAGTTCTAACCTATTACACTGGGGAACAAAAAAATTTTTTTTTCTGCGGCATTAACTTTTGTAGTGAATTTGGATGTAACTCAAGTAACAATTAGTCGGGAGGTAGTTTTTTTGTTTAAATTGACTCTAGTTCTCACAATAAACCCTACTATCCAAAATGATACAAATTTTAATAATCTGTCCTGTCTTGCTCATTATTTTGATTGCTAAAATATCAGTTGGCTTATTCATTTGTTTTATTGGGTGTTTTTATGTCAGAAAAAAATATGAGTTCTTCCCGTAAGTTCTGTGTTAACGATCTCAACAATTTTTGCTATATATGTGGCAAATATTGTCAACAACTACAACGAAGAAATATTACCGATTTTGTAAAACAAGCTTACGAAGCATATTTTTTCCAAATATACAATCGGCTAAACCATCAATGTTGCACAGTGAAGATTTCCCAGTGCCAATATTTACTGCCTTATCAAACGTTTCCTATGATGATGTTGAAATGTTAGACTCTTGAGAGTCAAAACAGAAGCAAAAGTGAATTTGAAGGGTGCAATCCTACACTTTAGGGTTTTTCTCAAGGAGAGCTCAATGACTTGATTGGAGATTTAAATTTATGGAAGAAATATGGAAGAAATTAGAAATATCAAGGCTAGTTAGACCGCCGTATGATGGTGGACTACTGCTAACCAGACGATCGCATAAAAAACGTTTTTCTTAATTTATTTTCGTGATTTTTTTTTATACGATTAATTCTATTTAAACTATTATTTATAACAATGCTACCGTTGGAAAATTAAAGTTTTAAAACATCCAATATATTTATTTTATTCTATGTTCATCATAAGAGGGTTGCCTTTATCTCAAAAACTAGAGTCAATTCGGCAGATATGATAGACTTTTCGTATTCACAAGATTAAAATTACCCAAAATCGACTTTCAAACTCCACGCCGCAGAATTAGTGTTCTCCTGTGTTATTATTGCACCGCATTTGTACAGTATCCAAGTCAGCTTGAAGCAGGAAACAATAAGAGGTATTAACTATTCTTCTAAAAAAATGTAAATCATCAGCGAAGAATACGATTTTACTATGATTAATTAATTTATAATACACTGCCCCAAAAAAGTTAAGGATATTGCTGTTTGTGAACAAGAAAGGAAGAACAGGGATCATAATCGATACACATGTGTAATTCCATTCATTTTCAGCCAAATCAATACAGAATGGAACTAAAAAAAAATTAAAACCTTTGAAATTAAATAAAATATGCACTATCCCACCTCCACCCGGCGGCACGGCAATTTTGCCGGAGTACATACACTATTACGGATAATACTATCAAGTAATAGTGCAGTGCTTATCAACATAATTACCGGCGTCTCGCCTCCACATTTTGACTTTTTTGTGTTTTATGTTCTGTGTCAATGTTAAGGAATTTCCTCACGATGTGACATGAGTATAATAATATACCTTTTTGAATTTCAACCACCAATGTGTTCTCTAAGTTCAAAATTTTTAAATTTTTAAAAAGAGATTGCGGTACTATTCCTGTTGCTGAAATTATAAATGGTAAAATCGAAATTTTTTCTAAACACCAAAGATTTCTCATAGCAACGGATAGTTCTAAATATTTATTAATTTTTGTATTATATGTTTGTGTTATATTGTGTGAATTTGGAACAGCTATATCTAAAAGATATGCTTGCTTTTGTTGTTTATTTAAAATTATAATGTCTGGTCTGTTATGCTGAATGTGAATGTCAGTTAAAACTGTGCGATCAAAATATAATTTGTAATTGTCATTTTCTAAACAACTTTCTGGTTTATAAATGTAATGTGGTTGTGTATCCTTTAATAAATTGAATTTAACTGCTAAATTCATGTGTATAATTTTTGCGAATATATCATGACGTTTTTTATATTCGCTTTGAGCCAAAACGGTGCAAGAAGAAATGATGTGTTCAATGGTTTCCCCTTCAGTTCCGCAAATCCTACATTTATCGATGATCGATTGTAAACCGCATATGTGTTTTTTATAATTTCTTGTATTTATAACACGATCTTGTATTGCAAATATAAAACCCTCAGTCTCAGGATGAATATTTGATTTTTTAAGCCATGCATGAGAAGCTTGAATATTAATTTCTGATTGTTCTAGCTCTTTAAAATATCTCCCATGTAAAGACTTTTGTTTTATATTTGCTATAGTGTCAGGTATATTTGGCTCAACAATATCTGAAATTACATTATCACTTTAATTTAAAGGTGTGTAACCTTTATCCGCTGAAACCAAAGCATTAAAAAAAGTGTTATCACGAGCTCTATTGAGAAAATAATTTTTTAGTGAAGCAATTTGATTGTGTTGTAGAATTTCTAGATTTGAAAAACCCCTACCACCATTTTCGCGTGGTAAATTAAATCTTTCAATAGCAGATTTGGGGTGATGTTTACAAAATTTTGTAAAGAGAACTCTAGTTTGAATATTTATATTCTGTAAATTAGTTTTGGACCATTTTATAACACCAAAAGAATAGGTCAACAATGGAACAGCATATGTATTAACTGCTTTAATTAAATTATTACCGTTTAATTTTGATTTTAAAATAGATTTAATTCTTAAATAAAATTGTTTTTCTAAATTTTCTTTTATAATTGAATGTTGAATATGATTTGATTGATTAATACCTAAATATTTATAAAATTCTCCTTTATTTAAATTTTTAATGATTTCTCCTTCTTTAGTTATATATTCTAAATTTTCGTAATGACCACGACATATTGATTGCGTTTTACACTTATTATATTATTTTATTATATTCATTATATTTTAAACAATGTATTCGGTTGTTATTTAAAATGGATTGAATACAATTATTTAGATGATTAGAATTTATACCCTTTAAATATTGAGTTATTCTACCTAAATCTCGTCTGAAATTAATTATTAATACGTTTATTTAGTCCTTGTTCCCATTTTGGTAATTCTTTCGTTTTTATATTATTTGTCTGGCCAATTTCTTTTGATCCATTTAATCTGATAATTGTTAAAGCTCCACTATATATAATACTGTGTAATTTTTTTAAACTTGTGGTGTTATTTACAAATTTAGGTAAAATGAATTGATTTAAAATTTCAATCATTGCAAAGAATTTTTTGGAGCTTTGTTGTTTAGGTAATAGTGGTCTATTAAATGGTTCTATATGTTCAAATTCGTTCAGAGTTCTATTAAATTCATCTTCAATTTGTTCTTTAAAATTTTGATGGTAGTAAAATTTTTTATTAATAACATGTATATCATTATAACTCAAGTCTAAATTATGTATGTCTGTTTGTATGGTGTTTGGTGAATCGATAATTGGACAGAAAGAGTCATTATGATTAGATAAACTTTGTAAACTTTGCGGTTCAATAGAATTTTGGAGTAAATTATTAGAAACTTCATTATTGTCAGAATAATTAATTGACAATTCTAACTTTACATCATTTTTGATCTTTTCTAAAATTGCCGAAGGGATATAGTTTTTCTTCATAATGGCTCTCCTCTGGTCAGCTAAATTTTGAATAGTAACAGGAAACTGGAGGTACTTACTTTGGAACGCTTTAAATAAATCAAGTACTCACAACATCCTGTAGTTTCGTGATCCGAAAATATATACATTATTATAAATAAAATTATACTGTGTGAAAAAAAAAATTAAAAATAAATTAAAGTAAATAATTTTTGTTTTAATTTCAAATAATCGGTATTTCGTCCTCGTATAACTCGTATAACCCGTATAACTTCTCTAATACGGCGAATTAAGTTGTTAATATTTTCGTGAGGGATCTGTTGTCACAAAATAGGGAACAAGTCACTCAATTCCCGACTATTCTCTGGATAAGGCAAATAGTCTGCGAGAGTGTTTCCACGGTCTCAGGAGAGTTCAATGGGGTTGAAGTCCGGAGATCGTGTAGGTAGCTGAAAATGTTGAATTTCCTTCAAATCTAAGGTTTCCAAAACCAATCGTATCCTGTGCAGACGAGCGTTATCATTAACATATCGAGAATATCCTTAATTTTTGGGGGCAGTGTATCATTAATATACAAGGAAAATAGGACTGGCCCAAGAAGCCTTGGGAAACACCAGAATTGACATGTACACATCTATACATATATAGATTTAATTCATTCTAAAATTACGTGCTGTGTACGATCGTACAAAGATGATCGGAGCCACAATA
This sequence comes from Tenebrio molitor, assembly GCF_963966145.1. Lineage (NCBI taxonomy): Eukaryota > Metazoa > Arthropoda > Insecta > Coleoptera > Tenebrionidae > Tenebrio > Tenebrio molitor. The sequence goes on from NC_091049.1 coordinate 12,965,804, forward strand.
AAAGAGGATCACCAATACCGAGTGTATCTAGTTTTTTAAGCAAAATATGAATATCAATACGATCAAAAGCTTTGGTCATGTCTGTATACACAGTGTCCCAGAACTCGCGCCCCAGAGAAAAAAGGAGAAATCTTCATAAAAGGACAAATAAATAATCCCAATGAAATATTTTCCTATCTTAAACGGTATTCAAGAAAACAGTTTAATTCGACCAATTAAAGCATTTTAAGCCATCCACGTCTATTTCCCGTAATTGTTGCTAGGTTGCATATTTTATTACGTTTTCAATAAACTGACCGGCTATGAAAGTTTTGAGAAACGTCAGTGTCAAAATTTCATTCAAATCGCTTAAGTACCGCCGTCGTGGTCAATCGTGCTCTTTCATCATGTATTCTGCAGCGGATTAGGTATGTGGAAATGTTAATAATTTACGGAGAATGTGGAAATGAAGTAAATCCACGTACTCTATTTTTAAGAGCATTTCAGCAACGATTCTATACCGGGTGTATTATGAAAAACCTTTGGTGCTATAACTTCCTTATTTTTTATCCGATTTTAACAAATGATACGTCAAACAAAATCGTTTTAGAAACACTATAGCCCGACATGCTATGATTTTTTTTAACATCACATTTTTTGACAGACCGCAGCTAACTTTGTTTTTTTAAGTTGCACTGTATATTTTTTTATCTTTATTCTGATAGATGTTTATCTTCTGAATATACAAACATTAAAAAAAAAATCAAAAAAATTGTTTTTAATAAAAAAATTTAATTTCCAAAAATCAAGTAACCATAACTTTACTATAGCAAATGTTTGAAATTACATCCATCCTCTCTAAGGCACATTCGACACCTTCCACTGACGCCCATTGCGGCGTTTAATAAAAATTAGGGTGGGATTTGTTCACATACTGCTTTTTATTAAATCATCTCTGTTATCGGCCGGAGTCAAATAGACATTGTCTTGAATGTACATAGCTGTCTTAGTCACTTTGCAAAATTAGAATGCACTTTTATTACTGTTTAATGTGACTGCTGGATTTTAAAAAAATACATCATTTTTTAATTTCTTCTTTTTGTTTCTATGCATGAGCATGGTTGTTTATATTTTCATATTCAAAATAAAAATCTCTATAAAACTGAGCAAAAAAAGTTAATAGTGCCATTTGAAAAAAAAAGTTGACTATCATTTGTCAAAAACAGAACTCAAGAACAAATATTGGATTAACTCAAATTGTAGCCGATTTAAAACGATTTTGTTTGACGTATCGTTTATTAAAATGGGATAAAAAATAAGGAAGTTATAGTACCAAAGGTTTTTCATAATACACCCAGTATAAATTTGTGGGTTGGTCTATTAGGGAATCGTGTGGTATGTCTTCAACAGAAATTAGTTTTCATGTCAGATAACTTCCCTCTTTAGTTAGGATCTTTTGAATTTCCTGCAGGGTAAGCGCGAGACATTCACCCAGAATTTTGAATGGAGAATTTTTGAACGCAGAACTTTCCAATTTGCTTGAAGACATTCCACTTTTTTTGTGTGCTACCGGCTTTCAACACGACGGCAGACTACCACACTTCAGTCGACAAGTTCGAGAAATTTTGGATAAGTTGTGGTGGTCCACGACACTGGCCTGTGCGCTCCTATTGCCTTATTGCTACAGTAGAACAATTCAGGAGTTGCGTTCAGGAAGCTTTTGCCGCAATTACTCCCGAAATAGTTACGAATTCTAAACTAAATCTTTTGCGAGTGGCACGGTTATGCTTGCAAATGAATGGTGACCACTTTGAGCACTTCGTCTGATTGTATTTATTTTTCGTTTCATAATCCCTTTTGGCTTGTGTTATACCTTTTCTTCCTGTTTTGTACGATAAGCTCACGTGTATTAGAATAAATAAGGTTATTTTCAGAACCGCCATTTGTTGTTTTATTTAAAAAATAAAAATACATAGATTCATGTGATCGATGGCGAATCTGAGATCTTAAATGACATCTGCCTTAACCTAACATGTTGATGTTGACAATTTAGCGGACATGTCATTCTGACATTATTTAATTGTGACAATTTATAAACTTAGCAACCGATTTTATTCACATTATCACCTCAGAGTTCCCTTTCTGGAATTTGTGGATCTTAGATGTCTCACAACTCTCTTATGCAAGCCATTAATTATTCTTCGTTTGCATTTTTAGAATCGAGATTGTCGTCGGCACTTGTCTGTTTTCTCTGGGGCGCGAGTTCTGGGACACCTGTATATCCAGCGATCAAATTAATTTGTAATCGAGTCATCCATGGATTTGAATCCGTCTGTCTTTGCGATTGATATGTCGAAATCTAACCTGTGTTTCACTCTGTGATTATTGTAGCATGGAGTTCAAGCAACGACATACGGTTTCGGATTCATGGATAACTCGATTAAAAATTAATTTGATCGCTCTTTATACGAGTATACAATCAGTATCATATCCATTTTCCATATAAGAAATATAATCGGTGAAGATTAATCGATTAGTAGCCGGAGATCGACTTTTAAAAAATCCGTGCTGCTCCTCAGTATAATATTTTTAACAGAATGTGATAGTATCAGAAACAATTGAATCCAAAATCTTTGGAATCGGTGAGGTAACACTAACGTCAGATCTACTTCCTTTCTTATGAATAGGGGTGACATAAGATATTTTCTATAAGTCAGGTACTCTCGATGACAGCAATGACCCAGTGAATAACATTTATAGTGGTAAATAGAAATTGTGAGCACATTTCGGCAAAAACAAAGCGGGAATATCATCCGGTGGGATACTACAAGACGATTTTAAATTATTTAATTGAGAAAGAACAATTTCATCTGAGATTTCAAAATAGTTTAGACCAATAAGTAATTTCACAACTAGGAGATAATAGTTATTTAGACAACGAGTGTTGGAAGTGCAACTTTTTTTCATAAGTGTGGAAGTTTATTAAATGAGTCGTAGACGAGTTAAATAACCCACACGCATGAAAAAAAAGCACGCAAACACGAGTTGTCTATAAAAAAAATTTAAATTTCATAAATCAAAACCTATTTTAACTGTAATTTGTGCTTCCATTTTGGTCAAGTGCGGTAGCCGGTTGTGTTAACTAAGGAAACATTATATGTTTATTGTTTTAAAATTAATTTGTCAGTTTTATGTCAGTCTCAATAAAAGTCAAAATGAGTGATTCAGATGAAGATCCTGAAATTACTAGTGGACTAAAGAAAGGTGGGTTTAATGTTACTAATTGTTCTAATCGTTATTTCAATTTTCATTTTGATAAATCACTTCTCTATAGAATACGTAGGTATATCGTTCATTCATGGATTAAAACCAAGCAGTTAAAAAAAGTTGCTGACATCATAACTTTTTTTCACTAAGTGAAAAAAAGTGATACTTCTAACACTAAAATCAATGAAAAATTGTCAACTTTTTTTAATGAAATTTTAAATTATTGCACGGGTTGTTTTCCGCGATATAAGCAGACTCGAATGAACATTATTTAGAAACATGTTGGAAGGGATACCACCAGTTTTGTTCTTTGATTTAACAAATTTCCAAAACGAACAACTATCTTTAACAATATTTGACTCAATGTTATTAATATGTATATCGTGATTTGGACTACTCTATATCTCTCTTACACATATTGTTGTGAGCTGGTTATTTACTTGGATATTAACTGGTCAACTAACCGGTCAATAACGTCAAGATTTTTTCATTTTTTACCAACCGGTAAATTATTTTGAATTTGCCGCTCAAAAATTAGAATTAGAACAGAACACTTTACCCTCATGATGGTTTGATTAACGGGATTAACCTCAGATATTCAAATAATGAAAAACAAAGTGACGACGATACAATCGATGAAGAGGAATTTGAAGAAATATTGATTCAAATGTCTGATGATAATGAAGATGTTTGATGAAAGACTGTTTACGGTTTTTTATTATTTTTTGTTTGTTCTGTTTTGAATATTCAGTGCATTTTTTTAACTATTGCCATAGGGAATTGCGTGGTAAAACTTATACCCCCTGTTAACTTTTGTTGTGATGAAAAATATTTAAACCATTTTTGAGAAAAAGTTGGAAGATTTTTAAACTATCGGATAGATTAGGTACAATTTAATATCCTCCTAAATTGTCAAAAAAGTTGTGAAAAAAGTATTTTAGTAAAAGTGTCTTCTTGCTACTATCATTTTTAGCTGGCTGAAATGTTAATTGACTTTTGTTACTTTCATTTAAAAAATAAATAGCGAGACGTGCTCGAGGCTATGATTAAAGTAAATAATAAATAAATAATAAATTAAAATATAAAACCTAATTTTTGTTCCCATTTAGCCTAGGTACTGCGTTTCTTGTCAAATTATTTAAGTTAATTAATTTCAACTTTGAAGAGTAAAATTAGTCAAATGAAACTGCTTGGGTTGTTCAATCAGTATGCATTACGTAGTCTTATTAATGATTCATTACTAAAATAAAAATTAGCACCAAAGCTGCATTGGATCATAAGTTAACAGGGGGTATAATTTTTACCATGCAATTCCCTATGGCAACAGTTAGAAAAAACGCGCTGTACCTATATTAATTATATTTTAGTCTTTTACATTATTAATATAAAAAAGCTCTTACTCTTATTTTACTTTCTACCCTTTCCCTCTCATTCATTTCAACTTGGAAAAATTCGATTCCTGAAATGGGCAGAAGTATACTGCTATTTAAATGGTAGATAACAAGATAAGATTTTAATTCTAAATAATAGTTTCTTAAGAATATAAAAAAAAGATAGAAGTTATTTGGAAATAGTCTGCCTGTGCTTAATTAAATATAAAAACATAACCTCACAAAATATTATAGAATGTCGAAAATTCATTATTTTTGGAATTCATCCAGCTATAACAAGATATGTATGTGAAGTACAAAACAAAACAAAAAGTATACTGCTATTGAATTTGATATTTATTGTTTACTATAGTGACTGGTTAATTAACCAGTAAAAAATCCAGTAAATTTAGCTAAAAATATAATTGACCGGTAAATTTACAACACTACTTACACATTGATTTCGAAGATTTACAAATCTAATATAGTCATTAATGGAATTTGACTTTCTATATTGCTTATCTAGAACTTTTTTCTTTAAGTTTACAGATCTAGTGTAGGTATTGTGACGTTATTTATTTTTACTCTGGCCCAATGGCTGAATAAAATAACGATTTAGGCGTTAGCGTCGTGACCAGGAATTGATTGAAGACGGCACCGCTGGAACGCAAACTGAAGGAGGGGGTGAATGACAACAAACTTACTCAAGACCTCGTAATAATAAAAATAAAACGAAAGATAATTACAAGATGTAGAAATGAAAAATTATTGACATATATAATAAAATTAAACAAGGTTTTGTGTAATGATGATAAATTTTGACAATAAAGTTATAAATGGGCTAACAATTTGTACGAAAATGACACTAATTACAATGAGTTGAATTTGAAACCAAATAAATAATTTATGAGTATAAAAAGATAGTGGGATATGACAAAGAACTTATCGGTCTTATCGCGGGACAAGGCCTCGCCGTGATAAGACCGAGAAAAGAAAAAAAAATGGCTGTTTAACTGCTGGCGAGTGGTGTCCTTCTGGAGGCGGCGGGGACGACTGGATGAGGTCTGCACCAGAGTACCACTCCTTGATTCCGTGACCCTCCTCGCACAGGCTCCGCTCCGACGAAGGGAAGCGTGGACCAGCCAGAGAACCTCGTGTTAGAAAATCGCTTTCCGTCGACCTGTTCGCGTACACGTGCGTTTTAATTTGAGGTAGCGCTTGCACCCGAAAGGGGAAAAAAAAAAAAGGAAACGGTACATCTTTCATTCCCCCCCGAAGGGGGGCGGGCTGCTGAGGCTTTCTAGAGCCTTTTCAGCCACACTGACGGGAAGATTCGGGATGGGTACGGTGAGGATGGGTGCGAAAGGAAGGTGGTAGGTACTGAGAGGTTGATACTGACCCAGCATTCGCCTTATCTGTGATATGAGACATACCACGATGTGATGGTGTGGGGAAACCTCTGAAAAAAACCCACACCTGGTCAGGCGGCACCGGGGTTAGAACCCGGGACCTCCCGAATGTAAAGTGGCGCGCTAGGCGCTTGGCCACAGTACTCGGTTCCCGAAAGGGGAGAAAATGTTGAGCTAAATTTCTTACCAGGCCGAAAGGGGAGAGTGATTTTGATCCGCACAAGGCGATTTGTCCCACAAGGGAACCTTTTGGCGGCGCGGTCTCTTTATCCGTCACCGTCCGTGACGAGCGGGGTGGTTCCTACCTGATTCGAACTGCACCGAAAACGACACCCCTATTTGACCGCACCAACCTTCACCCTCTGATCCTACGGCTTCTCGACTTCTCAACGGAACTCGCGTAGAATACTTTTCAAACCTCATGACACGCGAGATGCGGGAAGGCGGAGTCTAGTGAGAGAAATCGGTAGCAATCGGGTAAACCGATCGGTCGCAATACTGTCCTAAAAAAGTCGTCCAATCTTGCAAGAAAGCGGGAAAGTTACTTCTGTGACAAAATAATTTACCTGTAATTCTGAAATTTCGGTAAAAGGCAAATCACTTCCAGCAAAAACCTAATCTTTAGTGTTATTTGTAGTATATTTGTATTATCCCAGCACCTAGTAGAGATGTTAGCACTACGAGCGGCTAACGATAAGTAACAACTTTATTAGTATAGGTAGTAGCCTGAGACGAACAACCCCCGCTCTAACGTTTGGTCTTGTGCGCAGATTCATCTCGCTTGTCATGAGATTTGGCACCAACTCTACCTCTCTAGTCCCGCAAAAAAAAATTCCTTTTCGAACGCGCGGGCGCTTTCCGCAAGGAGTTGTCGGGGGAAATGCTTGGGTTTGCGCGAACTATTCAATTTGGTGTGATCAGGAATTTTTTAAAACGTAACAGTACCTATTAATACAATGTTATTAATATATCGTGATTTGGACAACTCTATCTCTCTCTTACACATTGATTTCAAAGATTTACAAATCTAATATAGTCATTAATGGAATTTGACTTTTTATATTGCTTATGTAGAACTTTTTTCTTCAAGATGAGAGATCTAGTGTAGGTACCTATTAATATAGGGTGGAAAGCTATCTGTTGTTTTTTTTTTTTATCTTAATTGGTACAAATCTGGCTATGATTGAGTTAACAATTGAATAAAAGTATCAAATGCAATCCTCAAGATTGCTCATTTCATTAAAACAGGACCAATTTATTTCACCTAAATATAAATTAATTATATCGTAAGGTCAGAGAGTGTGAAGTGAGCTTGCCAAAGAGGCAACGAGTGTGTACCGCTCCGTGGTTTTACGAGAAAAACAGGACATTCACAAAGAATAAACCAAGTAACTGTTCAGGGAAAGACAAGATACGCCGCAGAACCAAAAACTGTAAGCCTCAAGTCAAAAATAGCCATATAATATAAAGTAGAACATCGTGAAAAAAGAGCCGACTCACAGAGAGACGGATACGGAGGGGGCGTTATCGCTCCGCGATAAGGAGGTGCTTATCGCTTCGCGCTAAGAAAAGTCTGTAAGAACGAAGATAAACAAAACTAGTAGGCAACACAGAATACAGCCGGGTTAACGTGTAACCGAGTGAACCCATGAATAATAACAAAAGAAACAAACCGGATCACGACTCTTCACCAGAAACAGAACAGAAACTATTCCGAGGAGGTACCCAAGTGGACAGAACGCATCTAAAACAAGGAAAAATAAAGGACCAAAACATGGAGGAAATCAAGCAAATACTGTTAGAGTTGAGCAGAGAAGTAAAGGAAATGAGAAACGACATCAGTCAAAACAACGAAGAAATGAGGAGCCTCAGAGAGGATGTAAGAACCATGCAGGTGCACTGGGAGAAGGAAAAGCTGGAACTGGAAGTGATGTTTAGGATCTACTAACACTGTTGGATCGGAAGGTGGCTGGAAGTCTTAAATTTTTTGTTAATGTCTTTATTTCAGTCACTACTATACAGGGTGTCTCAGCTAAGACTTTCGAGCCTAATAACTCAGTTATTTGCCAGCGAATTTTTGTGAAATTTAAAATGCAGATATTTTAGACGGTGAAGAATAAAATCCTAATAATCCAATCACCTAAGTCTTAAAAACGTAATTTTTACATGCCTTTTTAAAATGTTGACTTAATTAAGATTTATATAAAAAATTGATCGTCAATAAAAAATGCTGCAGGGAAAAACTCGTCCTTGAAAGACGTCTGGTTTGCAAGAAAAAAGCAAAAAACTATGTTAAACGTGGCTGCAAATGCAAAAACGTAGACGCGTATGAAACAAACGCGCACTATCGCCGAATTTTGGTCACCCCTTTTCGCAATAAATGCAGGTGACATACCTATTTGACGTTTATCTTGCTAACCTTACAAACACTTACGAAGTTAAAGGCAACATTTGGACGTAATTTATTATACTGGATGCTTTAATTCTTCCATAAAGGACTAAAACATGATCAAGATATTTTAGCAGGGTAATTTAGTTCACGTACGCTTCCTGTGTCTTCAGATAAATTGACGACTCTCTTAACCTTACATTTTGTAAAGCCTACATTTGGATAGTGTTCCACGAGAAAACGAACTGTGTCATTGAAGTTCTTACGACACTCTCCATAGGCAATTTTTTTTTCCTTTTTCAACCATATTGAAATTTCTGCCGCTGTAGTCTATTTTTATATTTTCAATAAATTTTTACAATTTGACGTTTCTAATAAAGCGCGCCCAATTTTGACAGACTTTAAAGGGTGTACAAAATGTTGCTTGTCAATTAATCATCAATTGTTTCAAAAGGTAACTGCTCAAATACCTTCAAATTTTACATTAAATTTTTAACGACAAAATCTAATATCTTCGTTGAATCAGACAAGTGATTTACTTAATTGTTTGTGTAGACCCCTATTTTTTAATGTTTAACAATCTAATAATAATGGCGCATAATTTTTGATAAAGGAAACATGTGTTAATAGTTATTTAAGATATAAGTGTAAAAAGTTATCCTTTATTGCACGAACGGGTTTAAAATACGACCAAGGTACGAGGGAGTATTTTAAAGAATGTGAGTGCAACAAAGGAACTTTTTACACGTATGTCTTACAACATTTTATCTACGATCATAACCTTTTACTTTTAGTAATTATTTTATTTGTGATTTTTTAAATTGTGACAATGTGACAACTACATCAGCGTGCGTTGATCGCCACGTGCTACCTGCGTTGTTTAGCACCCAGTTTGTAAACAAAGTGTACGAATTTAAGACGCCATTTGTAAAGTGGAAACAAATTTTTGAAAAAATGTGTGAAAACAATGAAGAAAATATTCCCCCGGAAGTACTTGAAGCTGCACGTAAATCTACTTTAAATTTACTACCCCAAAAGTCTCGCCAACAGTACGAACTGGTGTTCAAGAAGTTCAATGAGTGGTGCATTAGGAACAAGGTCGAAATGAATGTAACGGAAAATGTCTGTCTAGCTTATTTTGCTGACAGAGCTAAACATGTAAAACCATCAAGTCTTTGGTCGGAATACTCTATGGAAAGGTCTTCGCTGCTGATAAAAAAAAACATCGACATTAAACATTTTTTTAAATTAACTGCGTTTATGAAACGGCAATCGGCAGGCTATCAATGTAAGAAGTCTAAAGTATTCAGCAAGGACCAAATTTACAAATTTATTAATGAAGCACCAGACGAAACATACTTGATGATGAAGGTAAATAACTTCATTGTAATTATTTTCAATTAATTATAATATTCTAAAACTGCAGGTCGTGTCTATTTTTGGAATTGCAGGCGCGTGTAGAAGGGAAGAGTTTCTCAAGATGAGCACTAAAGATATAGAAGACACTGGTTCTATCTTAGTAGTGAAAATACCTGACACGAAAACCAATAAACCCCGAACTTTTGTCATTGATGGAAGAGATCATGACATCAAAAATATGGTTGAAATTTATAGAAGATATGTCTCCCTTAGACCTTCACATACAAAACATGAGCGATTATTTGTTTTTTATCGAAATGGAAAATGTTCCACCCAACCAGTCGGGATTAATACCTTTGGAAAAATACCTAGTGACATTGCTAAATATCTTGGCTTGACAAATCCACATGAGTATAGTGGTCACACTTTTAGAAGGTAATTATTATAAACTCGTATATATACACTCATATATTATTTACTATTATCATTAGATCCTCTGCCACCATCCTTGTCGATGCTGGAGGAGACATATTATCTCTAAAGAGGCATGGAGGATGGAAGAGTACAACCGTGGCAGAGTCGTATGTGGAGGAATCCATAGCAAATAAGATTTCCATTTCCAATAAAATTTTGGGGATAGGAGAAAATCAGCCTAGTACTTCTTCTACTAGTCGTGCGGAAAATGAAATGGGTACATCTTCTCAACTGCCAAGCACTGCCAAATCCTCACAGCCTCAAGTACCAAACTCTTTACCGAAGATTATTGTTAAAAATTGCACCAACTGTAAAGTGGATGTACATATAGGGAAGAATTAATTCTTTTAATAGTAAATATGTATCTATGTTTTGTTAATACCAACACTCTGTATATTAAATCACTGACCTCTAGAGGTCAGTGATATTAAATAAATACATGGCCTACTAAATCTGAACTGCGCTGCGCTTATTACGGCCGTAACAAAGCTCGGATTTTCAATGGAGCAATTGATTCCGCTAACCTCAAAAAATTTACCCTTAACCAACTCCATCTGTTAGCGAAATGGAAAAGAAAAATGTAATTTGAATTGAAATTATCCTATCACAATCACATAACGTGTTTATTTTGTTAGGTTAACACTTTCTATTTTGTCATTTTGACGGAAAATAAATTTTCACGAATACGTTTCATGAACGTAAGAATACCTAATAATTACAATAATCAAATTATCAAACATAATATTTATATGTATATGAAATGGAATTGCAAAATCTGAAAATGGATAGAGCACAGTAGAAAAATTAAAAGTAAAACTATCTATCTGCAGGAAGACAATACCTTTCTCGTAAGTTTATAATTTTAGAACCTTCCTACTTGTGAGTTTATTCTGAATGGATTTCGTTTTTATGTAATCTGTTTTTTTTATAAACAAATGTTTAAAATTGGTTTCATTACTAATTGGATAATAACTACAAATTTTATCTTTGTGTTTATCACAGGTAAATATGGAATTCTGTATTAAATGTGGATGCAAAGTAGTAACCAGTGGTTTTAAATATGATAAAATTTGTGTGGCAATATTAGCCAAGTCTTTTAAACGCCCCACAAATTTACAGACCCCACGGTCTTGAAGCCAAACTAATCGTAACAAGGGTCCTGGAGTTGCTGTAGATAATAAAGAAGAAACATGTATTACAGTGAAATGTTTCCTTTAGTTTTTTTTAATAATTTTATTAATTTTGGATTTGGTTTGGAGGTTGTTGGGAATTTGAAAATAACTATTGTTATTTTCTCCACATGCAACACACTATTTTCCCATGTTAGTACTTCAACCTTGATGAAATTCTAGGAAATTTAAATTATTGTGGCAATTTAGTTGATTTGTAGTTTAATATCTTAAAAGAGATGGCGCTAGTTAAGGGTAGATTTTTTGAGGTTAGCCGAATCAATCATTCAGCTAGTTTGTTACGGCCGTAATAAGCGCAGCGCAGTTCAAATTTAGTAGGCCATGATAAATATAAAAATCGTTATTACAGATTTCTTCTTTTTTGACATAATCGTGCACTAAAAATTTTATAACACTATTTTCTTGTTTGACATAATCGTGGACTAAAAGTTTTATGGCACGATTCCGTCAATTCACTAAACGTCAACTTTAGCAACGATTTTTAGTGCAAAAAGTGCCTACTTTTTACATGATCGTAGATAAAATTACATTTTTTAACTTGAGGCAATTTTATTATTACTAACCTTCACGGTCTAAAATATCTGCATTTTAAATTTCATAAGAATCCGTTGGCAAATAACCGAGATATTGGGCTCGAAAGTCTTAACTGAGACACCTGTATTTACACTATTTACACACACTCTGATTTACTGCATGATGATTTTCTTTTAACTACTGATGATGATGATTGACTATGATTACTGCCTTGTATGATGATTTTCTGATGACTTTGTCTTCTTCGATCGGTTTGTGGGTCGATAATGATAATGGTATCTGTTTTACCGACGCCGTCTTTTAGCCCGCGCCAATTGAAATTAGCGGGAATTTCAAACATTCTCCCCTCCTTCTCCAACAGGTTTGGGGAATGATTTGCAGCTATGAGACATCTGGTTCTTCTTGATGATGATGATTTTCCAGAAATTGGTAACAAAGCGAGCTTTGTTACTGGTCTTGTTAGCGTGGCGGTAGCTGTCTTGATCGTCACTACCTGAGTTAATCCGTCCACACCTGGGTGAAGTTGAGTTACTCTGGCAAGCGGCCACTTGGACGGTGGGTACCGCTCGTCTGTGAGGAGAACTAATGAGCCTTGCTTGATGTCGCTGTGAGAGTGTTTCCATTTTGAGGTTAACTGGTGAGCTTGCAGACATTCTGCGGACCATCTGTCCCAAAATGTTTGCAGTCTTGCTTGGATCCTCTGAAGTTGAGAAAATCGTGAGTCTGGCAAATGAGTCAGAGTTGACTCTGGAATCGTGGTGAGAGCAGCACCATGAATGAAATGCCCTGAGGTGAGTGCTGAGATGTCTTCTGGGTCATCTGAGAGTGCACTGAAAGGTCGTGAGTTGAGAATCGCTTCTACTTGGGCCAACAATGTTGAGAAATCTTCATAGCTCAGCACAGTATCTGCGATTGTGCGTCGAAGGTGGTGTTTCATCGACTTGACGGCGGCTTCCCATTTGCCTCCCATGTGGGGCGCACCTGGAGGATTGAATATCCACCCTGTCCCATCATTGGTGAGAAGACGTTGAAGTTCCTTGAATTGATGCGTTGACTGATCGAAAAGTTTTTTGAGCAGTACATCAGCACCTTTAAAGTTCGATCCGCAGTCGCTGTGTAGGGTTTTGCAAATTCCACGTCGACTGATAAACCGTCTGTACGCTTTGATAAATGCTTCCGATGAGTAGTCTGTTGCAACCTCTAAATGAATCGCTGATGTTGAGAAACCTTGATTGAATTTTAACGACACAGGTCCTGCGTAATCAACTCCTGTGTTTTCAAATACTGGTGAAGGTGTGACACGTGATGCAGGGAGTTGACCCATTAACTGTTGAGCTCGAACTCCACGAATACGAGCACAGGTGAGATATTTCTGGATGAATGACTTTACAGGAGCCCTGCCTCCTACGATCCAACAACTTTTTCTGATCAGGGAGAGGGTGAGTTGGGTACCTCCGTGCATTGTTCTGGAGTGAGCATGGGAGATGATGAGTTCAGCAAGTTAACTTTCTTTGGGCAAAATAGCTGGGTGCTTACTGTCTGCATCTAGATGTGAGTTTTGGAGTAGAGCACCGACACGCAGGATGCCTGCATGATCAATGATTGGAGTCAGTCTTGACAATGCGTGAGATTTCTTAAGACGTTTTCCAACTTGAAGAGTCTTGAATTCCGATGAGTAATACGCCTGTTGAGTTGTCTTTATCCAAAGAAGCTTGGCATTTTCTAGATCCGCTGGGTTGATAGGTGAGATGGACTGTTTTGAGTTGGGAATCCTTTTGAAGCATGAGCAGGCACGTTACACTCACGCTGTTAGTCTGAGAAGTTTCGTGAGTGTTTTGTTGAAAGTCTTGACTTCTTTCAGTTCAATGAGATCCCAAATTGCAGGTGATCCTGGAATAACTGCTGCATACGAGAGGCCTGGTCTCTGTTCTAGGTCGTCGTGGAGATTTTCTGGGGGTATCCTAGATAGCAAGAATTTTGGCGGTTGAGATAGCCACGTAGGTCCTGTCCACCATAATGGATGATGAATGAGTTGAGATGCACTGAGACCCCGTGACGCACAGTCAGCCAGGTTCTGCTTCCCTGAAATGAACTTCCAGTGAGCTTCAGACAATGTTTCCTGAATTAATGAGACTCCGTTGCCGACGAATTCTTTCCAACGCATTGGATTGCTCTTGATCCAAGCAAGAGTTGCTGATGAATCTGTCCATGTGAATACGGGTACTTCTTGCAGCTCTAGAGTGACCTGGACTCGTTTCACAAGTTTTGCGAGTAACGCTGCAGCTGATAATTCCAGCCGAGGAATTGTGAGACGTTTCAGAGGGACTACCTTCGTCTTCGAGCATACTAATGTCACGATGGATGAGTCTTGATTTGTTACTCTGATGTATACTACTGCAGCCATTGCCAGTTGAGATGCGCCTGAGAAGCCATGAATTTGTGCTGACGAGATTTCTGAATGCAATTTCAGCCAGCGGGGTATCTGAAGTTGAGAGAGTCGTTGTAGATCTTGGCGAAGTTCTTGCCATTTGTTGATGATCTCTGGTGTGAGTGTGTCGTCCCATAACTGTTGCATGAGGATCTTTGCTTGGATAACAACAGGTGAGATGAGACCGAGAGGATCGAACAGTTAAGCAATTTCTGAGAGCATGGCTCTTTTGGTACAGGTGTTGTGCGTGTTGAGGTTGCCTTTGAATGTGAATGTGTCTGGTTTGCATTGCCATGAGATTCCTAATATTTTTGTTGTGAGATTTTCAAAAGAGTGAGAAAGTTCTGATGAAGGTTCTGAGGATGTCATGATAAAGTCTGGGTGATGGGTCTTCCACTTTACAAGTGGTAAGCACGCTGTTTTACACATCGCCGTCAGCTCTTCGGCGATTGCATTGAGTTGTTCTGCTGAGTCTGCACCCCCGCCGATATCATCAGCCCTTTCCAATGACGTTAACGTTACGTCGATGTTAAAACGGTAAGAATGTTATCGTTAGAACTAATTACATGTGTTTTAGTATTTTTTAAAAATTATTTCCATTGGCTAATGTTAGAATGTAACGTTAAGAATCCAGAACATTTCTGGGTCTAACGTTAACGCTACAATATCATGTAATTACATGTGTTTTAGTATTTTTTTTAAATTTTTCCGTTGGCTAATGGTAGAATGGAACGTTAAGAATCCAGAACATTTCTGGGTCTAACGTTAACGCTAACAATATCATGTAACATTAACTTTAATCATAACGCCATTGTGGACGGTTTACACTGAAATACATATAATTTTGAATTTTTAGATCTAACGTTAACATTAACATTTTAACAGCCCTTTCACAATGGCGTTAACGTTACGTCGATGTTAAAACGTTAATGTTAACGTTAGATCTAATTACATGTATTTCAGTACTTTTCATAAATTATTTCCGTTGGCTAATGTTAGAACGTAACGTTAAGAGTCCAGAACATTTCTAGAACTAACGTTAACGCTAACAATATCATGCAACATTCATTTTCATCATAACGTCATTGTGAACGGTCCACAATGAAATACATGTAATTTTGAATTTCTAGATCTAACGTTAACATTGACGTAACGTTAACGCCATTGTGTATGGGCCTTAACATCGACGTAACGTTAACGCCATTGTGAATGGGCCTTAATATTGAAGCTAAAGAACAAGGTACCGATAATGCCATCATTGATGATTGGAGTGATTATACTCCAGCAGAACTTCAACAACCACCTTCTACTCCTCTCAGATGTCTTAAAAGGAAATCAGATTCAGAAAGTAGAAATAATTCTAATAAAGAACCAACACGCAAAAGGCACAGCAAAGACTTTAGTATTAAAACCAAACTGGGTACCTGGGGAAACACTAAGGTAGAACTGGCTGAATTGCAAAAGGACACTTTCTTGCAAGAACATTCCACAAAATTAAGAAATGTTGAGAAGAAACATGACAAGTCAATATTTCTTACAGAACAGGAGTTTTCATTAAAAGTATAATTTCTGAAAGAACAACATGAGAAAAGAGCACAGTTGTTAGAGTTAGAATCTCAAGAAAAGATAACGTTATTGAGAAGAGAACACGAAACCAAGATGGAATTAATAAATTTTCTATTTTTTTCTAAATCTCTACGCACATTAACATTTTCTATGAGTTTGATAGCTGCTAATTCCTCTTCATTTACTTGGGAAACTTCATCGCTGATAAAAGTTGCTACAACTACTGCTTCGTCTTTTTTCCAAATTTAATCGAATGCCCAACCAAAACATCTTTCAATCGGATTTCGTGTACGAATTGAAGACTCATTAAAGGAGAGATAAACTTTAAAAATCGATTTTTTTTAAGTGTCTTGTTATTACCGCTATATACTCTGATTTTCATAGGTCCAAAGCGTATTTAAAAATTCAAAGCCGTTCACGAGATTTTTAAATATTGGGATCACAGCGCTGACGTCATAATTACCCAGCCGACTTCTTGCTTTTCTTCAGTGCTGCTTGTCGGCTTCGATATTTATTACGTCCGGGGTGGGTCTAGTGTGCGAAGTGTTGATTTGAGCAAAATGCCTCAATGTTCTGTCTTTGGGTGTAATAATAAGCCAGATAATAATAAAACTGTGAGTTATCATAAATTTCCCAATAGAGAAAAGTCGCCGAAAAGATTCAAGACTTGGCTTAAACAAATTAATCGAAAAAACTTCTATCCTAGTAAAAGTGCCTGTGTTTGTTCCAAACATTTTGCCGCCTGTGAATTTGATGAGACAACCGTGTTGAAAAAAAGATTTTTGAATGTTAATAAAATTCACCTAAAAAAGGCAGCAATCCCAACATTATTATTGAAACCTAAACATCAAGAAGAGACGCAAGAACATGATGGAACTACCGCTTCGACTTCCGGAACCGGAACTATTAATAAAAAACGAAAAACGTCCAATTATGTGAGGAAAAACTTTCTCGATTCACTATTAAAAACTCCCGAAAAAAAAAAACGTTTGAGGATGTTTCAACTGCCGTAAGTGATGTCAGCCTCTGTACGGATATTGGAATTCAATGTGAATTAGGTGTCGAAATGTTTAAAACCGTTTTGATACAGGAAAGTATGAGTACATCAGCATCAGATACTGAACAGCTAATTGATGATACTAATAATACCGGGTGATCAAGAAGGACTGTTTAAGTTGGCAGTACAATTAAGAAAAATTTTTAATTCGGTTATTTATAACACTGCAACCGGATATGTTTTGTTGGTTTATTTGACAAATATCTGATGTAGGTATAGCATTAACAACGACAAGCCATCAACAACCGAAAGTTACTCCTGTTATACGATTTAAAATACAATTCAGTGTTACCAACTTAAACAGTCCTATTTGATCACCCCGTAATAAGGATCCTAGGTGTACACCTAAATTGAATCAGAGCGATTCGGAGAATGATATCGATGATGAAAACATCAGAGTTAGTGCGGGAAAAAATGAACCGAAACATCGAAACGGCGAGGATTCTTACACTTCTGAAGTATATTTGGTTTACATGGATGAAATTGTCAAGTTATTTCAATTATGTCAGAAATGTGGGTCCATTATTAAAAACATTGACAAGAGACATTGTGGCAGTGCCTTGTCCATTACTTCGATCTGCGAAAATAATCACAAATATGCCTGGAAATCGCAGCCTTATATTAGGAAACAACCTTTGGGCAACATAAATCTAGCAAGCGCGATGTTACTATCAGGTTAATCGACGCTAAAATATTTGCAGCTTATTATTCATCTCATTATTATAGGTTCCAGTTATACAACAATGCAAAATGTTGCCAAATGTTTAAAACTAAAATTTATTTCACACACAACGTATTACAAAATTATCAACGAATATGTGGCTCCAGTAATTCATGACACATGGAATAATGAAAGAGACGAGTACATAGGAACATTGCAGGAAAATAAAAATTATGACTTGCGGCTTTGTGGTGACGGCCAATTTGATTCACCAGGTCATTGTGCAAAATATCTCTGCTATACATTAATGGAAGTCAATACCAACAAAAATGTGGATTTTGTTCTACTTCAGAAAAAAATTGTCACTGGTGATCTAGAAAAGCAAGCTTGCAATATGGTTCTAGGTCGTTTGATAGAAGATAATGTTTCTGTCAAAATGTTGGTCACCGATCGCCACCGCGGTATCGGTTTATTGATGAGAACGAATTATAAGGATATCGTTCACGAATATGATGTATGGCATCTCGCTAAAAGTTTAGCAAAAAAAATAAAGGTAGGTACCTGTATGGTGCATATACGTACTGTTACGTTATAAATTACGCTCCCGAAGCTGGGCAACCCTGTTACCGGTTACAAATCCGGAATGTTCAGGGGTATAACGAACAAGTCGTGGCTTCGACTCGGTTTACAATGCGAACCACGAGAAACGCCGACTGAAGCTGAAAAATTGGTGAGAACAGCCCGGAGTACGGGAAATGATACACAATCTTCCAACTAATCGTTTATTCAGATGTCAACAATGAAAATAATGATATAATGAAAAAGAAAACAACGAAGCCTGACTAGCCCTATGGCGTGTACAAAATTGAATAACCCTAACTCCTCGGAGGGTCCTCCGGGTCCCAGATATTCAACGAACGAGTACCGGCGAAACAGTAAAAAAAATTCCCTTCTTTAGTGAAGGAGGAAGGCCGACTGATCCTACGTAACGTCGCTATTTGGCTACGCCGCCCGCATAAGCGGAGAGGTCCTCCAAGTCTTCCTTCGCTCTTCGAAAAAAAAATATGAGGTGATTGGTGCTTGGAAATGCAGCATTATAAACCATTTATGGTGGTGGTGTGCTGAAAGTTGTGAAGGAAGTGGAGAGCTTCTTATTGAAAAATTTACTTCGATCTTGTATCACATAACTAATCACTCTAATCAGCATTCATGGGAAAATGATTCCACCAAAAAAATATTCAAAAAATGTGCACACGGTGAATTTACAGCGGAAAAAATTCAAACAACAAAGTGGATACAGAAAACTTCACCGGAATATATTATTTTAAACAAAATTATTACCAATAAAATGTTCTTGAAAGACCTAGATCGTATAAAAAATTATTGTCATACTGGAAGCTTAGAGAGTTACCATAATAAGCGATTGAAATACATGCCCAAACGATTGCACTTTTCCTACTATTCAATGCTTTATAGGTCTGAAATTGCAATTTTAGACCACAATTTTAATGCAAATAGCGAAAGGCAAGTAATGCATTCTTATTGGAATTTTTCCAAATCAACAAAACAGTGGGTTTAAAAAAATGTATATGTTCATTACGACGATTGGCGCATGCATTTAGTAGATACAGTGGTTTTGTATGTGAAAGGAGAGATAACAATACCTGCTTTCCGAGATAGTCTTAGACTTCCACTGGATATACCTGATAATATTTATGATATACCAAAACCGGAAGGCGATTCGGCAGAAGCAAACTTCTCCAGATTTTTTAAGAGTGACTTGGTAAAAATCTTGTAAAAATCAACATGTACAAAGAGTTTTCTTCAATCTATTATGTAAAATAATAACAATAAAGTGTTTATAGGTATAAGTATTTTCTTAATCAAAATATTCAAAACCATTAGTAGCCTGAGACCGCTTAAATCCTGTATAATTATTTTCCTCATCAGGAAATGTTTCTCTAATCACATGAACTACACATGATGGTATTACTTTTCTATTATTTTTTCCTAAAGTCACCCAAGAATTAATCCAATAAACGAATTGTTTATACGCTACGTGCCGCCAGATTCTGTTGTTGGTTTCCATGTAAATTTTCTTTTTTATAACATCCTTCTCGTGTAATATCATATGATGGCGGGCCGTGTTGAGAACCTCAATATTTATAACCACGTTCTCAAAAGAGCTGTGATGAACAATACAGGTAGTATTTGGCTCAATCCTATTTGAAATAATTGTTGAATCTTGGCAGCAATGACATTCAGCCTCTGAAGACATCAGCACACAG
Organism: Tenebrio molitor; assembly: GCF_963966145.1. Lineage (NCBI taxonomy): Eukaryota > Metazoa > Arthropoda > Insecta > Coleoptera > Tenebrionidae > Tenebrio > Tenebrio molitor. Next base: position 12,985,775 of record NC_091049.1, read on the forward strand.
CAGCCACATTTGCAACAATTTAATCCTTCTTTTCGATTACTACCCATCGCCTCGGTATTATCAATATCTTGAGGGCCTTCTTCAGTTTCATATCTTGGTTCATATTGATAAGGTTTTTGCGTAGCCATAATTAAAATAATATCAATAGGTATATGATAAACAATTACTGTAACGAGCCGTATGTCTAACATAACAAGATAGATTCAGACTACAAATGCACTAACTAAATGCAGGCAAGGCAGCTGGAGCCGAAGCGATGCTTGGGTAGTAGTGACGTCACTCGCACATGCAGCCATTTACAAATAAATTTATAACTTTCTTATCACTTAGGATAACCGAGAAATTTTTTCGCGAAAATATTCACAATAAAACGTGTTATTATAATAATGTAATACCGGTATATCGCTTTTGCAAAGTTTATCTCTCCTTTAAAGAGGTTCTCTGCAGCAGTTCTTGGATTTGCGAGTGGTGTAATGTTATAACTTTTTAATCTATAGCCACTGTCACCCACAACAACACTGCCTTCGCCGTATATTCGATTCTCTAAATATGCCCTCAGTCTCGAGTTTCGAAATATTGTATAGTCGTGAGACCATCCAGGCCATCGGCAGACTACATTTTTGATAATTAGGTTTGAATCGCATACAGCTTGAACATTTATAGAATAGCATGGTGCCTTCAAAAATAACTATATTTAGAGTAGGCGTTGACGACATTTTAATTTTGTTAACAGTGTAGATAATTTCGTAGGCAACCAATTATTCTCCGGAGTTACACAGGTTACATAGTAAGTTTTGTCCCAATTACCCAATTTCATATTAAAATTTTGACATTTGACATTCGTTCTCTTTCCCGTTTTCACATTGAGCTGTGTTTGTGATTTTACTCGTTTTATTCCTCGTCTTGCGTACAAAAAATCAGTTCTTGTCGGAACTAAAACGAAATCTGCGTCAGTGTTTTACTGTTTTCCGACATTTTTGTGAACAATGGCACAACATAAAGTCTTCATGTTAATGTCTTATTTCGAAATTGTGTGAAAATCGATGGAGTTTGGCAGTATTCCCTTGCGTTATGTATGGAAGAGTTTGGAGAATTCCCAGACATTGCAGTGGAATATACGCAGTTTCGACAAACTTTAAACATTTCCTTAAAGAATTTCCAAGAAAATGGATCTGTGGGACGAAAACCTGGAAGCGGCAGGCCAAAGAAAAAAACTCCAGAAGTGATTGAAGAGGCGAGACAAGCAATGGAAGAAGCCCCAGGCACTTCAATTGAACATTTATCACAACAACTTGGTGTGTCTGTTGGTACCTGTCATTCAATTGTGAAAAATAATCTTCACCTATTTCCATACCGTCTCACATCTGTTCAAGAATTACATCCAGCTGATCTCCCCCAAAGATTAGAATATTGTCAATGGTTTCTGAATACTTTAGATGTTCACCTTGATAAAACCTTTTACACTGATGAAGCCTACTTCCATCTTAGTGGATATGTCAACTCTCAAAATACAAGAATGTGGAGTTCAGAAAATCCACATTTTTTCATTGAAACACCCCAGTACCCCCAGAAAGTAGGTATTTGGGCTGCTATTAGCCAACGCAGAATTATTGGTCCAATCTTTTTTTAAGGTAACAATTGTAATAATGTTTTAGTAATTAAATAATAATCAATGTTTTTTAGGAAATATCAATGCTGCAAGATACAGAAATGAAATTTTCACTCCATTTTTAAATCAGCTACATGATGATTAGTTAGTTTATGGCTACTTTCAGCAGGATGGTGCTACAATAGATTTTTTGGTCGAATTTTATGATAATAGAATTATAAGCCGTAATACACCAAACAACTGGCCCCCTAGATCATGTGATCTCACTCCTTGTGATTTCTTCTTGTGGCCACACAACACCCATAAATGATTTGGCAGAACTACGAAATAGGATAACACAGAAAATTAGTGAAATCCTATTGTTTTAGAAAATGTAACTAATGCAATTAGATGAAGGACTAGGTTGTGTTTACAAGAACAGGGTGCACATTTTCAACACTTACTCTAAATTATGTATAAAATTGTTATCTCCTGTTGTGTGAGGTTATGTCTATGTGCAATACTTAATTTACAATTCTTATTAGTGTTCACAGCAATGTTAATGTTATGTTCTCTTTTATGGTTTAAAGAAATAAATGAATTGATATGACTAACTATTTGTCAATTTCCTTAAGGTGGGTACTTTCAGACTGTCTGTTTAGTTCCATGTTCAGTTTCAGTTTTCATTCAATATAAATACGAATGGAGAATATGAACTAACCGTGTAACATCCCATTTACTTGTTCTCTTTATGTCAACGGTTACTTAACTTTGGTGCTTTTGAAATTTTGCGATCTTATTCGACTTTCCATTCGAATTTGGGGTATTTTTCTCCCGAAGATTAACTAAAATTTGCAGCAATGCCTCACAAAGATTTCGAAAGCTGAAACATCATCTTCCGTATATTGGCGAAAAGCCATTAGTTAGCAAAAAATTTGTGATTGGAATAATGTTTGGATTATTTATTAATGTGAATTTCAATAATCTGGAATGAATGCACTACAAAAATTAAAAATATTTTCTAACCTAATTTTATTTCGTTAAATGTCAGACCAGTCATTTTCTACGCTGTAAAAATGTTGCAAACAATTGAACTTCCATAGGTTGCTCCAAATATAAATTTATTTGAAGGCACGTTATTTATGTAACCAGTTAGGAAATGCGTTATTTTGTGTAACGAGTGGAATATTTGCGGGACGAGCGCAGCGAGATCCCGCAAAATCACACGAGTTACACAAAATTGCATTTCCTAACGTGTTACATACAAGATTTTTTCTAATTTTGACAAAAAAAAAGTTTCTTCATACGTTAAACGAAGTAATGAATTTCATTAATAATAAATTATTATTGTGTTAAAATATCAAGTAGGTAAGTAGGCACGGTTATTTTGCTTAAAAACAAAAAATATGACAGTGTCCACTGGTGATACAATAAATTTTTCCTAACCAGTTAGGAAAGATTTTACTTTTCGTAACCAGTTACGAAAAGTGTGACGTTTCCAAACGTCAATTAATTTTGAAAAGTGTCACTTTATATGTCAAAATTAGAAAAAAGAAATTTATCTTCAAGCGGTTCGAAAATCGCCCCTTTGTGTATCTCCATAGAGACGGTTAAACTGTCATTTTTTTTCTGAACGGAGTAGAAGTACTTCAAGTCCTATAGTATTGCCGTTATAACTTTTTATCTGCTCCGCCCACTAAAATTGACCAATCAGAATCAAAGCCAGATTCAATCTGTACAACTTTTCATCACATTTGCCACGTAAAAAAGTTAAGGTTAGAATTTTGCTGTCAAGTCCACAATTATTGTTTTAGGTTCTAAAAAATAAAATTAAGACAATTTGAATGTCAGAAATTTTTACGGTGTAAATCAGATCGTCTTAACAACCTATTTGATTGGTAACTAAGAAGATGAAATGGGCGGGGCAGATAAAATGTTACGTTGTCCTTAGTATAGGAGTAGAAGTGTCCCACAGGCGGCTCGACCGGGTCAAATGTAAGGTCATTTGAAGTATTTGTTACGATTTATTTATCAATTACTTACACGAAATATTTAATAAATAAATTATCTCAATTAAGATAAAGCCTCTAAAAAAGCGAAATAACGAAATTATTATCCAATATTTAACCGATTCGATTGTGACTAAAGACGAGCCGCCCGCTGTGCGACTTGTTGGCGTGTTCATGGATGTCAGATCAGATGTCAAACAAATGTAAAAAATAGCGCAAGATTGCCTTTCAGTGTTAATAGGTACTATTGGGGACAAAATACTTTGGTCGTCATTTTGCTGTCACTTCAAAACAAATTAATGTAAACCAAGCATTAACGTCAAGTCAATAGTGATGACAATTTCAAATTATTGACTTTTCTCTTGTCAAAAATATGGCACCTTCCACCATTCAAAAATTTAGAATCATCTCCCTTGTTTCTGGGGGATTGCCCATGGGCCAAATTGCCTTGTGGAAACCTTTTCAATTTTTCCTCCTAGGAATATCTCCTTCAGTTGTCCATTTTTCGGTATTTAACATTTTGCAATGATGAGTTTGACAGTGACAGTGGTTGACAGTAGTAAAAAATAAGGTTAACCGTCCTAATGCTTGCTTTACAACTTTATGTCAGTCAACTGACTTTGACGACCAAAGTAATTTGTCCCCAATAGTACACAGTTGTAAGTTGTAATCGTTTTGATAACGTTTGTTGCATTTAGCGAACATTTGAAGTAAATGTGTACTGCAAGAAAACTAAATGCACTGCGACAGCTACAAAATTGATGTAGAGCGCGGCAAAATCAACGTAGACCTAATCCGACCATAGTCCCGGGCGAAAAGTGTATGATTTATACATAATTGCTCCTGATGAAAAGTTTCTGGCTACATAGGTAAAATTTCTAGTTTGCTAGAGAAAGAATGATAAATTATTATTGTAGGTTAGGTCTTATTAAAGTGTCACTAAGTGTGACCGCTTTCGATGCAATTAAATCATCAATTTGACAATGAGAGATATCGAAGATTTGGGCTCTGCTATCGTAGTAAAAGTTCAGGATACTAAAAATTACAAATCGCGATCATTCACCATTTTTGGAAAGTTTTACGTGGGAATTTGCAGAAAGTACATCAGACAGAATGAACAGCCTTGTAGACTTTACTAATACCTATCATCGAAACTTCAAGTACCAATAACAAGGGAAATAGAAATTACTAGTGCCTCAAAATTTGAAGATTGTAACAGCAGGAAAAGAAAAATAAATAAGTGAGTTCGCTTGAAGATAAAATAGTATATATCATTCAGAATAGGAGCTCTTTTTTGTGCTTCGCCCAGTTGTCGACCTCAACTGCGTTTCGGTCTTCAATCTCTGGGCTTAGCACAAAAAGAGACACTTCTACTCTTAATGATATAATATACTATTTTCCGGTTTCTATATAATTCTGCATTTTCTCCACCGGGTGACAAGATTTTTACGTGCGTACTATGGCGGCCAAAAAATTTTAGCCGTCACTATCTTGACATTCATGTAAAGTGTAAATAAACCTTTACGAACCGGAACCCCACTTTCGATTCTTGTCATTTTGACATGTATATTGTTATTCTGACAATCAATTTAAACTGTTGAAAGCTAAGTTATTTCAAAAATCCGACATGAATGAACAAAATTAGAGCAGTCGTACATAGATAACCTGAGGTAAACGTCTTGTGTAGTTGAAAATGACAAAATAATTTCGAGTTTTGAAACTTACCACCCAAAAAATACCAATTATAATCAAGACGGTAACCATAATGACAATAAAGTATGGTTTACAAATTTTTTTTTTTGAAGTTACAGAAAATAGCGGCTAAAATTTTTTGGCCGCCATAGTACAGTCCAATGCGCCAATACAATTAGGAAATTTAGGTGTTATATACAATCCTTGCTTCACTTCAATAACCTCTTCTTCATTACCTGGCATACATATGAACTTTTGGCGAAGTCTCGCAATAGCTTTAATTATTTTCTAACTTGTTCGACTGATTGTAGGTTTATCAAGTCCACCTAAGTCTCCAATCACCCTTAAAAATGAACCTGTAGCTAGGAAGATCAAAGTTGTTAACATTATCTCTTCTGCTGATAAAGCATGCATATGGTACCTTTGTGAAGGCATATTTCTTCCAGAAATTTTGTTGATGATGTATCTCGTTATTGGCTTAGATAATCAAAACCTTTGTTTAAATTCTGCATCATTCCACTTCGTAAAATGGTTAATTATTACATTTCTTCGGTTATTTCATAAAAAATAATTTTTCTTCTCTATATTATTTAAAACTTTTGCAAAGCGAAAACCGCGTCAAGTACTAAACGGCTAATGTTGACAGTTCAAGTTAATGACGGATCAAGCCTACTGATTTTAAACGAACAACACACTTCCAAAAAATAAACCTTATAACTGTGATTTATTTGTAAACGAACAACTCGCCCTAAATGTTTTGAATTCTTTATTATTTTCGGTGTTCATTTAAATTTCTCCTCAAAGCTGGCGTTGAAGAGTCCATTGTAAAGGCACCACGGATTACGATCGACTCTTCAATGCCAACTTTTAGAAAAAACGAACATCCGCTATAAAATATGACAGAGTATGTACTGTTACGATTTAAATTGCCGCGCGCTTTAAAATCTTTGCGAATATTCTAGAACGTGCTAGAACTCCATCGCACCACCGAAGTCGTATCCGTTTCCGCCAAAAACCTCAGCGGAGAGAGAGGAGGAAACTTAAAAATAGAAGGAACCAGCGACGAGCAGGACAGTTTACGACCTTTTGTTTAAAGGCTTTTATGGGTGTCCTAAAGGGAGTGATTTAGAGTGCAGTAGGTGCTGGTGTGGTATCGTGGTGAAGTCGCTGGAGCGACGATTCTTCAGGAATTCCAGACCCAAGCGCGGACTGCGGATTAGCGGCCCCACCGCGTAAGGTCAGAACTGAACACCGAAGAGCTGATCTACACCCACGTTGTTTGACTAATGTACCAGAATTAGAGAAATAATTTACCTTGTAAATGTTAAGCACGTGGTTACAAAATGGCTGCTGGAAGTACTGAACGTACCTCCGGCTACTTTGGAGATCAAACCCCGAGTGAATCAAAAAAGCCTTGTTTCCCGTTCCGCATTCGGTTTTATCATTTCTGGCGCACCCCACTTTCGCAACCCCTACTTGACCAAAGTGACCAAACAGCTCGGTTCTACTTTACGTCGATCGCGACACCTTTTCGATATTTCTAGAACTTTTGAAATTACAGTTTCCCTTTTCCACCATTATTTTAAATGTTGAAATTTAGGCTTTTGTTAGGACCAGACCAAATGTACATAATTTGTTGTTGAATTAGAACTCTGAAAAAGAACACTAAATTACTGACTCTATACAATAATAAACCTCAACATCAAGAAACAAACACAATCTAAAAAATGGAACAAATAGAATTAACAAGAACACTGAATTCCTGAGTCTATACAATAATAAAAATCAACACCAAGAATTAAACAGAATTAAAATAAAACAAACAGAATTAAAATGAAACAAACAGAATTAAAATGAAACAAACAGAACTAAAATGACACAAACAGAATTAAAATGAAACAAATTAACCTTATTTTGAAACGAAAATTGGGCTTGAAACGCTGTTAGGTAAGTGTCATATCATGCAATTAAATTCCATTGACCTGCTACTTCTAAAAATTGTTCTACATTGGTTTGATTCCCAAAACTGTTCTAATTAATTCGTAATTTTCATTCTCTCTCTCTACCTCACACCTCTGATTTCTACGACTCCCTGGCTTTACCGTTACCCTGTTGTCTCTGTTTTCTACCGACTCCCTTTCTACTTTGCCTTGTTACTTTTCTAACTAAAGGTGCAAACGATCCTAGTTATTTTCTACCATAAAGCGCTCTGTTTCTAATTTGCAATTCTCGCCCTTTAATTACAAATCTGCCACAAATTTGAGAATGCTAAAAAAGGTAAATTAACCTAATGCTAACATCAAATTCATTAATTCAATTATCCCCTGATTTTAACTGGACTCCCCAAATTGTCGAATGAGTAAATTTTACAATGTTTCTTTTCCCATGAAAACTGTTATCTTTGTGTTGTGTTCGGACCGGGCGCGTATCTGCATTTTCAAAGAAAGGTTGGCAGATTTCACTTGAGGAATGTGGTACCACTCTTGCGGACAAGGGCATTAATAAAATTTACAACTGACCAGCATTTCCGTCGTAAACAAACGCTATTTAAAACATTTCGTTGAAATTATTTTAAAAATAAAAATTCTTAATTTATCGAACCTATTCGGACCGTTACAATATCCATCGACTTGTTCGACCCACTTCCAAAGGGCCTACGCGGAAAAACATGCGTATTAATTATCGAAGATACTGCAACCGATTGGACAGAAATATCCTCTTCTCCAAACCACGTCCGAAGCATGTGCTCAACGACTCATTAGTGAAGTACGAGTATTTCTACGATATGGAGTTTCCCGTCGAATTATTTCAGACAATGGGACTCAATTTATTAGTGGTATAATGCAGCAGATCTGTTTCTGTTTGAACATGGAACAGAAGTACACTCCGGTTTATCATCCGTCCTCGAACATGGTGGAACGAAAGAACCGCAATCTGAAGACCTTACTCGCCGTCCTGGTGGGCACCGACCACACGCAGTGGCCAAACAAGTTGCCATCCGTACGGCTCTGAACACTGCACGCTGCCAGTCAACTGGGTTTTCTCCCGCTTACCTCACGTTTGGAAGAAGCCCACGCACACCATTCGAGGTTCAGCACGATATTGGGGCGGTCATCCAAAGAGAGAATTTTATTCCCGAGAACAGTCCCAAGTTGCTGTAGATGGTTAAACATCTTCAGGATGCCAAGGAATGCCACAAAAAGGAGCAAGATCGACAAAAAGTCTACGCCGACCGCTCCCGTCAAGAAACCCCCGCGTACCAGCCCGGGATCTTGTACTGGTAAAAACTCACCTTCTCAGTAAAGCTAAATAGGGGCAAACCGCAAAATTCACCCCTAACCGTGACGGTCCTTATGTTATTCTCACCGTCAAGGGATCTTGCTCTTTCGAAGTTGCCGCTCAGGACAACCCACAACAACCCTTGGGAACCTATCACGCCTTCGTCCTGCAGAAGTATGAGCCCACGAATACCTCCGTCGAACCAGTGATGCCTCTACGACGCCGTGGACGCCCCTGCAAGAATCAAGCTTAGATTCATAACCGCCGTCGGGACGCCTGGCGGTTCTGACAGGGGACGTTGTAACCACCGTACGCGTAGTTCCGACTTTAGGCGTCAGAGTAGCTGCTTACGCGCTACCCTCAGCCTACCGCTGTGACTCTCTAGGCTGCGCAAGAGGATCCACCCCTATAAGATCTGCGACACCTCGACCAGAAGACAGAACACTTCGCTTTCTCACCCAAGACAGCACCACCGACTAGGTACACCCGGGGTCATTTTGAGAAAATCCGAGGTTTACCAGACGATTAGTGAAGCGCTTTGCGCACCCTGACTGATGGCTTGTCGGTGGTCTTAGAGCCTTCCACGTCCACTGGACTGTTCTAGTAGTATTAAAATATACAGGTGTCCCAAAAAAAAAGACGAGTCCATAACTCTCTTATTTATTGGAGGATTTTAATTATATATACACCAAATTCAATGGCTGTGAATAGGCTACAAAATGCTCGAATGAATCAGATATAGCCCCAAGGACTTTAAGGCTAAACTGTCAAAATATTTTTTTTTCAAATAGGAACACATACTTTTTTTAGTAATTCTAATAGAGATTTTTATTCTGAAAACAGCAACGTATCACAAGTATACACTTACATAACCAAAAAATAAAAAAAAAAAGTTAAAAAACACTACTATAGTCTATGCTCAAACTGCTCTCCATTTTGCGCTAAACATTGGCGGCATCTCTGCGAAACCCCATATGTTGCACTGGACAACATTTCAGCAGGAAGTATTCGACAAGCCGCCTCGATAATGTTATCTCTTAATTGAGCCTCATTTTCTGGAGGTGGCGCATAAACTTGATCTTGAAAATATCCCCAAAAGAAAGTATCCATTGGGGTAATATCTACCGAGCGTGCCGACCAAGGTATGGGTCCATATGTTCCAATCCAAGAATCTCCGAACCTCCTTGTTAAAAGCTCCCTGTTCAGAATGGCGTTATGAGGGGTAGCGCCATCCTGTTGAAAAATTACTCTTCGAAACTCATTTAGGGGTAGCACGTCAAGAAAATTTTCCACGCCTTCACGAAGAATGGTGTTGCATTTATATTGGTCTAGGTTACCATCAATAAAAATTGGTCCAACGAGTCTGTTATGTAAAATACCGCACCACACATTTACCGAAAATCTACGTTGAAAGTTGTTTACTACCATTACATGCGGATTTTCTTGAGCCAAACATCGATCATTGTGTCGATTGAATATACCGTTGTTGGAAAAACTGCAATCATCGGACCACAAAATTCTTTGATAAAATGACATCTTCTTGAACTTTGTGTAAATAAAAAAGACAAAATGTCGAACGGCGGACAGGGTCACCAGCCTCTAATGCATGTATTTTGCGTGGAACATACGGTTTTATTTTATTTTTTCAAAATTCTTTGAACAGAATTCTTTGAAGTTTCCAAATTGTTGGCTATCTGACGGAAGTCCACTGTTTTTCCTCAACACTTAGAAGTACGTTAAGTTCTACGTTTTCATCTCGTAGTTGACGCCGAATCCGCTTCGGTTTCTTAAAGGCCCCATATCTCCGTAAATTGTTTGCTGACCGCTGAAATTTGCATCGATTTGGATGATCTCTGCTCGGATAGAGCTGCTGATAACGTTGTGAAGCTTGGTAAGAATTATGACCGCACTCAAAATAAACTCGAAGCATGTCTAAATATTCTTCGTTCATTTTAGCAATTTTTTAAGTTGAACTTGACAAGTTATGCGATTATTATTTGTAATTTGCTTTTTCAGCTAACTTAATTTGGTTATTGCATTGTAACACAATGCTAAATAGTGTTTTTTTCTTTTTATTTAATTCTTCTTATGTGGAGTTATACTTGTGATACACTGTTGTTTTCAGAATAAAAATATCTATCAGAATTACTAAAAAAAAAGTATGTGTTCCCATTTGAAAAAAAAATATTTTGACAGTTTAGCCTTAAGGTCCTTGGGGCTATATGTGATTTATTAAGCCATTTTGTAGCCTATTCACAACCATTTAATTCGAAGTATAGATAATTAAAATCCGCCTATAAATAAGGGAGCTATGGAATTGTCTTTTTTTTGGGGACACCTGTATATACCTATCTAAATTGGTTTTGAATTTCGACCTCAAAATATAAACATATCTAAGCACTACAGTGTTACAGGGTTCTTTTAAGTCTAGCATAATCAAAATTGGTTTGTAAGTACCTGATGATATGGGTAAACATGAAAACAAATATCAAGTAAATTTACACAGGCAAAAAATTGCAAAAATCTCTCTCAAGACTTTTATGCTTTTTCCGTGAACAGAAGTATAGGTACGGTAGTCTCATTTTAAGTTAGTAAGTTAGTAACTGTGATTCATATTTATTAAATTCCAGTTACTGTTGACTCCAGAGTTTTCAATTAGCTATACTCACTCGTTCCAGCTCTGCTTGCGTATTCCGAACGCGGTCTACCCTGTACGTTTAGGCCCGACGTATATAGTGAAAGGGATAGGACCTTGGCGCCCTTATTTCTTTTGTGTTTCATTTTTATTAAAGCTGTTGGCCACTCGCGCTGATTATTCTCTACATCGATACCTCGACCGATGGCTGTGCTAGTCGGAGCAACTTTGTCACCATGAGCCCGTGGACGAAGGTAGGTTAGCTAGTGACTTAGAGTCGGGTGGCAGCTGTCCGCTTAAGTGTGAGGTTATTTAGCCATGACGTAGCAGCGGCTATATTGTTTGATATTAGTCGCAACAACATTGAGAGATACCATGAAACAACTGCATGGTTTCATGCAGAAATGGTTTAAAATAATGACTACCCGACATTATACATTTGGTCTGTCACACAACGATAAACAATGGCAGGACACCATAGCTTTTCTAAATAGTTTTATGGATGTTACCAGAAAACTCAATGTTGGTGCGTAGAAACCATTTCAGACAGGTGTACGCAAACCGCACTTAATTTTCAGAAAGAATATTTAGAGAAATACAATTTCAAATATATGTTGCTAGGGCGATTAACTCAAGATGCCCTGGAAAATCTCTTTTCTGATGTAAGATGTAGAAGAGCAGTTCCCGATGGTCGAGACTTTAAAGGAGCACTTCGATTAATCGCCCTATCTCAGTTTGAAACACAAAATCGCCATTGAAGTTACTCCCAATCTGACAGTGAATAGTGAATACCTCATACGATATTGCAAATCCATAAAAAACACTTCTGAAAATTTGGCAGAACAATTTGTGGATGCAAATGAAAGTATCTTTAAACTTTTGGCAGCAGATCTGGAACAATTATCCGACAAAGTTCAGGCTTCGATATATTATTTATTAGGTTCGTTAGTGCATGAAATTGAAAATAATTTTACCCATTGTAATTTATGCCTGAATTCTATCAATACAAATCCTGCTAGCAGAGAAATTCTAAATTTAAGTTTCTTTGTTCACCTGAAAGAGTACAAAAAAGATCTATTAAAATTGTCTACTTTAGATATTCAGGCTTAGTCAAAAGTATGGAATGGGCGGTATTTAATAGTCCTGTTTATTCATGTGAAGATAATTCTACAAAAAATGATAGTGGCCTCTGTTTTCTTAATGTAATTGTTCATGTCATTGTGAAGTACCTTTCAATAAGTACCTTTCAACAGGTTAATTTAATAAGAATATTTTCATTTTAATTTGTAAACATGGTAAAACTTAGTGAAACTGAAAGAATTTAAATTTTAATGATGGTTGGTTATGGAGATCGACAACGTTCACACCAAGATGTTTGTCATTTTTTTAATAACGTTCATTCGGAGAGAAATCCAATTGTACAATCCACAGTATCTAAATTGGTTAGAAAATTTAGAGAAACTGGAAATGTAAAAGGTATCCCAAGGTCTGGAAGTTCAAAATCAGCCACAAATCGAGATCAATCTCTTGATGTATTACTCAGTGTTATGGATGATCCAATTACGTCAACCACGCCACTTGCTTTGGATGATGATATTAGTCATTCGTCGGTTGTTTGAACATTACAAAAGAACAAACACAAACCCTACAAGATGCACCTTCTCCATGAGCTAAACGAAGATGACCCTGACAGAAGAATGCACTTTTGTGCAATAATGATGGAAATGACCAATAATAATCCAAACTGTCTAAACCACATTTTATTGTCTGATGAAGCCACGTTTTGTCTAAATGGGTTTGTAAACAGGCACAACTGTCACTCCTGGTCCAGTGAAAATCTTCATTAGATGATGGACCACCATATATAGCATCCACAAAATCTGGGCTGATATTATTGAGCACCACATAATAGGTCCATACTTTATAGATGGAAATTTGACAGCAAATAGATCTAAACCTATTGCGTGATCACTGATCACATTGTACCTGACATTGTACTTTTATTTCCGGATGAAGATCGACAAGGAATGCCAAATCGCAATGTTTGGTTTCAGCAAGACGGCGCTCCACCACGTTACCGAGTTGATGTTCACCTATTTCTGAATAACATCTTTCCAGGTCGTTGGATAAGATGCCGGGGATCTATTGAATGGCCTACCAGGTTGCCTGATTTGAGTCCCCTAGATATTTTCCTCTGGGGTCATTTAAAAAATAAAATTTAGAAAGAAAAACTACAAACTTTGCAAAACCTGGAAGCCAGAATCAGGCATGAGATTGAAGAAATACCACCTAATTGGCTGCAAAATTCGTTGCGTAATTTTTGTGATTGATTAGGTTATTGAGGGATTTTCAGTTTGAACATTTAATTTGAGTTAAATATTATTTGAGTGCATAAAGGATTATGAGCATTTTCTCTAAAATTTTGTTATTAAAGCATAGGAAAAAATATAAAGTCATTTAAAGAAATGTAGGTGGAATAACAATCATTTGCTTGCCATTAAAAAAAATACGTTTCCATGGAAATGCGTTGACATACAAAAACGAGTAAAAAAACTTTTGTTAAAGACATTTTGTTATAAAGTTCATATTTACGGAAATAAACCGCCCATTACATACTTTTGGATTAACCTGTATATAATTTTATTATTTTATCTACGGCTGCTTGGATAAGTCGTTATTACCACACTCATTTACAGTCATTTGAGTTGCGTAATGTAGTTCATTACCGCACTGGTTTCATTACGTAACGCATTTTTATTTAGAAGCAAACAGACAAAATTTATTGAAATAGAACAATACAAAAGAAAAGCTAGGTACTTATTGTAAACACATAACACAGTCCTTACATTTTGTTCGCCCAGTAGCCGGCATCGACTTCGTTTCGTTCTTCAATCTCTGGGCTTGGCAAAAAAGACTCACTTCCACTTTTAATAATATCATCTACTACTCTCTTTTGGGTTACTCGCACAAGAGACCACTTTGTAATACACGTCATACTGGAAAAACGACGCAAACTGCAGTGACACCTCCAGAGACGCTCGTCTCTTGCACTCCAGGTCGTCCTCGAAACAGGATCACACACGTTTCCATTCCAGGTTCTGGTACTTTTCTCACTTGACGTCGGAGTAACCCCAATGTACATTTTTCGAAGTCACTTTACTTCCGAGAGCCGCGATAAGACGTAAACGACCCGGTTTTCAATTATGAAAAATTTTAAACAACGCGTTGTTTACAAACAGAATTAGCTGGTTGTCCTGGTATTGAGCAAATTGTTTCAATCTTGTTGCTTTGATTTTGAATTAAAACGATTGAAACTGACATTTAACAATTATCAAAATATATTTTTGTAAATGTCAAATTTGACGTTTTTGCCAAAAATTGATTTTTTTAATTAATAATAATTCGCAGCCCTAGATAAAATGTTGTATATAACACGTGGGCTAAAGCATATTACAGGAAACTCGTGTGTTACAGATGAACTCGGGCTAACGCCCTCGTCATCTGCAATCTTCACACTCGAGTCCTGTAATATTGCTTTTATCTAATCCCGTGGGATAAATGACACTTATCCCACTCATTTGAGTGGAATAAGGAACTTCATTACCGGACGCATTTCATTACTCCACTCAGTGGGATGAGTGAGCTTCATTACCCCACTCAGTGGGATAAGTAAGTCATTATTCCACTGAGTGGTGTAATGAAACTGGCGGAAATAAATAAGATTTACCATTTTTTTTTAATTCGGGGCGGTCTTAGATAAAATTTTGTACATAACACGTGGGCTAAAGCATATTACAGGAAACTCGTGTGATTACAGATGAACTCGGGCTAACGCCCTCGTCATCTGCAATCTTCACACTCGAATCCTGTAATAATGCTTTTATCCCACTAATTGTGTAAATAACTATTATCCCACTAATTATGTAAATAACTATTAAATTGCGAAATGTGTTTTCGACAAAATGAAAACAAAAATCATCGCCAACACTTGTAAGACACCAATTTGAATTTAAATTGCCGCTCTCGAAACAACGGAAGGGAACTAGGAGTGCAGGAAGACGCGCAAAACCATCGGGAAGATCCAGCCGCGGGGGAGTAGGACGATGGGATTTGACTGTTTCCTGTTGGTATGGGTAATGCACTCACTCGATTTTCAGTTTTTCGATTGTGTGGACGTGTTTACAAAAGATCACCTGATTGCCTTAGTGGGGCCTTGAGTGTTATTGTGACTAATTGCCCAACGGGTATTTTTAGTGTATTGTGGTAATTTTGTAATCGGATTAGAAACATCAGTCGCGGAGGTGACACGTGTTCGCCGCGGACAGGTACGGGCCACGTGGTCCGCCGACAGGTGGTGCATCGAACTCAGATAGTATTATCCTCCCGACAACACGTGTCTGGCAAATATGTTATTTCACTTTGTTACTCCGATAAGCTCGAGAGAAGTAAGAATTGTAAGTGTGAGAAAATTCTTGGGGGTAAAGTAAAATTGAACTACGTAGCTACGTTGCTCACCCCATTGCATCGAGAAATGAGGATAGGGTTTGCCCTTGAGCATGTTGCCCAGCAGGAAGAATTTTGGAGACAGATTGTTTTTTCTGACGAATAGGTCTTTCAATCTTGCGCTTAAGTTTATAGACCCAGGAACAGTCGGGTTGAAGAACCCGAGGTTCAGACTATCCAATGTAGCGGTCGCTTTTCCGTCAACATGTGGGTATGGATTTGCGCTGCTAGTCCTGAGGTAATGATCCATGTGGACGAGAGGCTGACTAGCGATGTTTACATTTGGGTTCTCGAAAACATCATGCTGCCTTCTGTGGAAGCTGTTTATTGCAACGAGAATTTCATCTTGCAGCACAACTGTGCAGTTCATACAACGTGCAGGGTGGTGGAAAGGTGCGAGAACCATAATATAAATGTCCTGGACTGGCCTAGTTGTAGCCCAGATGTCAACCCTATTGAAAATATGTGGGGACTTTCGGTTACATTTTTACAACGACCAGAAGTAGTTTTTCACAATAGGGATGAGCGCTTGGCTGCCATTACTGAAACTTGGCATTCATTACCTCAAGACTACCATGTTAATCTGTGCTTATCAATGTCCAACAGACTCAACAAAGTAATCGATGCGAACGGGGGCTTAACGAAATATTGATTATTATTAATGCTTTTGTTAAATTTCTTACCTAGTTTTTAATTATGTAAATCATTAGCACTCCGGACCCAGTTGGCTCCTGGCTTTTGGGGCAATTTTCTTCCAAGCTTTTCTCTCCTGTGTTTTCTTTTTCCAATTTGTGCTTACAATTTTTTCCAGGCCTTTTATTACTTCGTCCTTCCATTTGGATTTTGGTTGGGACTTAGCATTAAATAAATATTCACTATGTGCTTATTTAAACCCATTCCCTACCACCTACAATACTTAATGCCAACGTCAATCAATTGAAAGTAGGGTTAGAAACAGATAAGGGTCATTTCACATTAAAAATCAAGAGACTGATGTTGATGTTCCACTTTTTTTGCAGTCAACTAAACATTTTACAAATCTTCCTCCAATTTAATGTCCCATATATTTTATTACAAAGTGATAACGGTGGTGAATTCACAGTAGCAGCACTTGCGTAAACAAGTGGTTTTTTCCTTATTCTTCATTCATTATAGCTTCTGATCACACAGATGATTCTCACGACTTTCTTGAGAATAATCCATGCAAAAAAAGAAAGCTCAAGCCAGCAAAAAATCAAGTTAAGAGAAGAGGTAAGCTGCAAATATACAAAAATAAACTTAAAATACTTAGGTATATTTGCAATAATTTCAGGATGAATTTATAAACAAACTACTGCTTGGAAATATGCCCTTCAAGTACACAAATAAACATTCGGAATCTGGTATATTTATGCCAAGAAAATATGTAGTAAATTCAAATGAGTAACGAAAGAAACAATACGACCCAAAGGGGCCGGCCATAAAGAAAACTTCAGTTGTCCGGATCGGGGTGGGGAATGGGAGAGAAAGACGCCAAAAACTGTGGGGACAACACAACATTTATTGGTCCTTTTTACAGGAGCGGCTTGCCCGGTTCCGGCACCTTGCAGGGTGAGGTACAATTTGAGTCCCGGTCGCTCCTCGCTCGGACGTTCGATCTTGTCGGTTCGGTTTAGTGGGGCTGAGAAAAGTGGACTCGAGGAGGTATTGGCTGGTGGTATGGCCGCCTGGCGGAGCTCCTCCGGAGTCGGGGCTCGCCTCCTCCCTGGCCGGCGTGGTGCCCTGTGGTGCCTCCACGAGGTGGTGCGGGGCTGGTATCTGACTGACCGGGAGAATCCGGGAGAAATCTGAGGAGAATCCGAAGAAAGTTTGAAGAGAAGTCGGAGAAAAATCCTGAAGAAGAATCCTGTTGGTGGCCCTGCGTGATAAATGAAAAATTTTCTAGCTGCGAGAGCCGCCATTTTGGTGTTTCGAGGTCGTACTTACTTGCGTCGCGAAATACCGTATTTGATCCGTCTCTGGACCTTATCCAGTCCGATCCCGCAGTGGATCGCGATCCCTGGCTTTTCGCCGGTCGATTTATTGGTCGATGGACCTTCGCCTCCGGGACGCTATTACACAGGAGCGTCCGGACACTGATTCAACACAGCGAAAACGGTACTCGAGGTGGTTCGGTCGACCTTTGGCGAGGAAAAGAGGAAGTACTCGTACCACAGAATAACTAACAATAGTTAGTTAACTAACAATTGTTAGTTATTCTGTGCTCGTACCGTTGCGATTTGCGTTGGCGCTCTGCAGGGGGGAAATGGTGGTAGTGGGGGCGCAAGTTAGCGGGCGATTTTACCGACCGATAACTGCGTCACAGTATGTATTGCTTCACTCAGCAGCAAAAATGTAAATTCATCAGTTTCTTTTAACAGTGCTAATATTACTACACCGTCCTCATACGAGGATAAAACAGAAACTGCATTAACATAAAACATCCCGAACATAATACCCAATTCCATATGACAAAATACCGGGACATTTTTTTAACATTGAACATAGCCCATACTTATTCCCTATGTCCAGTTTTAAAAAACACAGGTCAATGCATGTATGTAATCACGTAACCAAGGTAACGAAAATAAGTACTTGACAGTTTAACAAAATGGTCAAGTTGTTTGATGAAGAAATACACATACTGCAGTTATTCTATGCCAATCAGAGCATTAGAAATGTGCGTGACATTTCCAATGCAACACATGATAGACCAATTCCATCAATCGGAACAATTTTTAACATTATTTCAAAATCTCTGGTATTCGGTATAGTTAGTTGCATAGCAACTCACAATGCATTGATCTGTGTTTTTTAAAATTGAACATAGGGAATAAGTATGGACTATGTTCAGAGTTAAAAAAATGTCCCGGTATGTAGAAGTCATGTAGTTAATACAAATAACATTTATTATAAAATAAGAATGGCTGAAAATAGATGACTAACAAAGAACTTGAGGAAATAATAAATGCACCTGACTTTTACGATACGGCAAGTGATTGCAGTGATTCTGAATAGGATAATGTTGAATATGAACCTTATGAAGATTCTGGTAGCGAACAGACGATGAGAGTAGTGGAGACGACTTGCCAACTGTTTCTAGCATAAGTTTAAAAAAGACAGTAGAAGTATCAATCGAGACAAAAAACGTGGACAAGTGGATCCAATTCTAAATCAATACCTCAACCCTGAACCCGACCTCAACATGTTCGGCAAAGCGTTAGAAGAAGAATGTTTAGATTTTCTTCTAGCAATGCAAGTAAACTTCGTCCAGTCACTACACTACAAAATGCACTAGAATACATTCATTAGTGCTTATTCACAATGGACATAAGATATAAGAAATACATAAGAGATACCTAAGAATAATCTGTAAATTTGGGCAATTGTAAAATAATTTATGTGTCCATATAACTCGAATATGATTCTTCATGCCTTTTTATACACAGCAATAATGTTCACTGAGGTCACTTCTCTTAAATTACGTAAAAATTAATAGTATATTCACTGCATGTATCATGATATAAAGCTCGGATTCTATGCAAATTGCATATTTGTTTCTATGGCGTATATAGACAAAATTTTGGATTTTCTGGGCATATTAACAAATTTTGAATGAAATTACGTCATTTCAAAAATGCATATTTTGCATATTTGAAGCATCTTGAGCATATTTTCGCGAAAAATGCATATTAGTGCATATTTCTGCAATTTTCCAGATTTTTTTTATTCATTTATTGAACCTTGCAAGTCTACATGGTGCAGATAGAGGGACAGAGGGATAGAGGGCTTGCTTTAAAACCATAGGACTTCTTGGTAGAGCGTAATGAATGAAGAGATCTCCTGTTTCTAAAACTTCCTGCTAACGATGTCGACCCTTTTTTTTTGGAAGAATTTTAATCGCTATCGTGAATTTGCATTTTGCAACATTCAATCACAAACGGTCTGCTAGTCCTAGTCGTAACGAAAAGCCTTTAAAAACAATATGCCGAAAATATCTGAATCAATTTTTGCTTGGATGTAACAACATCTGGAATTATATTCGAAGAAAGTTCAGGGCAAGTGTTTTGCAAGGCCTTGCAGCAAGCACTTGAATATTTGAGTGTGAATACATACAGTGTGTATCTGAAATACCTGTGTTAATTTTAACCAGTGAAAGAACTCGCCAATTTATAAAACTTGTCTCTATAACATTTTGCAAAATTCGCAAAAGTATTCAAAGATAAGAATTTAAATTTTAATTATATAACTTCTCCATTTCTAGCACAACAGAAAATTTTCGCCCTTACCCATAGACGAGTATACACCTTGATGGCTAATTTATTCCCAATTTTAAATCAATTTGTAAAGCTTTTCCGTAAAAATGTTATAGAGAAAAGTTTCATGAATTGGCGAGTTCTCCAATGGTTAAAATTAACTCACGTATTTCAGGTAGGCCCCGTATTAATTAATTTGCGAAGAAAAAAATGTTACTTTGCTACTAAGTAATACTTATTCTATATTCAACGATAAGGATTTGCAGTTATTTTGTTTAATTTCCAATTAGTTGTATGTATATTTAATACCTATACAGGTTTATAAATTATCCGATTTTCGACATTTCCCACTAACTCAATAAAATACAATAAAATATAATATAATAACTAAAACTAACTAACTAAATAATTCAAAACAATAACAAATTAGCAGCTTTCCAAATACAATTATCCCTCCCCACATATTGTCCCTCTTCTCCACTCAACCTTCTTCATCCATTCGATCCCTCTTCCGTCCTCATTCAACATTTCTTCTCTACTTTCCTCTCTCTCTCTCTCAATTCTACGCATTCATTCAACATATGTTCTATCGTCTCCTTTTTTTCTCCACACATCCTGCACACTCTAATCCTATCCTCATTCCAATATTTATTCTCTCTCTCCTCATTTCCACACCTAAATCTTGCTATTATCACTCTCTCCTTTCTACTCTCTCTTCCTAGGTACTTTGGTAGTTCTTCCGTTATTATTTTTTCATACTTCCCATTGTACCTAGATTCCCTAATTCTCGTTCTTCTTTCCTGCACTTGCACATCTCTGTCTCTCTGCACCAATTCATATGTCATTGCTCTGCCTCCCTCTCGCATTCTTTCTATCTCCGCTCCTGCATAACCATTTCTTTCGAAATATGCCTCCCTCTCTTTCCATACCCCTTTTCCTATTTCTTTCCTTTTTTCTTTCAGACACTCTTGCAAAATTCTACACTCTCCTCTCTCTATCAACCTCTCCTCAAATCTTATTGCTCTCTTTCCTGCTTCTATTCTTATTCCATCCCTTTTTGTTTCCTCCATCACTATATAGCCCGGTGTCTCTCTATCTACTCCTAGCACCCATTTCAAATATTTTCCTTGCACCCCTTCCAACCCTTCTTGCTCTCTCCATCCCCATATTTCCGCTCCATACATCATCACGCTTTTCACCAGACTATCAAACATCATTATTCTCCTTCTAAAGTCATGTCCAAATTTTCTCTCACCTGTCCCCCATACCGCTCCTATTATCTTATTCGCTTTTTTCACTAACTCTCTCACATGTGCTGCTGCTGTGTTTCTTTCATTCATCACATAACCTAAATACTTAAATTCTTTCACTTCTTCAATTTTATCCTTTTCCCATCTCCACTCATTTATTTTTCTCCTACCACCCCCCTTTCTAAACACCATCATCTTGGATTTCGCTACATTCACCGTCAACTTTTTCCTCCTCATATATTTCTCCATATTTCCCAACATTTCTTTCATACCTTTCTCCTCTCTCGCTAGCACCACCAAATCATCCGCGTATGCCAAAGACCACACTTTTTCTTTGCCCACCACGACCCCCCCTGCCTGCCCCTTCCTGAACATCTCCTCTATATCTCCTATAAACGCTGCAAACAGGCTGGGGCTTAGTGGACAACCTTGTCTTACTCCCTTATACGTCTTGAAACATTCACTCACTCTTCCATCCACTCTCACTCTACTTATCGTCTCTTCATATATCTCTTCTATTTTTGTTACCAGATGCTCATTTATCCCTTTCTTTCTCAAGTATTCCCACAGTAAGTCTCTTTCCACATTATCAAAAGCCGCCTTCAGGTCTACAAAAAATGCATATATCTTGCTACCCCTCTTTTTTATCTCATTTCCTATTATATGATTCAAGATATATACGTTGTCCATAGTCCCTCTACCTTTCCTAAATCCCGCCTGCCCGTCTGGTAACGCACCCCGCTCATTCATTTCCTTCATCAGTCTTTCTTCCACAATCATCGCGTATACCTTATATGCCGTATTAAGGAGCGTGATCCCCCTGTAATTGCTGGCTGTATCCTTTTCTCCTTTCTTATATATGGGGCATATTATCCCCTCCTTCCACTCCTGGGGGAAGCCCTCTCCCTTCCACACTCCATTCATTATCTCTAACAACCTATCAACTTCCCTTTCAGTTCCATACATCCACGATTCGTTCTGTATACCGTCCCTCCCCGGTGCCTTTTTCCTTTTCAGTTTTCTTAGTTGTTGCTCTAATTCTTCTCTTGTTATCTCTTCTATTTCTCCCACTCTGTGTTGTCTCTTTTCCTTTTCTTGTCTGTTTTCCTCACCCCCCAACAACTCACTGAAGTACTTTCTCCATTCCTCCATAGTAATTCTATCACTCACTATTTCTCCTTTTTTCTTTCTTTCCCTATTTATGTATCTCCACACCTCTTCTTCCGTCTTTATACCTTTCATCTTCATTTCTTCTTCCATCCGTTTCTTTTCCTTCTTCTCTTTGCATACTAATTTGTACCTCTTGCGTGCTCTCTTGTACTCTTCCTTCGTTGCTTTTTCTTTTTTCCAATTTCTGAGTTTCTTTCTTGCTGCTTGCTTCCCTTCCCTGCATTCTTTATCCCACCACTCGTTTTTCCACAGCCCCATCTTCTCTCTTATCTCTATCTCTTTTTTTTCTGTTGCATTTTTTACGTTCTCGCTCAGCTCCCTCACTTTTTCGTTTATTTCTCCTTCTTCGTATTTTGCCTCCCTAAGTCTTGCTCTATACTTTTCTTTTCCTTCTTCCGTCCAAATATTCTTCACAATTTTTCTTTTAACATCCTTCATACTTCTCTCTTTCTCTCTTCCTTTTGTCCTCACTTCCAATGGCATATGATCCGACTCCACTCTTTCTCCCACCTTAAATTCTTCTATTTTATCCCATGCTTCTTCATTCACCATAACATAATTTCCAATTAAAACATTCATTTTTAATATCGGGTGTTTTTTAAAATTTCATCTCGTAATAGGCGTTGAAAAGTCGATTCTGAATGCACCACTCGTATAAAAAAATGCACTTGCAAAAAAAAATGGAAATTGCCAGAATAAAATTGACACATTTTTACAATTTTTTCATAGTGTGAAACCTTCTTATGATAGATAGGTTAGAATTATGGTCAAAATTCAATGTTATTTTTGATAGGCATTGTCATTGTCAAGTAGACAATTAATTGACAAATGGTCAACACCAAATTTACATTAGAAAAATTTTCGTTTCCCGGTTTTTTTTTGCAACCAACTATAACATTTAAACAGATAATCCGTGATCCGTAAGCTGTATAGTGCGTTCACAATCGACACTTCAACGCCTACTATGAGGTGAAATTAAAAAAAAAACACCCGATATAATTCCTATAAAGTTGTATTGACTATTGTATAATTTAAATATATATTTTCAGTTTTGTTTTTATATTAATAAATTTTGAATAAATAGATTAATTCTGCGAAATTTGTCTTTTTTGTAAATGTGATAGAGCATATTATAGTATATTTATGCATATTTTGTGCGTATTTGTGCATATTTCAGTGCATTTTCACCTAAAAAGCGTGCATATATATGCGCATATTTTCGTCATTTTTCAGTGCATATAATCCGAGCTTTAAATCACGAATTTCTTATGCCTTATGTCAAGCTTATGTCCATTGTGAATAAGCACTTAGAGCATAATTTCATGGCAAAAGTGTTACTGCTTGAATGATATATTTCAAAAATTTTACGTGCGCTAGCTACTCCTTCCTCTACGCAGAATTTAATGACTTTTATGTCAACCAATCTCTCGCTGGACAAACTATATCTATTAGAAAATTCAAAAGGTGACGAGGTAGCTGCATCACAAACCAAGACCCAGAAAGTTCAGAAAAAGATGACGATGTAGTTTCTTCACAAAACCAAGAATCTGAATGTTCAACAGAAAACGACGACCGACGTGAGCTCTGCATAACCACGACTTACTCAAGTATCTCTTAGAGGAAAAAATAGATATCGCTGGTCAGCAGTGTGTGAAAAAACAACAAGAATTCCCATGACAAATAAAACTCACATAATTTAAGGACCAAAAGATATTGCTCGAGGTGCTGCATATACTCTTGATGCTTTTTTGTTATTCATATTGTGACTTTTCCTCCATGATTTTTTTTTTCCTCATTTGGTATATTGTTGGTTGCCGCATTCCCTCGGATGTTATTTTTGCGGAAAAATACGAAACAAAATTAATGAGAAAGAAATATTTACGGATCCTACGTTGTGTTTTATTTTTCATTTTGTTTAATTAGGTTCTAACGAGAGGCCGCACCTTCGGAAGGTTTTTCCAAATAGAATTAAAACGATTGAGCACACTTCACTTAAATTTTATTTAACAAATAATCGAGTGTGGTGGTGTTTGGTCCCAACAAATTATAGAAATAAATAAATGAATTTAATAACAGAAGTTGGTGGAAATTTGACTCAATGAAATTTGACTCTCGGCCCACGAATTGAGATCTGACTCATGAATAAATGACTAAGCTGGGCAAATATATGAGTTTATGGCGCGAACAGCATTATACGAGTTTGAGATGCGAACTATGTGATCCGATTTATATTACAATTATTTCCCCAATTAAATTTAACCCGACGCGATGCCCTGGAATCTCATAGATCACCCCGGTCTACTCCGGTGGTCGAAAATAAAAGGGAAAAAAGGTTCTAACAGGGCCAAAGGGTACCTCTCTTCACGTGTCAGCTGGCCTAGTTTGGTCGCTGGCCCCCTTGGGGGTGACGCGGCTAATTTTGTGCTCTTACGCCGGACCACAGCTTATTGAGTGCTACGGACACTGGCGGTAGCTTCCCGAACTCGAGAATCCAAGACATAAATAATGAATGGAAATGTTTTATAATAATTGCCTACTAGTTCCCCTTGACAAGAGCACGTTTCCCCAATCGGTAAATGCAAGAAGATCACATACTTCGCGGTAAAGAAATTAATATACGATTCTAAAGAGTCACGTGGTCATCAAAGCTCAAAGAAAATAATATAATCTTTACTTTAGAACGATAAAGAACTAAATGCTGTTTGACTAATTAAATCGCGACTACAAATAATGTACAAGAATTAGAGAAATAATTTACCTTGTGAATGTAAAGAACGTGGTCACAAAATGGCTGCTGGAAGTACTGAACGTACCTCCGGCTACTTTGGAGATCAAACCCCGAGTGAATCAAAAAAGCCTTGTTTCCCGTCCCGCAATCGGTTTTATCATTTCTGGCGCACCCCACTTTCGCAACCCCTACTTGACCAACGTGACCAATCAGCTCGGTTCTACTTTACGCCGATCGCGACGCCTTTTCGAAATCTCTAAAACTTTTGAAATTACAGTTTCCGTTTTTCCACCATTATTTTAAATGTTTAAATTTAGACTTTTGTTAGGACCAGACCGTATGTACATAATTTGTTGTTGAATTAGAACTCTGAAAAAGAACACTAAATTACTGACTCTATACAATAATAAAAATCAGCATCAAGAAACAAACACAATTAAAATGGGACAAACCGAATTAACAGGAACACTGAATTACCGACTCTATACAATAATAAAAATCAGCACCAAGAATTAAACAGAATTTAAATGAAACAAACATAATTAAAATGCAACAAACATAATTAAAATAAAACAAACACAATTAAAATGAAACAAACATAATTAAAATTAAACAAATTAACCTTATTTTGAAACCTAAATTGGGCTTGAAACGCTGTTACGCAAGTGCCATTTCATGCAACTAAGTTCCGTTGTTCTGCTACTTCCAAAAATTGTTCTACATTGGTTTGATTCCCCAAAACCGTTCTAATTAATAATTACTTCGTAAATTTCATTCTCTCTCTCTCACTCCCACGTCTGATTTCTACGACTACCTGGCTTTACCGTTACCCGGTCCTCTGTGATTTCTACCGACTCCCTTTCTACTTTGCTTTGTTACTTTTCTAACTAAAAGTGCAAACGATTCTAGTTCTTTTCTACGATAAAGCGCTCTGTTTTTAATTTGCAATTCTCGCCCTTTAATTACAAATATGCCACAAATTTGAGAATGCTAAAAAAGGTAAATTAACCTAATAACATTAATTTTGTTGTTCTCTCAATTTGAAACCTGCTAACATCAAATTCATTAATTCAATTATCCCCTGATTTTAACTGGACCACCCAAATTGTCGAACATGTAATTACAATAAATTTATTGCAACGCTTCCTTTCCCCTGAACACTTGTTCCCCTTGGGCTATGTTTCGCCCCGGACGCGTACCTGCATTTTCAAAGAAAGGTTGGCAGATTTCACTTGAGGAGTGTGGTGCCACTCTTGTGAACAAAGCAACAATAAAATTTACAACTGACCAGCATTTCCGTCGCAAATGAACGGTATTTAAAATATTTCGTTGAAATTATTTTTAAAATTAAAATTCTTAATTTATCGAACCTATTCGGACCGTTACAATATCCAATACAATCATTGATGAGATTGTTACTAATACTAATGCTGAGATTCTTGTAAGATCACAAAGTTATACCAAAGAAAAAGGAACGGCTTTTTTGACAAGTTCTATGAATAATCATCTAAGCACCCAGGAACTATTTGACGGTAGTTTATCTGGAACAACTTACAAAGCTACAATGAGCCGTGAAAGGTTCAAATTTCTTATAAATTACCTCCGCTTCGATAACACAACTACCCGGGCCGCTAGAAAGGAAACCGATACTTTGGCTTCCACAAAAAGTATATGGGATCAGCTATTTCACAATAGCAAAAACACATACAAAGCAGGTTCTTATATTACTATCGACAGCTGCTAGCTTTTCGTGGTCGCTGTTCGTTACGCATGTATATACCAAGCAAACCAGCCAAGTATGGGTTCAAAATTGTGATGGTTTGCGATGTTGGAACAAAATACATGTTAGACGCATCGCCTTATCTGGGTTAAAGTACCAAGAAGAATGACAATATGCCCTTAGCAGAGCACTATGTGAAAACACTCATTTCATCACTGCGTGGTGCAAACAGGAGCATAACCATGGATAATTGGTTTACGTCAGTTAGAGGTATTTATTTACATCAATTTAGAGGTATGTATTGAGAATTTACATTATTTAGAGTTTAGACTAGGTATATTAACTTATGAATATAGTATCTCTTTTCATTAATAATTCTACCAATTTTAGAAAACCATTACCATGCCACAAGCGGACAGCATAATTTGGAAATATTTTTTAAAAATAAACAGGAATGGACGAAAATATGGACCATGTTTGTTTTGCAAGATGCAGTATCAAACTCATGCAGCAATAATGAGAAAACATTTGCTGTATTGTATAAAATGCTCCGAAAATATAAGAAATGTCTTCTGAGACAAGCCTGCTACTCCCATGAAGAAAATAATGAGCATGTAAGGATTTTAAAATTATTAACTAGTAAATCTGTAACTATTTTTTATTAGGGTCCAACGTCAGCATCCACTTCAACAATTTCAAGCCAAATTTTTGAGGGAAAATCCACATCACAGTCAAAGTCAAAGAATCAGGAAATATGTTCATTCTTTGATAACGTTTCCGATGCCGAAAATCAAAAACTTGATCTAGCACTGGCCAGAGCTGTACGAGTATATGCAACTTCCTCACCACTCTAGAGTACAATCATTTCATTCAATTTTTTAAATCGGTTAGGCCTTCATACAGTCCACCAAGTAGATTTACATTGTTAAACAGACTATTAAATTTTTAACATAAGACTATTGAGGATATTATAAAATTGCTGACAATATCAGTATTGAAACAAATTCATGGACTGACATAAATGGAGTACCAGGCATATATGGCTGTGCCGGTTATAGATTTAATTTACTTTATAAAGACATTATACATTACCTACTACAAAAATCAACGTGTTTCAAACCATTTTTTATATTTTGCGTTCACAATAGGTGAAAGCAGTTCTATAACGTGCGTGCACGTGCGACGTGCACCTCTCCGTTAGTTGAATTAATTTTTCGGAGTTTTGTCTGCAATAAATGGTTTTTTTATTATTTCATCGGTGTAATTGTGCGTTTTGTGCCAGTGGTTCGATTTCCAACCGCTGATTTGGTGAGTTTGTTCCAACAGTTAAGCTATTTCAATCGATTTCTCAAACAGACATTCCTATCTTATCGTTGTTTTTTGACTGCCTAGTGCATGTGTACTTGAAGTCTTCCAAGTGTCGGTGAGCGTCACTTACTCGGATGAGTGGACGACATTGTCAGAGCACTCTGTACCCGGTGACGTCTCTTTAATTCGATATAATGGTCAAGTGTAAAATTTGTGAGCAACCAATTAATTTCCGAATCAGTTTATTACTTGTAATGGACCTTGCGAAACATCCTTTCACATTGCCTGTGCTGGTGTTGATCTTGATTTACCTGCCGTAATTGAAAAAAATTCCGGGTTGTCATGGCGTTGTCTCGATTGTAGAGCAAGTTCAGTTTTCTTTAATCAAGCAAGAATAGATGGTCTGCTGTCAGATCTTAATTTAAAATTTGAGTCATTTAAAACTGAATTTTTGAAACTCGCTGAAGAAAATCTCTCTAATGCTGCCAAAAATTTTACCAGCCCCGGTCCTTTGTTTTCGGACACTGTTCGTAGACATAACAATCCAGCCATCATAATCCAACCAAAAAATCAGCAGATTAACTCTCAGACAAAGTCAGATATTTTTCAGAATATTGATCCACTTGAAAGACAAATTCAGATTGGCAGAATTAAAAACGTAAAAAAGGGTGGTGTTTTGATAGCAGGAAATAGTACCGTTGACAATGAGAAGCTTAAGAAGCTTGCTGTGGATAAGTTATCTAACGCTTATGAAGTGAAAGAGGTAAAACCCTTAAATCCCCGAATTCGTGTTGTGGGTATGTCAGAAAAATGGGAGTTGGAGCACTTAACTAGTTATTTAATTCAGATTAACAAGCATTTATTTTCAATTAAGCCTGAATGCAAAATTATCAATTTCGGTCCGACAAAGAAAAATTATAAGATATTTCAAGCCCTTGTACAGGTCGATCAAGACTCATATAGTAAGATCATAGATGCTGGACGTCTTATTGTAGGTTATGACAATTGTAATGTATATGATGCCATCGAAGTTCGACGATGCTTTAATTGTAACGAGTTTCAACACATTGCAACCAACTGCAAAAATCAACTAACATGTCCGAAATGCGGACTCGGTCATGATTTAAAAAATTGTAAATCTACCTTTAAGAGATGTGTCAATTGCTTGCTATTGAATAAGAAAGACAAAACAAACTTTGATGTTAATCATTCTGTTTGGGATGTGAGGGATTGCCAAGCTTATCAGAGGCTTCTTAACAAAATAAAATCTGAAATTTTAGGTACCAAATAGCAATTAGTATCAGTTTCTTACAGTCTCTCGCCCGAAGCGTCTCCATCGTCCATTCATAATCAGGGGAAAAATGTTTCAATCTATTATCAGAACGTTCGCGGTCTCAACACTAAGCTAACACAGTTGTATAATGCTATCTCATCCTGCAGTTATGACTTTATTGCTTTAACCGAAACATGGCTTAATGATTCCGTTTTAGATTCTGAGTTGTGCAACAATAACAACTACTATACTCTCAGATCCGACAGAGATTTAACGAAAATGAATTTATCTAGAGGTGGCGGTGTCCTTTTGGCGAGTAGGCGTGAGTTTATAGTAGATAGGTTGAATCTTTCATTGGATGGGTTTGACGATCTGCAATTTACGGACATTCTAGGAGTAAAAATTGTTTGTCACAAGTTCTGTCTTTACATGTTTCTAGTTTACATTCATCCCAAGTCAACTCTGCAAGAGTATGATTTGTTGTTTCAATTGCTTGGGCCGCTGAACTATATTCAGGGTAAAAATGTCATGATACTAGGTGACTTTAATATACCAGCTTACACCCTTGATATGACTATTACTTCTATCCATGATGGTAAAACCTCAGTTCGATCTGTCACAATACATAAAGAGAGTTTCGTTTCTGTTATAAATTGTTTACAGAATCGTTAGTTTAAATTACTTATGTGTGATTAATTCATTAAATACTGGCCGAGTTTCTTTTTGTTTCTTTAGATACAAATTACCATCGCTAAAATATATTTTCGATTACATGTTTTCGATGAACGATCATTATATGTAAAAGTTTTCGATATTATTCTACTTCGACACATATTTTTTCGATAAAACGTTTTCGATTGCACAATTTTCGAAAAAAATTCCGATACCCAACGGTAATTTTATATAACGGATTGATATGGAAGTAGAAGAGGAAATTTCATGTTCTAGTTCCAGTAGTATTGGAACCACGTCTACTGTTACGTATACATAAAACCAACAGTTCTCTGCAAAAACGAATTGACATTGCATTTTCAGAAATACGATCATTTAAGGGAATATAGTCTGCCCGCACAATTAATTTATATTTAGTTTACCCGTTGTAGATGGTGGTGATAAGGCCACACAAATCACAAATGCATTATTATTCATGATTGTAAAAGACAGTTTACCATAGGATTCAACTGAAAAGGATGGATTCAAGTATTTCATAAAAACGGCACTGCCACATTATGCAGTTCCTGGGCGGACAAAAATTACTTAGTTATTAGATAACAAATTTGATGCATTGAAATGTATTGCTAAGCCACAAATAAGTGAAGTCAATTATCTGTGAATTACTGCTGACATCTGGACAGAAACAACAAATACAAGAAGTTTCCTGGGTGCTACTGCACATTACATACACAACTATAAGTTTTAATGTATTTATTTGTTTGGAAGAATTACATGCAGCACATACTGCTGAATATATAAAAGGGAGACTCTTAAATGTGTGTGAGAATAGGAATATTACTGTTCCAAAAATTGACGCTTTTATAACAAACAATGGAGTAAATATCACCAAAGCATCAGCAGAGCTTGTAGGCAAGAGCAGAAATCTACCTTGCTTTTCGCACACATTGAATTTGGTTGCTTCAAAAGTTTGTGATATTGAAAATATTGCTCCATTGGTATCGTCAGTGAAAGCAATTGTTCCTTTTTTCAGACGATCTGTTTCTGCAGCTGAGCTAAGGAAGTTACCAATTTAAGACCAATTGCATCTGTTCGTACAAGGTGGAACTCTACCTACTTTATGTTAGGTACAAAGATTTATGAACATTCGGAATGAAACTGGAACTTTTTTATTAAAGTAGGTCGTTACAAAATAGGGTGCAAAAATAAAAAAATCATTGGTTTTTCTATTAGATTTCCTAGAAGTCCAAGGATGTTAACTGCAACAGAATTACAACAAGTTGAAGAAGAACTGGAATTACCATCTCATTTAGAACAAGCTTCAACGGAGATGTGTGGTGACAAATATGTTACTGCCAGCAAAAATATTCCACTCGTTAACATTTTACAAAAACAATTTAGTGCACTACATTTAGAAACACAAAATAGACAATGAATGAAAACCACATTATTACAAGACCTGAAGAAAAGGTTTGGAAAGATGGAAGAAGTACAACTATTGTCAGTTGCAACACTATTAGATCCAAGGTCAATTTTAACTTACTGCAAAATTTAAGAATTAATTAAGGTTAATATTTTTTGAATTATTGTATTTCATTTTTAAGTTTAAACGGTTACATTTTGGAAATCCACTTGGAATGTCAAATGCAATCGTTAAAATAAAGCAATTGCTTTTTCAAGCCAACAACGACGAGGGACGAAATAATGTTGCTAATACAGAGACTGTCGCAGCTGAAACAGATGCTGAGTTCGAGTTGTCAATTTGGAACTACCATAATGAATTAGTAAAATCTACAATAGTGGTTGATCCATCGGATGATTCCGAAAATGTATTGAAACATTATTTAAACCAAAAAATAGTGAGAATCAAGAAAGATCCTCTGTTTTTCTGGGAAAGACATAAGACAGTGTATCCTAATCTGACAAATATTGCCTTGAAATATCTCACCGTTGTTGCAACCTCGGTACCTGCCAAACGCATGTTTTCAAAAGCAGGGATTGTGATGGAGCCCCACCGAAACCGCCTACAACCAAGCAGACTAGGGAAATTAGTTTTTCTAAATTCCTTGAGTTGAACACAAAAACTTTTACAATAACAAAAGGCTATCAATACTAAACCAAATGTTCAAATTGAGCTCCGTTGACTGCAAAGCAATGACCTAATCGATATTTATGGCATTCTTGATATTGCATTTTATTACTTCGTAAGTTAATTTTACTCGTATCACCTTTGTTCTTTGTTTATTTCTGTATTTATGAATACAGAAAGATACGCTATCAAAGTTGGTTGACATAGTAGCGAAACAAACGAAGATAGGAACAAACTAGAACGACCAGATGATGCAAGATAATACACCAATCAACTTTTACTCGTATATTAAACATTTTTTCATAAATTGTCAAATTAAAAAGTTACAGCCAATATTTGATACTTTTGTGCCACCCTGTATATACATAATATACCGGGTGATTCAGAATGGTATTCGCGCCCCTACATCTTTTTTGTTTAAAAAAAAAGTATAGCAAACCATATACTGGGTGCCCCAAAATTCGCGGAACAACGTAGTAGTACGTTGTTAAGTAGTCATTAAGAGATCAGGTAAAAATGTTTGAAAAAATCAATCTTCTTTTTTGTAGAAGATATGGACCTATTCGTTACACTAAATGTGGCAACATTTAAAAACATTCTATGCATCCCAATAGTCTGCAAATATTTAATTTTTGTTGTATCCATGGAAATGAGAGGGAAAAATCAAAGCCGTGTTGCCGTACGCTGTTTGACGTAAAACGAACATAAAATTACTACTTGGAAATGCTGGAAATAATGGAGAAAATAATTGCAAACCTGATCACAATCGTTCAAAATTATTAGGTCACTGGCTAGTAAAAGACAAATAGTCAAAATCTTTTTTATTATTTAAAATAAATGAGATCAAAGCTGCACCTTTTGGGCCCCCATATCTTCAAATCTAAGAGGTATAGAATTTTTTAATTATTTTTCTCGTTATTTTCTAACATGAATTGACATTACCTCATTGAGTTGTTCCACGAATTTTGGGGCACCCTGTATATTTGTAAATCGCTTGTGAAACTACAATAGATGATGTTGTCAAATCTTCTCCACGATGACATATGTCAAAGTTTAAGATAGTCAACTTTTTTTTTTAAATAGTACACTATACATTTCTTAGCCTATTCTTGTAAAGCTTTTTTTCTACATTTGAATGTGTAAAAAAAGTTGACACATCAGAAAAAAATCGAGAAAAAAAATAAAATATGATTTAATTTATTCGAAAGCGTTATAATAATAATAATAAATATATTTCCTACAGGAAGCACCCAATTACAGGAAATAATGTGCTGAGAGCACGGTACATACAACTAGATTACAAGCTAATAAGTCATAATAATGATCAACTCTTTAAAGACAACAGTCGGTATTCTACAGCGTCAAGAATTGTTTTCAAAGAGTCAAAGTGAATGTCACACCTTGTAGCGAACTGATTAAAGTTGTTACACATTAAAATAATCGGCGACTTAAGCAACACATTTGTTCTGTAGCTAGGAATATAAAACGTAGTGTAGTTTCGACTATTCATGCGAGGAACATGAAAGCTAATTTTGCTAAAAAGATAATGAACAATCAAATTTGTGATGTACAAGCTTATACAAAAATGATACAACAGCATTTACTCTGCGAGTATACAAAGACTTAAGCTTAAACCTACCTAATAACATGTTGTTATCATAATTTCTTATAGGGTAAACACCGTCAAGTTGAAAACTTAAAAACTTCAAAAATTTTCGTTGGACTTTCTCAAGTTCATTAATATTTGTGATGTATATCGGATACCATATAAGTGAACAATATTCCAGTTGAGATCTAATCAATGACGTGTACAGTAGCAATAGAGTTTTTGGATTGCTGAAGTCTTTACAATTTCTAAATACAAATCCATACGTTTTTAGAGCTTTGCTAACAATATTGTTAAGATGATCGTTAAAATTTAATTTCGTATCGAAAGTAACACCCAAATCTTTGAATTTGTAGACTCGTTCTAAACGATGTTGGTCAATTATATACGTATGTTCCTTGACAGAACGAATCCGGGAATATGAGGATACAAAACATTTAGCAGTATTCAAAGAGAGCCGATTTCGAGATGACCATTCAACAACAGCGTCTAAGTTATTTTGTAGTAGATTAAAATCACTATCAGATTCGATTCTAATAAACAATTTAAGATCATCAGCGAAAAGCAACTTTTCACAGGTAATAACATTGACCATATCGTTTATGAAAAGTAGGAATAGAAGAGGTCCAAGGTTTGAGCCTTGCGGAACGCCTGAGGTCGGTGTAAAGGACTTGGATACAAAGTTTTGGTAGGTAACATAGTGGCGCCTATCTAGTAGATATGACCGAAATAAGGCAAGTAAAGAATTATCAAAACCAAACAGTTCAAGTTTTCTGAGTAGAATGAAATGATCGATTTGGTGAAACGCTTTCTGAAAATCTGTATATAGAACGTCCACTTGATATTTAGAGTCAATTGCCTCTAAAAAGAGCTAGTTAGCCAAACATTTGTAAATTCGCATTATGTTGGTTCCTTCAATGTCACTATTTACAAGACTAACGTATCCAAAAAATAAAATTATTTGACCTTGTTTGCTTTCAGCCTCGGATGCGCCTCGGCCAGAAAACTGAGACTCGGACGAAATACCAAATCCATACTGAATTTACTATGCTAAATTCGCGTTATGGTGGTTCCCTGCATCTCACTATTTTAAGAATTACATAGCTAAAAAATAAAATTATTTGACCGTGAAATACCCAATCCATCCTGAATTTATTTTATTCGAATGTTAGAATTTACACTTATTCGAATTTTAATAGTCACCTATTTAAATATTCGAATAATTCGAATACGATTCCCAAGACTCATCATGTCATTCGTGCACTATCAAAATTCAACTAGGTACAATGAGGGACATGGAATCCTGGGCAGTCTGTTATTGTCATTTCAAAAAGTGTCAATGTAAATGCACCTTTACCGTCATTATATTGATATTTTCAAGAAAACTGTCAAATTAACTTAAGCTTGGTTATGAGTAGCTAAGGTATGGTTTAGAAATTTTGACAACTGAATGACGCATCTGCCCAGTTTTCCGTGTCCCCAATAGTACATATTTTCATCGTGTATGCATTCAAAGCGGTATAGTCAGGAAGAAGTTAGGTTTCGAAGCCAGATGTTATCATCGTTATTTATTTAAATGTAGGTTATAACATAGCTATTTATTTAAATGTAGGTACTTTAATAATTGACGCTATTAATGTCAAAATTCAATTGTCTCCATGGCTAACTAGCTCTTTTTAGAAAGTAACACTTTCGAATAAATTAAATCATATTTTTTTTTTCTCAATTTTTTTCTGATGTGTCAACTTTTTTTACACATTCAAATGTAGAAAAAAAAAAGCATTACAAGAATAGGCTAAGAAATGTATAGTGTACTATTTAAAAAAAAAAGTTGAGTGTCTTAACTTTGACATATGTCATCGTAGAGAAGATTCGACAACGTCGTCTATTGTAGTTTTATAAGCGATTTACAAATATATATAGTTTGCTATACTTTTTTCTTAAAATAAAAAAGATATAGGGGCGCGAATACCAATCTGAATCATCCGGTATATACAGGGTGGTCCCGATATAACCTGCCAGAAGAAATCCTATAATAGGTGACGATGAGTAGAACTCATACACAACAAATGTTTCTAATAAAAGTCTTTTCGTTTTCGAGATAAAAATAATTGAAAATTTGGTCAAAATTTGCTGTACGCTAATGAGTTAATCGGTTTTAAAAAGGTAATTCTGGTTATTTTGCTGCAATTTCTTTAGCAACGGTACCTGTAACACCTTGGACATTTGTCAAGTTTAATTTTAAATTTGCGAATCCTTTAAAAAGTTATGAAATTTACAACACAAGAATACGCCGATTTATTCATTTACTCTATGGCGAAACACGTGGTAATTCAAGACCGGCAAGGCGACCATACGGCGAGCGTTTTCCTGAAGTAGTCCTTCCGTCCCGTTGTTTCTACTTTTGTGTACTTATGTGAGGTTGGGTCTGACTGATTCCAATACGATGGCGTCCCCGATCCTCCATTTAACCCCTCTGGATTTTAATTTTTGGGGACACACGAACGATTTGGTATCCGAAGTTGAAATAAATGCAAAAGGCCAACTCCAGAAACGCGTAACAGACGCCGCGAACCAGATTCGTAAAAACCCAGAAATGCTGAATTCTGTTTATGAAAATTGGTACCGACGTACTCAAATGCCAACGGAAGGCACAGAACATTTATTATAAAATAATGTTTCTAGTCTAGTTTACCTTTCATTAGTTAGTAGATATTCTCACTTAGAGTTGAAAGTACGAATATGTAAAGTGTAAATAAATTTATTCAATACATACATTATTTTGGCTATTTAACCACAATTAAGACGATACTCTTATTACACAGTTCTTCCACAATTTTGCACACACTACCTCTACTTTATTTATTACTCATTCATCTCAGTCCACAAAATCAGCTTTTGTACCTAAATAAGCTGGTGAATTAACGCACACAGTGTAATAAATGTCATTAATTTGATTTAGTTTGTCAGATTTGAGATTTGTCATAAACGATTCAGGTACCTATGTTGCTTAGATACTGTCATCCTTACAAACACCAACAATGAATTCCTGAGTAGGTACGTAATTTTGTGGTCAGCAGCGTCGAATGGGTGTGGATAGGGGTTAATTTATCCCCATTATTTTGGACCTAATGAAAAGGGGTTTTTTGGACTTGTTAGATCCTTCTAATGACCCAGAATTTTTTGGCAGGTTATATCGGGACCACCTGTATAATCAGAAAACATAAAGAGTTCGAAATCGTTTCTAATGTAAATATTAACTAAAACATCTATAGCATCTTTTAATGACCACGTTTTTTAGACCAAAGAGATGCCAAAAGGAAATCTAAAACTGACAGCAAGTAACAAAACATGTGACAACATACAAAACAGAGATTATATTTTACCTTTACATAAAGAGTGGCAAAACGATTTTAATGTAAGTACTTATTAGTAAAATATCAGTAACAATAACAGTATTTATATAAGAACCATGTTTTTTAGACCAACTCTTTGTTTACTGACGATATAATTTGTTAAATAAAAGCAGTTTGTTTCTCACATCAAACTAAAGAAATTGTAACAAAAAAGGTGGCAGAGCAACCACCTAAAAAGGTAATTTACAACGTCAATATTTTTGGAATAGATAAATCGGTTACAACTGAAACTGAAATGACGGCCTTTTTGTACGGGAGTATAAAAGTTTAAATGACGAATTGCGTACGTAACAATTTTACTTTAGTTCAAAAACTTATTAAATCTTAGACTAATTGTGCAAAATAGTTATTTTTGTTACAAGTACCTACGGCTGTCGCCTCGTCCGGAAACAGCAACGATTCGTCCGCAAAAACGTTTTAGGTACGTGTGACAAACAAAATTTTTTGGTAATAGCTCTCCAAACATTTCACAACACTTTTCATTACGAAATTTCTATTGCGATCACGATAAAGTTGTTCAAAAAAGAGCAACCGTAAATAAAAACTTATAGCCATAGCAACAAGTTTGTTTTGTTGATTTATTAATTCTGTCATTTAAAAAATACCAGAAAAGTTTTAAAATGCTTCAAAATCCTGAAGATATTTCTAAAAAGGCAAGACATTGAACTGGGTTTACTTCCAGCAAAATCGCGTTCCATGTATTATAAAGAATGTGATACATTTAACCGCTGGAAAGAAAATAACGGGGTAGTGCTTGTAAACGAAGATGCGTCACTATATTATCTTCATGAAAAAGTAAGTAATTTTTAAATACTTTGAGACTAAAACCTTCTTTACTTGCTCATGTAATAATACAGGGTTATTTACGAGTAATAATGGGCCCGACAGAATAAAAAATCCAACCCACACTACATTTCCGAAAAAAGCTGGCTACTGAAATTAAAATGTCCGGCTTTTTTTGAACATGTATTGTGGGTTGCATTTTTTATTCTGTGGGGCTCATTATCACGCGTGAATACCCCTGTATACATACTATTTTATTGTCATGGCAATTTTTCGGGAATGAATCCGCAAAAGACTCATTTTACGGATTCAAATGAATCCGTAAAATGGCAATTTTGGAGAGCGTGTACCAAAAAAAATATTTTCTAATTTGTTAGAATCAATTTTGGTGGATACGCCGGCTAGAGGGTAACACATTTTTAATTAAAATAAAATCATTTTAACATCTATAGAAACAATGACTAACATACTATTTTTTTAGAATAATATTTTAAATGCATCATCATTCTATAAATATAAAAAAACTATCTGTAAATTTTGCGACGGTGAAATTACATCAAAACATTTTGCCAGACATTTGGAAAGAAAGCATATCGAAGAAAGAGAAATAAGAGAAATATTTGCGTTACAACCGAAATGTTCTGAAAGAAAAAGACTAATAGCTATGCTTAGAAATGAAGGAAATTTGGACTCAGGTTTACGAGGTCAAATAATACCAAAGAAACGGCAGTTTGGAATTCCAGCAATCCAAAATGATTATGTAATTTGCATATACTGTAAGGCCTACTATAAACGTCTCGCACTTAGCAGACACGCAAAAAAGTGTTTTGCCAAACCATTTTCTGATGATCAACCAAACAACAAACAGCGCGCTTTAATTGAATCAGTGGTCTTTGCAGCTTCTAATCGTAAATATGGAGACATTCTAAATAAGTCAAATTTAAAAGAAATTATATTTAAAAAAATGATGCCCGATGATATAACAGCAATAGCTCTTGACGATCTTATAATAGTCCTTTACGGAGAAGATCTGTAAAAAAAAATAAATGTCATAGAAGTATGTATCATCTATCTAACAAACTTCGGGAGTGTGCTAAATTCTTAAAGACAATGAAAACACTAAGGGCCGGTTGTATAAGTTGTCAAGTTCTTGTTAAAGTTAACATAATGTCAAGCGATCTGATTGGGGGATATTTAAAATTGGATTTGAATCAGCCAATCAAATGGGCGGATTTCCGACTTGACGCGTTGTTAGCTGACACGATGTTAACTAAGCTTTATACAACCGGGCCTTAAAGAATACAACGATATATTGTCTACTTTGAAACCTGAAAATTTTGATAATGCCATAGAAGCAAAGAAAATAATGTCCAAATACGATTCAGAAAAACGAACTTTTGGAGCAGCATCTTTGGCTTTAAATTTTGGAACTATATTAAAAAAATTGGCCGATCTGGCAACAAAATCAATACTAAGACGCAAAATTCGTCTAAATTCAGACAACTTTAAAAAGACATTATTGGATATTAAACGATTTAAAAAACTCGTAGAAGCGCAATGGACAACCGAAGTCGGGAGTTTGGCCTTAAAAGACTTACACGAAAAAGCAAGTATTAAGCCGAAACTTTTACCGATTACACAAGACATCATGAAGTTGAAATCCAATACAGAAAATACGACCGAAAAAGCTTTTGAGGAATTAACAAAAAGTAAATCTCAAACTGCTTATCGCACGTTAGTAGAAAGTACTTTGGTACTTACCATTTTGGATAACCGGAAAAGAGTGGGTGACATTGAATACCTTGACATCAAATCTTTTGAAGACCAAACAAAAAACATGCAAAATACTTGTGTTCAAACAGAACTTGCCACTTCTTTAACGGAAAACGAAAGAGTTTTAACACCAAATTATCAAAGAATAGTTTCAATAGGAAAAGGAAGTAGATCAGTTACCGTCTTGCACGTCTACGGTCCAAACTAAAACATCTGGTTCAGAGACAAAGTTTATCGAATAGAAACTCTTTTGTGTCTTTTTATAGTAGCAGGTAATTAATTGATCCCTACCGAATGTTTTAGCTAAAATTAAGTCAAGAAGACAAAAATGGCTTGCTAATAAAAAAAAATTATGGAAAATTATTTTAAGAAAGCCATTAACTCTAAAGCAGCCTTAAAAAAACAAGAATGTGAAGAATTCCTGAAGTACCCCGATAAATTTCAAGGAGTTACTTGGCTGAGAGTAAAAACATATATTTTTAATTATTGCCGAAACAACTAAATAGACCTCAACTGTTTTACTTTTTTTTAATTGTAATGTTTTAATTTTAAAAATGTTCCTTTTAAAAGAGATTTGCAGTAAAAAAATTAACAGGTTTTGTTTCATTTTTAAACCTCTACATAAGACAAGTTTGTAAAAACAAAAGTTGACAGTATCAAAGCTGTTACAGTGTTGACAGGAGAGGGACGATATCTTAATAGTTGACACTCGTACCATCTTAAATACCCCTAGCAACTCAAAATATCTTAGTAGGTTATATTGGTGCCACCTTAGATACCCCCACCAAACGAAAATGATGTTCCCATTTCATGTCCTGTAAATGAAAGAGTTAAAACGTTTTGTTCTAAAATAAAATTTAATAAACGTACGAAACGTAAAACGTACGATGAGATGGAAGAAATTTGTTCCATATGAAGAAAAAAAGGAACAAAAAAAAATGGAAATTTTTAGAGATTATAAAACAAAAACTACCTCCGAATCTCAAGATAAAAGAAATGGAACTATCCAAAATGCTGGACAAATAGCATCACTAATTTAATTTAATAATAATAAGAATAACATTTAAATAAAGTTGATCTTTCTTGTATACAACTTATGCATTCACTCGAAGAAAAATCAACGGTTCTTACCTGTTGAAAACAGTATTAATCAGAGCTATTC
Source organism: Tenebrio molitor (assembly GCF_963966145.1). Taxonomy (NCBI): domain Eukaryota; kingdom Metazoa; phylum Arthropoda; class Insecta; order Coleoptera; family Tenebrionidae; genus Tenebrio; species Tenebrio molitor. The sequence continues at coordinate 13,026,705 of NC_091049.1, forward strand.
GAACAGCCATTTTCCATCCGTGAATCGAATATGTTGCTGGGCTGATCAAAATAAGGAATATTGACTTCAGGATCTTCTTCCGGTTCCTCATCTTTTAATTCAACTGCAATATTGTGTAACACCATTTTTGCGACTATAACGGCAAGAATTCTGCATGGCCAATCTGATTCCAATTGCTAAACAAAGAAATCTTCTTTTGAGTACTCCAAAGGATCTTTCAATCGTATTTCGTGTGACTTTATGCGCATTACTATATGTTTCTTCTGCCCTGTTCCGTGGTGTTAGCAATGGTGTTAATAAGTATCTCTTGCAAGCATATCCACTATCACCCAATAAATAATTATTTGGAAATTCATTGGCTTCCAAACGCAGTCTCATTCTAGAATCATTGCAAATGGTCGAGTCATGAAAGGACCCAGGCCATCGCGCCACAATATCCATAAATTTTAAATCAGCATTACAGGTCGCTTGTGTGTTAATTGAAAACCAAGTTTTCCTGTTACGATATAATTCCCCATGTTCACCTCCACATGAACGAGATCTGTTTTAAGCTGGAGATTAATTTTGCCGGTCAGTGTATTATATGAACCTAAATTTGTTAATTATAATTCGTAATTATAATTTATAATTATAAGTGATTGGAAACAAGGGGTCACTGCTACGGTTTTCGATGGTGCGAAAGGCAGATGCTACATGTTGTTTCCCCATCTTGAAGATATTTTACCTATTATTAAGTTATTACTAGGACATAGGTATCCTATAATGCTTACTCCTTTTGGCATCTTCATCTCTAGTAATTATTGACAAATTTTAGGAGCAACTTTTGATGTAGGTACTTTAAATAATAATCAAAAAGAGACCTGCAGAAAAAGTTGTTTTAATAGGGTTTATTTTTAACGTTTAATCGACAGTTGTGTTATCTATAAAAATGGTCTGTACAAAATTTTTGTTTGACTCACGGTTGCGAACAAAATTGTAGACAATTTAATGTTCTATTACAAGATTGCTATTTAATATTTCAAGGTATCGTCAGTGGCTTGCAAAATAAGTCAAAAAAACTACTTTTTACTAATTTTGACGCGATGTAACTCGTAAACGGATAGTTGTGCAAAAATTTCATAATGAAAAAAGTTGTAGGCAATTTAATGCTCTACAAAAGGTTCCTTACAATATGTGTTGTAGCTTGAACGGCTTGTGAGATATTTAGTAATACATGTTAATCAAAGATGGCGAGTTTAACATAAGGTCTTAGACCGCGCCAACTTGGTGAAAGACTCAGGAAGCTTCCCTCAACAATTTTAGAAAAAAATTGTCTTAACTACTAGTCATGCAAACATAAAATGTAAATTTTACTGGACTAATTAATAACCAAAATGAATTTTCTATGACAACAAAAATTGATTATCCACCCGAAAATTTGGCAACATTGTTTCGTGCCACAGTGCACATTCGTTATATAAAATTTATACATTGTGGGTGTCACATTTAAATGAATTTGAAGGATGTCACTTTGTAAAATTTTAAATCCAAGAAATATACACCGGGTGCCTGGTAGACATTCATCTTCATGGGTGCCACATTAACAATAGAATACGGATATACAGGGTGGAACAAAAGTATCAAATATTGGCTGTAACTTTTTAATTTGACAATTTATGAAAAAATGTTTAATATAAAAGTTGATTGGTGTATTATCCTGCATCAGCTGGTCTATCTAGTTTGTTCCTATCTTCTTTTGTTTCGCTGCTATGGCAACCAACTTTGGTTTTTTAAATAGCACCCATACATTTTTTGGGTGATTTTCAAACAAGCGTATCTTTCTGTGTTCATAAATACAATTTTGCCATTATGGGGAAAAAGAATAAAATTTAAAAAAAAGGTGTAAAAATTAACTTACTAAGTAATAAAATGCAGTATCAAGAATGCCATGGAAATTTGACAATTTTTGTTGAACGTCATGCATGATAATAATTATATTAAACATTTTTTTATTTCAAAAATAATGAAAAAATGTTTAATATAAAAAATGTTTGGTTTATTATCATGCATGACGTTCAACAAAAATTGTCACATTTCCATGGCACTCTTGATATTGCATTTTATTACTTAGTAAGTTACATAATTTGTTTTTTTTTTTTTAATTTTATTCTTTTTCCCCATAATGGAAAAACTGTATTTATGAATACAGAAAGATACGCTTGTTTGAAAATCACACAAAAATGTATGGGTGCTATTTAAAAAACCAAAGTTGGTTGCCATAGCAGCGAAACAAAAGAAGATAGGAACAAACTAGAAAGACCAGATGATGCAGGATAATACACCAATCAACTTTTATATTAAACATTTTTTCATCAATTGTCAAATTAAAAAGTTACAGCCAATATTTGATACTTTTGTTCCACCCTGTATATATAGGTACAAAATAAAGTTGCGCCTGATAATGATTTGAATGTGATATGACTTCAACTTCAAGTTTCTGAAGCTCTTACTCTCCAACCGTAATTTAGAATCGATCATTTCAAAAATCGATTATTTCGGTTTCGATTAATCGCTAAATCGATTCTGACTGTAAAACATTGAATCGATTCAAAAAATCGATTATCTACAAAAAAAATCGGCATCACTAATGTAAAGCCAGATGAGTCGTCGCTCATGGTCAAACTGCGGGAGTCGCTTCCTGATGAGTTTGAAAGTCTTTGGCCGGTTTTTATAGTCGGCAACTTAAGTCCAACTTGGATAAGTTGTACTCGAGTCCTGAGTTTTGCTCAAGTCTAGATCCGTATAATACTGAATACTTCGGCTAAACTCGTAAAAGTTAAACTTCAGTCCTACTTTAGTTTTGTTTGAGTCGTGTTGCCATGGTTATACCATACACCATGTGACAGCTTGTTTTGAATTCTCTTGCAAAATGGAAACCGTGTACGGTTTAAAGGAGAAAATTCTGATGGCTTCTCTCATACACGATATGGGAAAGGCAATAGAAAATTAAAAAACAGATGCAGTTTCGGTGAAACGAAAAAATAGTACTTGAGAAAGAATTACCACCCAGTACAATAGCCAACCAGAGAGTACCACAGTATGCACGGCCCAAGAAGAGTAAAGTATAGAAGGATGCCTCGATCCCTATCAAACAATGTGTCTCGCTTGAGAGCGGAGTAGGGAGCGTTTGTGACGTCACTGTAGACATCGCCGTCACAGGTGTAGCGGGTTTTGCTGTGTATTTTCCAACTTATCTGTTTTTACCTTCGCGTTTCTGACTTTTTTGTGTGTTTTGTGACTATATTGTGAATTATATTGTTATTATTAGATAAGTCGGTGCAGTAAATAGTATAATTTTGAATTAAAGCGTTATTCGTGGATTCAAGTATTTACGGAAAAATTAAAATCTGAACGTTTAGGTATGGCTGTTCACGCACAATATTTAAAATTAAATTAACACAAAACTTTGTATACAACGAATAGTTCGGTTAATTTAAATTAATGTTAACGTTAATTTTTTTGCATGAATCAAGCAAAACTGTCGCGAATTGAATAGTATCTTTTAGTAGGAATCACAATCATGACAAGGTGTACAGTAGCGGACTGCACAAACAGCGCTACAAAAACAAAGCAAAAAGTTCCACCCGTTTCTTATCACAAGTTTCCTAAAATTCCACATCTTCGAAAGCTTGGATTGAAAAATGTAATAGAGCATAAAGCTGGCAGATGGAATCCTGATACATATCACGTATGTTCAGACCAATTTTTGCCAGAAGACTTTGATGATGATGTTAGGAATAGGGTAATGATAATGACCCTTCCTGAAAGAAATCTTTTGAAGAAAGATGCTATTCCATCAAAAAATTTAAAACCAATTGAAAAAACTTGTTTGTCTAACTGACAAAAACGGTTTTGCGTCAAGCAGAAAAAAGAATTTCTGGCAAAACATTTTAAACGTCGCCGTCGAGGAAGATACCGATTCAAAATTTGACAAATTAGCAGAGGCCACTGTTTTGCCACGAACGACTGTCGAAGAAGATACTCTTAAAAATGAAGTTGCTCCATGAAAAAGCACCATTAATGCGCTAAAGATGGAAAATTCAGAGTTAATCGACTTCAGGCAACAACAGTTTCAAAAATGAGGTGCACAATAAAATATCTAAGATCAAAATCATCTTCTAAAAAAACGATGGAAAAAAGAATTAGTAAGTAATAAATCATTAATAAGTCTACGTAATGCATACTGTTTGAACAACGACAAGCTGTTTTAAAGGCTCCAAATCGCTTAAAATCTTTAAAATTAGCTTGACGTTTCGTTTTGACAAGTTGTGACATTTATCAAAATCCGTTCACACAGGAGAAAATTCTCAAATTCTGACAGTGTCGAACAAAAAATTAGGTTTATGTATATTTTAATTTATTATTTATTTTAGTCATAGCCTCGAGAAGGTCTCGCTATTTATTTTTTAAATTAAAGTGACAAAAGTCAACTAACATTTCAGCTTGCTCAAATGATAGTGGCAAGAAATCACTTTTAATAAAATATTTTTTTAAAAACTTTTTCGACAGTTCAGGATATTAAATTGTAATCTATCCGATAGTTTAAAAAATCCTCCAACTTTGTTCCAAAAATGGTTTGAATATTTTCATTAGAACAAAAGTTAACAGGGGGTATAATTTTTACGATGCTATTCCCAATGGCAACAGTTAAAAAAAAACGCATTGTATATTTTTGTATACAGGGTGATTCATCTTTTACCGCCGGTGGCAAAATTGACCTTAAAAATTATGATTTCACTTTCATATTTTGCAGACCTAATTTATTATCCATAAGGCACGTAATATCAAAAAATGGAATTTATAAGTTAATTAGGTCAAATTTTGGCATTTTCTCAATTATTAGTTGTTTAATTTATTCAATCTTGTGGCATATGCACACTCAGGTATTTTCACACAATTTTACCATGTTAAATCAATTTTAGCATATGGTATTCTTGAAATAAACGCATTTTGATATTCAAATTTGTATTTGCTTCATGATTTACGACATAATGTCCCAATATCTCAACAATAAGGTCTTTATTGCCACAGCAGTGGGTCCTTTACAAATGATATAGTAAATTCACCTAAGCAGGTCAGTTTTACAGGGTAGTCATTGTTAAGGAAAATTTACAACCTTAAAAGCCAACAACTGCCAATAATAGTAGTTTATTTCACGAGTTTGTGTGTAAATTGGGCCTTTTTTGGCACGCGTGAGCCATTTTAAAACGCGAGTGAAACGAGCGTTTTAAAGGCCCACGAGTGCCAAAAAAGGCCCAATTTACACACGAACGAGTTGAATACAAAGTTTTTTTGTTCGACGAGCCCCTTAAAGGCTCCAAATCGCTTAAAACCTTTAAAATTAGCTTGACGTTTCGTTTTGACAAGTTGTGACATTTATCAAAATCCGTTCACATAGGAAAAAATTCTCAAATTCTGACAGTGTCGAACAAAAAAAGCAATTTTTCCATTAATATCGATATAATTCAAAAACTATCAAAGATCTTTCGAAACGGGTTCCAGATGTTGATTTTATACGTCATTAGCCACATTCTGATGCAAAAATTTAAACATAATTTTTTTTTTTTTAACAGTTTTTTATAAATATCTGCTCATAGAAAAAAATGTTTTTGAAATCAATTATACCGGCTGAAAGTAAATTTTTCGACAAATCAAATCTGTAAATTTCATAATTTTTTCTCAATTCTTAAGGGTCATTTTGCCACCGGCGGTAAAAGATGAATCACCCTGTATATTGTGTATATAAATGTATGTATATGTTTTTATCGGTTTAATATAATTTTTGTAGAAAAATTAATAAACTGCTTCAAAATCTCATGCGTTCTCATTTGAAATATGTTGCTGGAAGTCTACGGTGACGTCATGTATGCGTCAGCCAATCAGTGTTTCCTACCGCATCGAGGCATCCTTTCATCTATACTTTACCCTCCTTGTGCACGGCCCAGCAATTGAAAAAATTGTGGGCCAATATACATACAAAATACGTTGTTGACGTATATTTGGAACTTCTTCTCCAACTTCGTTAACAAAGTAAAAAAAAAATTCCATCTTGCGATAGATAAGTATTATTTAATGCTTACCTACATCTAAAATTCAAATTTGAACATTAGTACGTAACCATATAATTGAAACGAAACGAAAAACAGCAGCTGTCAGACAGTAGAGAGACAATTTTGGACCGCTAAACTCATGTGAGCAAGATTTGAGTCTGCCTAACCCCTAACTTGGATTTCAGTCAAACTTGAGTGCCCATCAATGCTCAAGTATTGTTTATAAAACACAAATCGGAACTCAAGTCTGTCCCAAGATTGAGTCTAACTTGAGTTTGAACTATAAATACCGGCCTTTGGCAGGCATGGTGGGCTAGGCCGGAAAATCAACAGACGGTAAACAACCTTATTGAAGTACTAACATCAGAAGAAAAACGTCAACAGCCGACCGAGAAGCAAGATGACCTCGTCAATCTTTTTGAAGTAAAGCGAAAATTCAAGGAAAAATGAACGCGGTCTTACGAGTAAACATAACCCTACTGCGGAAATAGAAAAATCAAGTAATCGTAATGGAAATAAAGTCTCCACAATTCGATGTTATTTCTTACGACACATACGTCGTAATTGTAAGAACAGTACCTAAGCCAAGTTCGACCGCATCCAAGAACGAGAATGTGAGAATGCAGAACAAGTGACGTGTGGATAGCGGACTTCGGAGCAACAGATCACGTGACACACTGAAAGGAATGGTTTTCCCCTTTGAAGTGCCTCTCAAAGTACACATCGGCAACAAATCAACAATGGATGCACTCGGAAAAACGATAATTATTTTTTTTTCAATTTTATTTCTCATAATGCTTATTCTACGTTGGTTCACTTGTTCATGACGTCATCCATTTTTGAGCTATGACGTCACATTAATTTTTTTAAATGACCACCCCCTCTTTTTTATTTTCTTTCTGATAGATCTTCCTACTATCTAAATTCTAAACGATGAATGAAAAAAAATGGTACCTTACATAACAATATTTTTGAGGTAATTACCAATTTTACTGCAAAAATTTAATTTAATTTTTAATGTTGCAACAGTCCAAACCGCCGGTGCAGGAGGCGTAAGAGAGTACTGTAGATGCTAGGGTACTGAAACAGCATTGTGTAAACACCGGAACACAACGAAATGACAAAAAATCGACCAGTGTCGTTACCCTGAATGGTTGTCTCAAGTAGTATATTAAGTATAAAGAACGGTAATGACAATGTACGGATCGAAGACAATTGTTTGGAGGAGGAGCTTGCGACGACTCCAATATTGTCTGAGATCCGTACATTGTCATTAACGTTCGTCATGCTTATGAGATTTTTTGCGCGATTGAATATTTATTACAAAACATTCCTAACTAGAATGCAATGCGATACGACGCCCTTCACATCGCGTTGCCACAATGTCAATTTTTGTATCGCCTTTCTAAGGCAATCTGCAAACAACTACCGCCATTGCAGTTTTTGTGCGCAAATATCGCCAGTTGTGTTGAAAAACAAGCAGTAAAATGAGTGATATTAGTGATTCCGAAAACGAAGTGGATATTGTAGAAGAAACTTTGAATGTGGGGTGCGTCACAAATAAAGAATTTTTGAAACTAACGACCTCAACGTGTAATTAAGAAGACAAGGAAAATTTGTGGTATGAAAATTTTGATAATACTAATGTCGCGGCAAGTTCGCTAATATTATTTCATTGCAGCGGCAAGGAATGCCGACCACAAGAGCCGTGTGAGTTTCCAGAAAGTGCTAACATCTTGTCTTCACCTTCTGTCTACATAAATCAAGAATTTTCGAAACCAGCGAACTCAATATGAAATCAAGAAGACAAGGAAAATCCGGGGTATGAACATTTAATGTCACGGCAAGTCTGTTACTAAAATTGTTTCATTGCAGCGGCAAGGTAGGCCGACTACAAGAGCCGTGTGAGTTTCCAGAAAGTGCTAACATCTTGTCTTCAACTTCCGTCTACATAAATGAAGAATTTTCGAAACCAACGATCTCAATTTGTAATCAAGAAGACAAGGAAAATGCGGGGTATGAAAATTTTGACAATGCCAATGTCGCGGCAAGTTTGCTAATGCTATTTCATTGCAGCAGCAAGGAAAGCCGACTACAAGAGCCGTGTGAGTTTCCAGAAAGTGCTAACATCTTGTCTTCAACTTCTGTCTACATAAATGAAGAATTATTTTCGAAACCAACAACCTCAATGTGTACCTAATCAAGAAGACAAGGAAAATGCGGGGTATGAAAATTTTGACAATGCCAATGTCGCGGCAAGTTTGCTAATGCTATTTCATTGCAGCGCCAAGGAAAGCCGACTACAAGAGCTTTATGAGTTTCCAGAAAGTGCCCCCACATCTTGTCTTCAACTTCTGTCTACATAAAATCGATTAATTTTGAATAAACTTTACTTACCGTTCTAAAACACCAAAAATTACTTACCATCGAGTTTATCGTTAGCAACGAGTAAACAGAGCTTACCATCTTGGAAACAGACGTGGTAAACAACCAAATAGAGTACAATCGCGCAAAAAAGTATCAAACGTATCGTTCGTCACCGGGATTGAGGTTCCCGGAAACGTGTCGTTTCGCCCGCCTCGGAATTTCAGTGTGTCAATCACTACAAATTGACAAGTCGTCTCGGCTGCGACTTTCCCTCGTGTTGTCCGTCCACTCTTCTTCAGCCGCGGAAGGTGATCCCGTTCCGGTCGCCAGTCCCGTCATTTCCTCTTTTTTCCGGATAGGGACGGGACTCCTCCGAACTTTCCTGATCCTTCCCTCTAGACCCACGAAACGTCTACGCCGTCCACTAGGCGACGACAACCCACGCTTGCAGGAACAACCCTCAACAGAGGTAAAAACACCTTTGCATTCCGTTAGAAGTCGCGGGACTCCAAACAGGGTTGCTAGCCGGGACTCCAGGTTGTCTGGCGAGGCGCAAAAGCCACTGCCTGGAAAATGCCAATAGCTTATGGTTTCTGCGAAGGAACTACCACCACTGCTGACTTGACGCGCTTCCTAAAATCAGTAATTCGTGCAGTAAAAGCTACAGGGTTAACGATTGCTGCTACTGTATGCGATCAGGGTGCTACCAACCAGGCAACAGTGAATGGCCTTATGCGTGAGACCGATCGGCATTTTACCAAGGAAGGTCGTGAGAATAAACTATGCGGCTACGTCGTCGATGATGAAGAAATCATACATTTATATGATTTTCCTCATCTTATGAAAGGCATCCGGAATTCGTTGTTGGAGCACGATTTAAATTTTTACGAAAACAATGTACATAAAGTTGCCTCATGGTCTCACATAAGAGAGGCTAGACAAAAATCGTGGAGCATTTAGCCAGTTCCAAAAAATTGGGGATGAACACATTGTTCCCGAAAAAATAAAAAAGATGCGTGTCAAAAATTGTACCCAAGTTTTTAGTTTCACATATGCGAGCACAATGAACTTGTATGCTGACTACAGTCGCCGACTAGAAAGTACGGATGAACTGTATTTAGCTCCAGAAGCCTCCAGTACTGCAGATCTCCTCCTGTTCTTTGACCGATTGTTCGATAGTGTAAACGGTTCTGCGAGTTCTGGACAACCGGGGAAAGAGTTGCGCGGACTTGTTACAGAAACGTCGGATCATTTAACTGTGTGGCGAGATTCCCTACCTGTACTACAGAGTATGTTTTATTCGTCTGATAAAGGCAAACTCATAACGCCATCAATAAAAAATTGGGCTCATAATGTTCGAGCGTGTATATATTTGCGCTCCAAGTTATTTTCGTTGGGCTTTAAACGATTTGCCATGCGCAATTTTAATCAGGACCCCATCGAAAATTTCTTTTCTTGCATAAGAAGTCACGGAGTGCGTAACACAAACCCCAATTGTTCGGCTTTTATAACGACATTCAAGAGCCTCCTGGTCAATAATTTAGTTTCTCGCCGATCAATTGGGGCTTACTGTGAAGAAGACGAATCTGAAGGTATTCTTTGTAATTTACGAGCTTTCCTTACCGAACAAGGAAGTGTCGAATTTATTTCTCCTGCAGTTCAGCCTCCAGTTTTTCCAGCAACTTCTGCTTCTAGTACGTCTGCTACTTCGACATTTGTAGCCGATTATACGAATGCGTATGTTTCGGGGTACGTAGCAAAACAAATTTTAAGTAAGAGTAAATGTAGCGGCTGCATGAAAACCATGTGTGCAACCACCGATTTGCCGGAAAATATTTTAATTAGAGAAAGAGAATTTAAAGGGTACAAATTAGCCCACCCTTCCTCTGCTTTTTCCATAATTTTTAGACAATGTACCAACTTGATTTTAAGTAACATCCCCACATTGATTACAGGTTACAATGTTAAACATACACCCTATTTTGCAGTAAGCATAATACAACAAATGTAGATACTTTCATTAGAACTACTGTGAATATAATTCTACATAATTAAATTAATAATATTAATAAAGTCCTAAAAGGGAAAGATTTTAGGCATGCGAATAGCGGAGACTATGTAAGGTCGTTAGCATTTACAAAAAGTGCTAAAAGATTTTGGCGTAGAAGAAAATAATGTGTACCTAACCTATGTTATGATTTTCAATTTCATTTAATCTAATAAAAGTTATTCCATTTTCAGCAGTAGATCCAAAATTTGACTCATTCTAACATTTTTAAGCATAAACATTTACTTGTCTATTAACATCACATTAAGATCACCCATTACATAATTATGCATACTTATTTGAGGAAGTCTATGTATTATATTATACTTCTACTTATAATTTTTTATTTTACTCAGAAATTAATACATATGTTGGTAATGAATAATTTGTTTTTTTGTATACATAGGTATTACTTTATTTCGATAAGTAAATAATAATGAATAAATAGTAACAATGTGCAATATCAACCAACTAATATTAAGATTATGGCCATTTTCTGGAAACTGATAGGGACGGCATCTCTGGTAAACCATTCTCATATGTTAAAACAATTTGACGGGAAACATCACTTTTGACATTTCCTGTCAAATATATTTTGAAACATTTTAGAAAGTAATACAACTACTTTACCCGAGGTGCCGCCAGATGTTTCCAGTGGGATGGCCACAATCTTATTATTAAGTGGGATTTATAAACTATTCCGCAGCCGCAACAGTGGTGGCAAGGATAGCAATTTATAAACTCCATGCCGTTGCAGTTGGTACCATACTGATATGCCACCTGTCAACACATAATGTAACATAACCTATATTTCTTTGTTGTTACACGTTAATATCCGTTTCTTTACAATGATTGACGAAAAAGTGCTTTTGGGAACTTTTGGGTTGTTACTGTGTTCTTATGTACAATGAGGGACATGGAATCCTGGGCAGTCTGCTATTGTCATTTCAAAAAGTGTCAATGTAAATGCACCTTTACTGTCATTATGATTGATATTTTCAAAAAAACTGTCAAATTAACTTAAGCTTGGTTATGAGTAGCTAAGGTATGGCTTAGAAATTTTGACAACAGAATGACACATCTGCCCAGTTTTCCGTGTCCGCAATAGTAATACTAAAAACGAATCGTCGATGGAGAAGATATAAAGGCCAATTAATAGACAAAGGAAAACTCAAGGCAGTTACAATTATTTTCTGAAAATGAAAGCTGCAGATCCAGAACAATTTTTTAAATACACCCGTTTATTATGCTGTCAACAACCAACACCTGTTTTACCGGCTCAATTGCTTACACCTGATTGGTCGAGCGTTACTGAATCCGCAGCAGTTGCCGCAGAAGATAAAAATTGGTTATATCCAACGGCACAGCTGCGGCTGCCCAACTGCAACCGTGGCTGATACCGAACTTTATAAATGACAGTACCCAATGCGCATCTTTTATCTTCTTGCCGTTGCGTCAACAGCAACTGCTGCGGCTGCGGAAGAGTTTATAAATCCAGCTTTAGTTGTCATGACATGCTAAAAATACCAATTTTGAAGTTTCCCGCTACGCCCACGTCCGTTCCACAGTCTCACTCCCATCAATACAGGTTATTTTTTCTTTCATTACTCCTAGTAGTACTGTGATTAATCTCTAGATGTCGCAATCAAACCTGTTCGTATCGCAAACTGGAGGAGTGGGGCATCTATTTGGTTATCTAGGCCAAAGAGTATAGGATAGAGGGGAAGCAGAAATATAAGTGTAAGTGACGGCCTCTAGTGTTTCAGACTCGTAACTATTCAGTTCATTGCACGGCCTCCTAGATTCATAAGAGACTCGTCTCTTATCCGGCCTGCCGCATTCGTAGTTCTAAGCATATTATTTTTGTTTTATAGGGTGCGCCACAATACGGGGCTTATGTGTTGTACTGGTTGCCTGCCTTGCAGGAAATTATTGTTTTATAGACGTGTTTTCAACATTTTTCAACAGTTTTAACGCACAAATACATCTGACACTTTTTCAAAATCTCAAATCAAAAACATTTTTTATGAACGGTAAATTTAATTTCAACAATTTTCTTTTTTATTATTATTTTTTATTTGTCTGAGTGCAAGTTACAAAAATTTACAATGACAGGAAGTTCTAATTTTTAAATAAGTGTCTCACTCATATTTTACAATGAACAGGACCATGAATTAGTGGATTTTCCGAAAAATATGAGGCTAAGATATTCTTCAAAACAAAATTTATATTTTCCTTTGGAATGCTTGGTAGAATTTCTACTATTGAAATTATTGTCAATTGTAGTTTGCGAACGAGAAATTTGAATTTTAGCTTCTTCACTTGCAATGGGTTTAGGGTAGATTGTAAAGATTATAATAATGAAGATTTACGATAGTGGTAAGTTTATCTACCTGCTAGTTCCTAACAAGGGATGCCGAATATCGGTAAAATGCAGACTGTTTGTCCCCCCTGGAATGAACTGCTCATAGTCGTACATCTTCATTATTATCTAAATGTTTAATCTACCCAAAACCCATTGCAAGTGAAGAAGCTAAAATTCCAATTTCTCATTCCCAAACCATACTAGACCCACAAATTGATCATTGGGGTAACTTAGCCTTCCTCTATCTTAGTAATAAATTAATTCCAATAAAGGGATTTTCTTTTTCGAATTTGGATCTCGGAAATGTGACAAGCAATAATCACATCCATGGATTGCCTCCGTTATTTTCATAATTAAGTAGCCACATAAAAAAGCCGTTGGCGCCGTCTCAATTTGAAAATTGGTACTTGGCAAATAAGTAAATGGAGACAATTTTTCTAGTTTTTCCAGAGAACTATCTTGCAAGGTGACTGAAACATTTACATTGGTCCTTAAATTTTGGAATCTTCGTAAAATTTTACTACTTGCTTATTCTGCGGCACTCATGATATTACCAGTATGATCTCTCAGTCCTATCTTCCATGACGCATTTAAAGTGATATCATTGGGTAGATTATGATAAGAAATGTTGTCTTTATGTCGTGAACTAATACTACATTTTTTCTTTGTTTGTGGCATTTTTTAAAGTTTCGACTGCACTTAGTTTTTGAAATTGACAATTTATTATATAAAATGTCATTATTCATACGTATATACTAATATATGGGTCACATTAAAGTCGCTAGATGGACATACTATACGGGTAATTTTGAAAAACAGACATTTATCGAATGCGACAGGCCGGATAAGAGACGAGTCTCTTATTAATCTAGGAGGCCGTGGTTCATTGGCTGCTAAGGGGAAACGGGGAGCGGGAGGAACAGTTTATTCATTATGTTTAAGAGTCTCACACACTAGAGGCGCTGAAACTCGTATACTATAATTTAACATTGGCTCTTATGGGCTGCTTCTCCTCTATCCTATACTCTCTGATCTAGGCTAGTACCATTAGAGCATGCGGGTAGAATTCACGTTGTTAGCAGCGCAGCGTTTCAATCTTCGACGAGTGAGGCAATCACAAGACGCATTATAAAATGCAAACAATGTTCTTTTGAATTTTTTCTTGCTCCCAGTGTGTACATATTTCAAGCAATTGCCATGAATTTATCAAAGTACGATGGCGATGATGAACCGAATATGTCACGGTGGAAGGACAAGAAACGTCGTACCACTACGACGAAACGTCCAAATGAACGAATTAATAATACCACTGATGCGACAATTAACAACACCTCCGAAAAAGCAGCCAAAAATTGTTATCCCTTCAGTTGTTGATAATTTATCATCTTCATCGGAAGATGAGTCAAACGAGATGTCTAACAACCAATACATGCAGCGTCCGCCTTCTGGTGGTATGTTTAATGATGGTGAAATTGTTAAGTTTTTCGATTCGTATCCCACCGCCAGCCAACACATGGATCCCGTTAGAATGGCTACCAATCTGCCCAAAAAAAAAATTTAATTTCGAAAATCTCCAACAAATAAACTAAATTATTGTCAGTTTCAATATAAGCGTCCGCCGGTACTGTTTCTGGTTACGAATGCGTACGGTATGTTTATAACAAATTCTGAAAATTTTACCCAACGACGGTCATTCACGACATTAAAGCTTTGCAAGCCAAACATCGCGTCGCAATGTTAGTGCCAACGGTGGACTACTGGTGGAATATAGAGAGTCGTGAACTTATGAAAGCATTTATCGAGCATTTTGTTAACGATTAGAAATCGTTAGCTCAAAATAATGCTTTTTGTTCCGCGTTAGAGACATTTGCTATTAAAAATGTGCCTGCTACTTTGCCAGCCTGGCGTGTTTGCGTTTAGGGTCTTTAATACCAATTCAATGCCGAGCACAATTTCCGTTCCTCTGGGAGAGATAAAAGACAAACAAATCCAAATGCATAAATGGAAAAAATTGGTGACGCCGGCACATCTACATACAATCATGTTTGTTCAAGTACATGGATTTAAAATAACGCGATCAGGTTTTACGTTGGATATGTCTCTTGAAGCTATGTTTTACGAACGCGCCGCAATTGTTGATAATGAGTGGCTTCGCTCATCATTTATTATTCCCAAAAATTTACCCTACGTCATTGCTGGCTCTCATTCATCATCTTCCAGCGATGGTGATGATGAGACTGTGGATAACAACCGCGGGATATTTCATGGACACATTTTAAATACGAGCAATTGGTAAATTATCTGGTTACTACAAGAAAACGATCAAAATCCCATGTTTGTTTCAAAAATTTTAATGACTGATGAATGTTGTTTCACTAGAAATGGTATTCTAACTTTCATAATACACATTACTGGGCAGATGCAAACCCATATCGGATTCGCGAAACAAATTTTCAGCATCGGTTTGTAGTAAATGTTTGGGCAGGGATTGTAGGCAATGTTTTAATTGGTCCATGGATATTACCACAACGATTAAACGCTGACATTTATGTAAATTTTTTAAGAAATTCGTTACCTGAACTTTTGGAAGAGTTGCCACTTGCAGTTCGTGCTGAAATGTGGTTCATGCACGATGGCGCGCCACCTCATTTCAGCAGAAATGTGCGTAATTTTTTAAACGTGACATATCCACAGCGATGGATTGGTAGAGGTGGTCCTACTACTTGGCGGGTTCAAGATTCATTAATACGGAGAGCTCATGCTTGCGTAGACGTAAATGGGGGCCACTTTGAGCATTTAATTTAATTTTTGTATTTTGTATTAAACGTTATTGTAGTTATTTTCTTCCAAAAATTAAATTGGTTACAATTACAAGGGACAGTCTAAGGTGACAAGATGGTGACATTTGTTCCAATTGATAATTGTCAGATACAAAACTTAGCTGTTGCTACGATTTTTAAAGCTAATTATTGTACAATAAGGCATCCATAGGCGGGTAACAAAATTTGTGGAAAATCTTCGCCGGTTTTTAATGGTTTTTGAAGAACTTTTGGTAAAAAAGTTACTAAGCTTTTATGTCACATTTGATGAATACTATTACCAGTTAAACGTTGGCCGGACATTTACCTAACACCCTGTATTTCGATTAGATTCACTTTTGTGGAGTTGGCGACCCTGAGAATAACACTAATAAGTAGCGAAACAGTGAGTGTAAAGCGGGAACATAATGGGTAGGTGCGTATATTTTTAATCCAAAAAAGTTGTCAAAATGCTGATAACTTTTTTATTTTCAGACGATAACCTTCTACAACATTGGCGCGAGTATCAACAGTATAAAAGAAAAATTAAAATGGAATAAATTGCTGCGAATAATCGTACACTTTCGTGTATGAAACTTATAATTTTTTGCAGACGCTTAAAGAAAATGAAAATGTCTTAAAAGATTACCAAAAATGTTACCAAAAGGTAACTTGGTTAAAACATGGAGAGTACATGAATTATTTTTGTGATTTTTTTTAATATACAGCCTGTAATCAAAATACACGGAAATCTTTAAACACGTAACTCCTGAATACTCCCGCGTCAATGGAAAAATATATGTTTTTTGAAAAAAGTAAGAATGCTTGAACAAATGGCATGGCAATTGAGACAATAAAATGTGGACACACCATTGTCTTGGTTTCACAGTAGAACTTACAATCAATACTAAAGAAAAAGCGAACTCTCGCTTTTTACACGCTTCATACAATCGTATATGGCACGACAAAAAAGGATCTGTTTATCGGAGGTTGGGTTGACGTAGGCCCGTTGTTCCATTAGTTGCAGCTCTATAAACGGTGCAATGTAGCAGTGCATTAATAATCGTTAATTGTTTTCAACTGTCATAAATTCTCATTTTTCTCCTTTGTAAACTGCCTCTTAACTGCCCTAAAGCAAAATGACCAGATAACGAACCGTTGCCCTAGACAACACATTCAACGTTACATTTCCGACAGGTCTGGAAAAATTTGTCAAAACTGTCAAAAGCAAATGCGAAACCATTTTTAAAAGATTTGGAAGCTTCAGAGACATCGTTTCCCCCTCCAAGGAGCCGTGAGACCTTGTCGTTGGTGGAGGGGCTTAAGTAACCGGAGTGAGGCTCGGGGCGATGCCGGCGGGAGCTTCGCGTTCCTGGCAGGGCCACCCATGCCGGCAAGGCTCGAGCGGACCGGCGAAAAACAAAGGACGGCTTAACCCTCAGGATCCACCACGAAAGTCGTGGCACGGGAATTGGCGAACCCGGGGGAGATCCGAGCTACGGTTGGTCGAATGCGGACTAATCGTTACACACCGTAACCGCGGCTCACACCTCAACAACCCTTGCGAGCGTGGCAGGGGTACGTCGTGTGAGGACTCGCGACCGGGGGGCTTGCCTTAAACGGCCGGCCCGCGAGGAGGCAACCTCCATAAAACAACCGACAGCGAAGTCGTAAAAACCTTCGGAGCACCTGGCGCACCCCGCAGTATCGAAGCCTTCCCCCTCGGAATGGGCGTCACCCGGGGGGGTGACTTCTGTTTCGACCCTTCTCGTGGGAATAATATGGACAAGATTAAAAATTTGAAAAAGAAACCTGAAAGCAAACAACAAGGAACCGGCAAGGTACACTCGCCCGGTAGCGGGCGCGGAGTACCTGTAAAAAAAATCCCAAAGAGGGCCCCTGGGACAAGTGAAAGCGAAGAATTCGTAATGAAGATGATTCACGGCAGTCCAAAGACCAACCCTAAGATGGAAAGGAAGCCGCTCAAGCTAAATGTAGAGAAGGCAAACGCGGAATCAGATGTAGCACCGTCTACACCAGGACAGGAAACGCCGACAGCACCCGGAACGCCGGTAGGTCTGCACTGTGGCTGTTTTGACCTTGAGTGGGACAATACGTCAGCCCGTTCCACAAAAAAGAGGCGATTAGACGAAGAGGATGATGAAGAGGAGGAAAGAGAGCCGAAGCGTGGGGACCGCCTGAAGGCAAAGGCAAGGGAACTCCTTACCGAGCTTAGGGAACAAGTAAAGGATCTCGAGATGACCGGAGCAGCAAATTTCCCGAATGCAGAACTGGCGGACAAGGTGGCCGTAATACGCAGTATGGTCACCAACCTCGTGACAGAGGACGTAATCCAGCGAGTGGAAGGTAGCGTTGAGGCCAGAGAAACAACAAATCTGTGCCGAAAATGCGGGGAAAGGGTGGACAAGGTAGTGCAACCTGAGGAGATAGAGAAGGTTACCTCCTTCCAAAGCTTTGCCAAACTGGCAAAAAAGGAGTGGCCCGAGACTCTTTTCTACAGGACAAGGCGGGCTCATGGCAATCCGCTGCAGGCCGCGAGAAAGTCCGATCTCGCCGTAATGGTGACGGAGGAAGACCGGAAAATGGAGAAGGGCATCGCTCGTCTCTTTGCTGAGAGGTTTCCAGAAATCGGGGAGCTGGATGAGACCGACTGGGAGGCCAACCGGGTCCCTCATATAGTGCTCAGCACCGCGGTACCGAGGAAGACGGGAGAGAATATCGTCAACGAACGTTATATCTTCCGTCGCACCCTGAACACTCAAGAAGGGGAATCCCCACTCGAGGCGGCATACGGGCACTTACGGGCACTCCCCAAAGGCACCTCGATCCGGAGAACGCCATCGTATAGAAGGTTCCACAAAGTCGGTCCGAGAACCGATCCTTGTGGAACTCCGCAGGAGACTCTTATGGATAGGTCATCGTCCTCGACCCACCGATCGCGAAAGTAGTCCTGGACTATGGCGATCGTCCACGGCGGCATATTCTTGTGATGCAGTGCCTCCACGATTCTTTGCCACGACGCCGAGTTGAAGGCGTTCGCCACGTCCACGGTGGTTAAGGCGCAGAAGTCCTTACGTCCCCAGGATCCGCTGTTCGCCACTTTCGCGAACTTCATAACCTCTTGGGTAGCATCGACTGTCGACCTTCCTTCTCGAAACCCGAACTGCGAGTCCGACAGACCGCCTCTTTGTTCCAACTCCTCGAGCAACCTTGTTCTTATTAAATGCTCGTACAGCTTGCCCAAGCAGTCCAGCAGGCAGATGGGCCGCAGCTTTTTTCTGTCCACCGACTTGGCGTTTGGTATCAGGACGAGCTTCGCTCTCTTCCATTCATCCGGGAACCGCGCCGCCGCGAAAAGTCCATTCATCAGGCTCAAGAGAGTCCGCGGGACGACCTCTGCCAACAGTCGGATCACCTCCGGCGGAATGCCGTCCGGGCCTGGTGCCTTCCCTGGTCTCAGCTTCAGCGCCGCAGCCCGAAGCTCATCGGTTGTGAAAGACTCCACAGCTCCGATCTCCACCCTCGGCCACTCTGCGATCGGTCTGATGGGAAAGAGTTTTGCGACTGCTTCCCTTCGTTCTTCCAGGCTGAGTGGTGTTTTCTTCTGGAATTTCCCGGTCGCAATACGGTATCCCTTGCCCCACGGGTCGTTTTCAACACTTTCCTGCAACTTTTCCCACGCTTTCGCCTTTGCCGCTCGGATCTCCTTCTTTAGCCGTTTTCTCGCCTGGGCTGAAACACTTTCCATATTGCCGATTGTGTCCTCTTGCTGCCGCTGCGTGGCGCTTCTGCGAGCCCTGGCTAGACGTCTTCTTTTGCTCAGGTTGTCTCTACGTCTGAATGCCACCTCGCCGGTCCACCAGAAAACGGCTCTCATCGTATTCCGGAGGCACCCCCTTTTTGGAAGAATTCTGTCGCACATTTCCTCGACCCGATGTTGAATTTCGAATGCAGAAGGCGAGCTGAGTTCGCCGAGTTCCATCACCATTTGCTCAGCCAGTTCATCCTTTTTATTCTCGGCCCATCGCCATCCATGTGCAGGACATCCGGCCTCCGTAGCGATGTGGCGTTCGGCAATCTCGAACTCGATGGGCATGTGGTCGCTGGTCGTGGAACCGGCCTCCATGACGTGCCAGCCGTGCACGCGCCTGGCGACATCGGGTGAGCAGAAAGTGACGTCTAACACCGACGTGCTTCCTCCCCTCTCGAACGTGGGCTCTCCTCGGTTCATGGCGACCAGGTTCGTCGCTGCGGCCCAGTCCGCCAACATGCGCCCCTTGGCGTCTTCCACCGCAGAACCCCACATGAAAGCCTTGGCGTTGAAATCCCCGGCTACAATCACTGGTCCTCCTTGCGTCCGCACGCAGCTTGCAAGGTCGTCCAGGTGCCTCTCGAACTCCCCTGTGGTGATGTTGGGGGAGATGTAACAGCTGAAAACGGTGTAGGATGTCACTTGGGCCCAAACAAAGCCTCTGCCCTTCCCCCATTTCCCCATTGAAGTACCCCTCAGCATGATGGCAGCGTCCTCCGAGTCGTCCACTAGCCATCCCGGGGTCCTTACTTGCCTGATGTTGGGCTCGCTCATTAGCAGTACTGAGGTGCCTCGCTCTCTCGTAAGTTGGTCGACGAGCCAGTGGACGGCTCGGCTCCTGTTGGCATTTAGCTGCAGGAACCTCATGCTACGGCTTTACGAGGTCTCCTGCTCTCCCTCGTTGCCTCCATTGCCTTTCTATATTCTGGATAAGCTACCCGATCTCCGCGGTGGCCAGCCACTCCACAGTTATGGCACCAGGGATCGTTCTCACA
The DNA here is from genome assembly GCF_963966145.1 of Tenebrio molitor. Lineage (NCBI taxonomy): Eukaryota > Metazoa > Arthropoda > Insecta > Coleoptera > Tenebrionidae > Tenebrio > Tenebrio molitor. Next base: position 13,047,198 of record NC_091049.1, read on the forward strand.
GTCCCTGGCTAGATGCCCTTCTTTCCCGCATCGAAAACAGGATCCTGCGGCAACCCTCTTCTCTGCGGCACACCTACTTGCCAAATGCCCAAACCATAGGCATTGGAAGCATCTCATCGGCACCATCCTCTTCTGTACGCGACACTGATTCCAGCCAATTCTGACGCGTCCCACCTCCAAAAGCCTTTGCAGATGACCTAGCCGTTCTCACCATGGGGAGGACGGAAGAAGAGCTTGTCCGCACGACAGAAGACGCCTTAACGAGAACGGAGCGCTGGATGGAGGAGAACTCATTAAGACTAGAGCCGTCCAAGACCGAAGCAGTGCTCCTCATTGGGGGAAGAAGGCCGAGGCCTATCAGCTTCCGACTGGGAAACAACACCATCACGCCGCAGCGTGAGCTCAAATACCTAGGGATCGTTCTGGACCAAAAAATGAACTTCTCCAGCCACGTCCTTCGTGCAACCGCCAAGGCGGAAAAATTGACGGCGATGCTGGCAAGGCTGATGCCCAACCTGGGACGACCCAGTTCCACCAAGCGAAAGCTACTGGCGGCGGTCACCACGTCCGTCGTGCTCTACGGAGCGGAGATCTGGGCTGAAGACCTCAAAAAGAAGAAAGACTTGGAGATCCTGCAACGAACCCAGAGGAGAGTTCTCATCAGAGCGATAGCGGCGTACAGAACCATCTCCGCTGATGCCGCACAGGTAATAGCCGGCGCACTGCCCATCGACCTGCTGGTGGCCGAGAGAGTTCGCCTCTGGAAAGGCAAGACCACTGGGCTGACCAGAGCCGAAGCCAGGAAAGAAATCGAAGCAGAGTGGCAAAGAAGATGGATCGGGGGAGACAAGGGTGAGTGGACACGCCAACTCATACCACAAATCGAGAGGTGGGTGAGAAGAAAACACGGAAATGTGGACTTCCACTTAACTCAGGCGCTCTCGGGACACGGCTGCTTCGCGTCTTATCTGAAGAAGATCGGAAAGAAAAACACCGATAGCTGTTGGTACTGTCCAGACAGAGACGACGCAGAACACACACTTTTTCGGTGCCCCAGGTGGGATGGGCTCAGACTCGAGGTAATGCAGAAGACGGCAGAGTGGCCTGAAAAGGAAAATCTCGTCGACCTGATGCTCAGGTCTAAGGAAGACTGGGAAGCCATCGCAGGAATGGCAAGAAAGATCACGAGAACAAAAGAGGCGGACGAAAGAAGGCTCGAGTCTGGGCTGACGTTGACCCCGTGAAGATGACTCAGGAGAGAAGGACCGCCACCCCGAGGTAATGCCTGATTAGGCGACAAACCGGGTTGGACCGACGGTCTGCGAGGAGGGGTTTTAGTGGGTAGACTCGCCCCGACCATCATGGCGAGGAGTCCCACACTCCCCAGGGCAACTTGGTGTCGTGGGGGTTGTACGTAATGTATTTCCCCTCCTCCCGAAAAAAAAAGGACATCGTTTCAAACAATAAAATTTTGTATGCAACTCGTTTCTGAGTAAATTGGGCTTTACTAATTGCCCTCGAGGCCTTAAAACCCTCGTTACGCTCGTGTTTTAATCTTGTCCCTCGGTCAATTAGAAAAGCCTAATTTACACAGAAACTCGTTGCATAAATAACTATTATTTGTTATTAATGGCCGTTTGCACCGACGTTCCTTATTTTTAAACCAAGCTTAAAAACAATTGTTGCTACGATTTTAATAATTGTAACCAAGGTTTTAAGCTGTTCTTAATTTTAAACTATGACGGTGCAAACGGCTATAAATCGTTTAAAATGCCACATTTTACAAATGTGGAATTAACGGATATGGTGCTCACGGGTGGCAACGCGGCCCAAGCACAAATGCTGTACCCGGAACAGTTTCCAGACAGGGTTGTACCTAATTCAAAAACGTTTACTTCCACGCTGCAACGGTTGAGAGACACAGGAAACTTCCATCCAAAAACAGAAGATCTTGGCAGAGATTTTCCCAACGGGTGGTTGAATCTAAAGTGCCGCCAAGATCTCCGGAATTAAATCCTTACCAGGTGCAGAAGCTAAAGAATACAGAGTTTTTGAAACCCCGCCTGAAAAATTTGACGAGTTCAAGAAACAGTTTTTTAATAAATGGGAGGTTACATTGCCAATAAATAAAGAGGAATGAGGTTAAGGTAAATGTACATGCCCAACGTTCTTCAAAATGTACATCTGTAAATGAGCTTTGCAGATGGGCAAGTATACAAGAAAAACAACCAGAGGGAAGAATAAGGAAAGGCTTGATGCAGCATTAAGTGCCATAATTAATGAAAATATAAAAATAAGAGAAGCAGGAAAGAATTACGAAATTCACGAAGCTACCCTCAGGTGTCATTTAAAAATTAGTAAGAATTGAAAACAGGAAAAGTCGTCTTCCTTTGGCAGGGCTCCAGTCTGCACTCATGAACAAGAATGTGAAATTCGCAATCATGTACTCCACTTGAGCAAACCATTCCTCGGGATAACCAAAACCGAACTATGTCGACTGGTATTTAAATATGCAGAAAAGAAGAATATAAGGCACAATTTTAATCAAGTTAAACAAAAAGCTGGAGCCAATTGGTATTGGTAAAAACGAACCTGGAAATAAGGCTGAGGAAACCAAAAGTCACCAGTGTCAATCGAATAACTGCTTTTAGCAAGACTGAAGTGGATCAGGACTTCTGCCACTTACTGAAAGTGTTGCACACATACAACTTCTCTCCTGATAGGATCTATAACGTCGTGGAATTTCTACCGTTCTGAAGGAAACGGCAAAAATGTTACTGCTTGAAGGATATATTTCAAATTTTACGTGCGCTAGGTACTATTTTCTCTGCGTAGAATTTAGTCATTTTTATGTCAACCAATCTCTCGCCGGACAAACTATAAAATGTTTCAAACATATTCATCGCTAAAAAACGACTTTTGTGCGTCACCGAAAGGAAGCAACGCCGGTTCCGGTTACTTCTTGGATGGATGACCGACTACCGCGCGCCGCTTTCTTTTTTTGTTCGTGTTCGTAGTGAAGCAGCACCGGTCCCGGTCGCAGCTTGGATGGGTGACCGCCTCTCCACCACACTTGTTTTTTCTTTTTTTTTCTCTCTTTTTTCTTTTTTTTTTACTTTTACTTTCGTGCCTTGTGATAAACCGTCCCTAAAGTACACGCAAGTGAGACAATTCGACCGACACTCTAGTCCCAGTGTAGTCCAGCGGTAAACGGGCCGTCCTTCGGCGTTATTCCGATTCACGCCCCCGTTTGAACTCAACCGCATCCGTGCTGTTCGGGCACCAGGCTCCACACCCGGCACCATCCCCAGGGTCGGATCCCAGCACCATGCCTACCACACAAGACCGCCCAGGTTTTGCCATTGCTCCACGTCCCATAATGTCCGAGCACCCGCACCACAACAGAAAAAAAAGACTCCGGTGAAACTGTTCCCAACCCGAAAGCAATCCAATCTCCCCCGACCACTCTATCCAACCCCAGCTCCGACGCTTCGGCATCAGGCCCCTCATGCATCACCTCGGCCTCACCCACAAGCACTGCGTCAACCGGAAAAACACCTAAATTTAAATTTCATATCAAAAACATTCCGGAAAATCTAGCAACCCAAAAATCATTCCACAACTTTCTCATAACTAATCTAAACATCAGGACAACCGACGTCCTAATCGTAAATAGAAACCCCACGGCCCTCCTAATTACAACATCACCACCCCCTGAAAATCTCAACCAACACCTGCGAACCGCCTCAAATAGTCGAGACATCGAAATTTCTCCCCCGAACTGCCCGAAAATGCCCGAGCCTCCAAGCAACAAAAAACCCCCAGTCTTCTCTGTCGTGATTCGCTCGGTGGACCACGACATCACAGAGAATGACGTGAAAGAGGAACTCGATTCCCTCGAACTAAAAATTGATCGGATATGGAGAATTAAATCCATGAAAACGAATCAGTTCACCCCCTAATCCGAGTGACAACTTTGGAAACGGCCACCATCGATACTCTCATCACCCAGGGCATCACACTCTTCGGCCGGCACCACAAGTGTGAGCCCTCCCACACATCCCCCCAATACCCGCTCAATGCTCCCGATGCTTCCATCGAGGGCACCTAGCCCCCAACTGCCCTAACCGCCTCATCTGCCCAAACCAGCACCCCCCAAATAAATGCCCCCTTGAACATCCTAAATGCCCCTTCTGGGAAGGAAACCACCCAGCCTGGTCCCTCAAGTGCCCAAAATCCCATGAGTTCGTAATCACCGACGAGACTCCCATCATGCCGATGCTCATCATCGACCCCCCCGAAGAGTTCGCCGACCCCGTCGACACCGCTGCCGGCGAATCCCCCCTCAATCGACCCCAGCATTGTCCACTCCAAACAATTTGTAGGTTCTCTCACCACAATCCTCATGGATCTTTTCCCCAAACAACGCCAGTCAATCAAAGAGGCCATCGAAAGAACTTCCAAAGCCATGTTCCGTCACCACGCTAGCCAGTAAAATTTTACACCCGTGCTCATATGAGTGATGTGCGTTTCCAAAGCAATGCGTGTAAAGCTCGTACGATTTTTTTTTAAATACCGGAATTTTTAATAGTTAGAATAACTATTTACAAGTACTGCTTGACCAGAATAGCTTGGCGTCTGAGATGCGCACAAGAGGAAACGAGCGAGTCTCTGTAAGATAAGGATATGGCTATGGTTGTAGGTACGGTACACTCAATGAAGCAAATCTGCTCAAAACAGCCCGGACATGCTGTTCACTTGAAGCTTGAAGCGCTTATTTTCGCCCGTTTGTACACGATCTAAACACTTCCAGACCCAACAGACAAGTGCGCTCCGCTAGTGGGAGGGATTTCAGTCCACTGCGTCACTGGCCAAGCTGTTCTGGTCGACCTGTAAGGAACAAATAAAATATTCAACAATACACGCATGGTAACGGGTTTTACTGGCTTCAGAAGGTGACTCGCCTTCGGCTCTCCTGTCATATCCTTCTGTCGCCAGTAAAAACCCTTTTTACTGTGCTAGTAATTTTAAATACTATAACCGTACCCTGAAAGCACAAATGAAATAGCCATACAAACACTCCATACTTCACACAAACTTCCAACAAACAACAACCGCCTGAGTAACAGAATCCCCAAAAATCCAATCCGCAAACTCAGACACCCACCCACAGCCCTCCTCTCCAAACTATACCCTGATCTTTCCGAGACTCTCCAGGACATCGTTGAAAACACCCCGGTTTCGATGAGATAGGATCGACCTGCCACCCCGCTCCCAATCGCTGACCTCGGCGAGGACGACCACCGACGAACATCATTAACCCACAACCAGGACAACCCAAACCCCGGACTAGACATCCCCCACTTCTTCAACCCCTTATTTTTCTGTTGTAGGAACCGGGACCTGGAAGCAAGACTATCAAAACCAAAACCACCAACTCCCCCGAGGACCACCACTCCGACAAGCCAGGACCCTCACCAATAGACCGGGATTGCCAGCCAAGTACACTAAAAAAAAGATTACACCGGGGTTCAGTTCCTACGAAATTCGTTCAAACTTTGGTGAAAACAGGAAGTGGACATAGCTCTAGACCACCTCATTCTATTTCAGAAAATCTAAAGTCCATTGCTTCTTGTAGTCAAGTTAATTTTAGTTTACTTGAAAGTTCACAGCCTCATGTAAGTAGCAATCCTTTAGATCACAGCTTCAATTTGTTGGTAGATCATGATCATACCTACCGTTTACCTAGTATAACTACAGAAAGAAACGAATCAATTGTTCATTCTAACCAATTCAACAATAGCGATCTGGTACATTCACCACCTCATATAAATAACAATTTATTGAATCAGAAGTGTATGTCATCTGCCTCTGTACCCAGACAAGATTCATATAATAATAAGCAAATTTTATCGAAAACTCGTAATGGGGGAATTAAAAAAAAAAAAAAAAATCGTGTAACCGAGTAAGTAGTTTGACCCCAAGAAAGCGAAAATTATTATTATTATAATCGAGTACAGCAAGGAAAAATTTAAAAATTGAATAAGCTTCTTTCATCCTCGTAAAAAGTTGAAGACATTGTCTCATAGCAGCTTATTACAAGACATTGAAAAAAATTTTGACCCCACAGGAGCGACATTATTAAAATCACAATTTGTCAATATGCACAGAAAAAATCCACCATGGTCGCTCGATAACAAGTTTTTGCTTTGGGGCTGTACAAGAGTGGGACCAAAGTGATTTTTAAGACGTTTCATTAAATTACCGTCAAAATCGACTATTTCAAAATTTTTACAAAAGGTGCCATTTCAAACGGGTCAAACGGGTAACAATATGCAGCTGTTTGAAAAACAAGGGTCTAAAAAATGTCGAATGTTAATAAATTATATAGCGGGTTGTTCCACGAAATATCTTTAGCTACAAATTTGACATACTGCAAATTGACCGATTCCATTATTGGACATGAGGATTTAGGTATCTACTGTTACGATTTAAATCGCCGCGCGCTTGAAAATCTTCGCAATTTCTCTAGAACGTTCTAGAACCCATCGCGACACAAACGTACACGGACTTCCGGCGAAAAATCCGCGCAGAGAGGGGGCGAAAGCTATAAATCGTGGGAACTAGGAACAAAAATGGAAGTTCAAGGCTGATTACAGTGCAGGTAGTGCCTAGGGAGAGTTAACGGGACAGTGATCGAGTGATTTAGCAGGCTGACGTGACGGCCGATCGTCAGTTCGACAACGGATACCTGGATAATCCTCCCATCCGGTGTTTGTAAATTTCTCCGATGGTTAAACTAGGTACTGATAAGATATGGAAAATTTCTCCGATGGTCAAATTAGCCCCTAATTAGGCATGGCAAATTTCTCCGCTGAATTATGGAAGCATCACGTCCTACCGATCGACTACCCGACATAATCCTAGAATATTATCGATTCATGATGAATGTGGATGAGGAGCGGCTGTGATTTGTTTTTATCATCTTGGATAAACTGACACAATTTTATATTTTTTCTTGTCGGAAATATGACATGTTTGTTCCGAAATTGAAATTTGAACAATGTTGTCTAATTTAATTTAATTAAATTTTTTTGTTTGTTTGTTAGAGTATAGATTAAAGTACAGTCGCCAGCAATAAATTTTGTTCGTCAATGTCATTTCAAAGTTTGGTTAGATTGTCACAAATTAAAAAAAAATCCCCGTCTGATTATACTCACGTCAATAAAGTGTCAAAAAATGGGAAAAAAATACAATTATTAATGTTTCACAATAGAGCATTTTCTATTGCGTCAAAGAATGACATTGACGACTAAGATTTATTGCTCGCAACTGTACTAATTATAAGAAATCAATTTGTGATAGAAAAAATAAATACATGCCTACTCGTGTGTCAAAATAATAAGCGCCTACTGAAGGGGTAATCCTCTCAGGTACCGAACAGACCACCGGAGCAATTTGCCACATTCCAGAAAGGCTAGGGTTAATCCTTCGGAGCAACTTACATGTTTGAGGGTTGAAATCGGAGGAATTTACGTCTGCCCCTCCCATCCTCCCCTGGCAAGTTTAATCCCACCCTTCAGTTCGACCACGAAAGGGGTGTGCTCTAGCGACACAATTTACATGGATGGAACTTTTCAGTTCTGTACAAAGTTTTTTTGTCAAATGTTTACAATTCAAGCTTTTAGAAATGGTTATTACATATCCGTTGTATTTTGTTTATTACCTGACAAGAGAACTGTCACTTACGCGGAGCTATTTAAAAAAATCATCGAAAGGTGTGAATCTGATGAATTCGTTTTTAAACATTCAAAGATTGTTATCGACTTTGAGCAAGCAATTCATAGTGCATGTTCATTAGTGTGGCCTGAAACCGAAATCACAGGCTGCAGATTTCATCTGTGTCAGTCCTGGTACAGGAAAATTCAGAGTTTAGGTTTAGCATCTGATTATAAAAATAAAAATTCAGATGTTGGTGCTTTTTTGAGGTTGTTCTTCGGAATGCACTATCTGGAAGCTGTAGAAATTGGAGATTTTTTTTCTGATGAACTATATTCTCAGATTCCCTTAGACCACAGAGTTACACAATTCTGTGACTACGTAGTAGAAAACTACATTGATGATGAATCGATTTTTCCTCCAAGTATGTGGACTTCTACTACAGATTCCATGCACCGAACAACTAATTCATGTGAATCTTTTCACAATAAATTCAACAGCAACTTTTATTCTTCGCATCCAAATATTTTTGCCTTTTAGATATTTTGCTCAATTTTCAAGCAGAAACCTATGTTAAAATTAATTCTGCCCAACGTAGTGTAAAGAAACTTAGATGTAACACCAAGAAAAAGCAAGAATTTATTAAAACGACAATTGAACTATATAAATCAGGAAATTTGAGTAGATTAAATTTTGTTAAAAAATTATCTTTCTACTATTTACCCTAGATTGTTTACATTTACATTTAGAATAAGTATCCAATTATTCCTATATTACCAATCATTCTGTACAGTTGTATTATTCTGTAAATGTATTTTAACGAACTGTAAAAATATTTCTTTCATAAAATGCAATAAAATGTGATATATTTTTGAAATTATTTTGGTGTCTTTTTCAATAATATCCCTAGATCTTGACTAAAGATAATAAGCAAACCTGCCATTTTCTAGCACCTGTTAGTGTAATTATAATTTTCTAAGAATCACTGGTTTAATCTCCCAATCCCTCGGCAGCGAGGTCGTGGTCGAACTGAAGGGTCGGATTAACGCTATCTCATTAGCGTGGTCGAACTGACGGATGCCGGACGTGACGACGTAGTGGAGTCCGCGATGCGCCGTTGACGACTCCAGCTGTCGACCAGCAGTAAATCCGACACTCGCTGAAGAAAAGGAGGAAGAGCTCGACGTCCTAACCCTCACCGGAGGGCGGTGTAGTCGTTTAGCTTCCGCAAAAGGATTCGGCCTTCCACCCCCTTGTAGTTTTGCCACTTGCTGTCAACTCGGAGTTCAAAACGTTTGCACGTTTAGTTCATGTCAGAACAGGGACGCTCGTAAAACATTTAGTTTTCGTCTTGTCCGGGTCAGAATAGGGAAAGTTTGTGTTAATTTTACAGAATTGTTTAGGTTTTATTTCGTGGAGTTTTGCAGATTGTACATATTGCTGAGTTGTACTAGATTAGAATTGTATACTTCTAGGGTTCATTTTCATTATTGTCCTGGTCTTGTACAAAACCATTGCACGTAACAAGCTGCGAATAAAAACTTCTCCACGAATTTCTGTGTGTCATTTCCCGTACTCCGGGCAGTTTTCATCATTTTCAGCCTGAGTCGACGATACTTGTGATTCGCATTGTAAACCGACTCGAAGCCCACGACCTGTTCGTTATACCCCTAAACAGTACGGATTTGTTACCGGTAACAGGATTGCCCAGTTTCGGGAGAGTAATATACGTATAACGTAACACTACCTTAGGCCGAACAAACAGTTGTGCTAACCATGCGTTAGTATTTATGGTTCAAAGTATTCATTCAGGTTGGAAGCAGCCCGTGGCATATTATTTTGCAAAAGATAGCATTAAAAGTAAGGATTTAAGCTATCTAATTCGTGAAATAATTGAACAGTTGCAGATAATAGGAATTATAGTTGCCTGTACTGTGTACGAGCAGGGATCACGGTCCCACGAACAGGGGAGCCCTAAAATTATTGAAAAAGGAAAGCAGCTATGATACTGAAGAACCTTTGTTTTCTGTCAACCAACAGAAAACTGTGTCACTGTATGATGCGCCTCATTTACTTAAATCCATCGGAAACGTTTTGGCGAGGTACACAATTAAGTAGAGAGATAACAAGGTGGCCAAATTTTGTCATTTAATTTCGGCGTTTCGTTTTGACCAAACTCGACTGTTTCAGACTTTTAGGAAAATTCGGTAATGTTATCTTCTTGATGAAAGTAAATGACGCCACACCTGCGGAAGTGCGCACCTGAGTCGTCACCTCCCCCTGCAGAAAGAAATGGACTAGTCCGCCCGAGTCCGACCAAATTTCGTCTCTTACGCATATCACGTGACAGGTTCTTCTCTATTCAAATTACCTTTAATACGAGTACAATGGCTGCGGCTATTGAAACTATGATAGCTCAAAATACCGGACTTTCTTCCGAAGCAATCGACACCGCCGAGTTTGCACACGATATAAACGATTTGTTTGACAGTTTCAATAGTAGCAACATTACTAAAAAGCATGCTGTTCGTCCGTTAAGAATAGCTTTAACAAGAAAAACAGAACATATGTAACCTGAGATTTTCCATCGGACCTAAAAAGGGGATTAATTAGAGGCTGAGGATAACGTATCTAAATATACGTTCCGTATGTTAACCAGGATGACCAAAATACTGGTTCTGCGTCCCGTAACTGTCAACTCGGTATCTGGTAGGTTGGTAGATTAATTGTCAACCAAACGACCGACTTTGCAACGCGGTAGAAGCGGTAAGTAGGTTGTCAACAGTGTCAAAACTCAAAATACCGTCAACTGACTGTTACTTGTGATGCATAATAAAGGTCAATAAGAACTTCATGATGGATGCTTTGGGGGTATGTATTTTACATAGGTAGTACTAAAATAATCATTAATATTGCTTTTTATAGTTGAAAGTACTCCATTGTGGGCACTGTGCGACTGAACTGGGCACCTTCACGCAGATGATGTCCCACAATGTAGGGGACAGCCACTATTGCTTCTCTGTCTTTAACAAAATTCAAATCGATGAAAAAAGTTGCTTAGTTTGGGGGACAAGAGCGCCTTTAAATAAGTCTGCAATCGATAATCAGCATTCATCACAATTATTACCAAGTTGCTCAAGTCCGGTTAGTACACCTGAGCACCATGTTCTTAATGAGACTACACCAACTGAGACTGTTGGGTGGTCAGAAAATGCCATCAGGTTGTTGATTGTAACATACAATGAACACAAAGAAAAATTTAAGTCTCCCAGATATAATAAAAAAGAAGTGTGGAACTTAATTAGTCATGCCCTGCGTGAACACAAGATCTATAAATCAGGGCTCAAATGTGATGAAAAATGGAGAAATTTGAAAAAAACTTATGAGAAAAAAGGAACCGGCAATAAAGGTACTGGTGGTGCACCCACGCATTGGTTTTTTTTCGATGAAATGCATGAAATTTATTTTCACGATCCACATTTCAACCCTGTGCTAACAGTTTCTAGCAGTAGTGGTGGAAAGAGGAGTAGTGGCAATGAGGCAGAGAACCAAAAGGCTGTAAAGGATGGGATCCAAGAAAAATTTTCTCCGAGTGGGAAAAAAAGACTATCCAAATCAATTTCTTCATACGAAATAGATCAAAATAAACAAAAGCGTCATAAGGAACGAATGGAACAAAGGGAAAGGATGTTCCAGTGGTTCCAAGAAAATGTTAGGAAATGTGATTAATAATAGAAATTCCTTATTGTACCAAAAATATTTGTGCAATGTGATTTTTTGAGTATTATTTTTAGTAGTGTAGTAAATTTTCATTTAAATTAACGATTTTGTTGGAAATATTTTTCAAATTATTGTTTTTAGTCTTAAGAGTTTGTTTCTACTTTTTTTATCATTGGTATTGTAACTTGCCATTTTTTGTTGTTCTTTTTTTTTGTATATTATATAATCTGTTATGATTTTTCTCAATGTTAATTTTGATCTGTTCCTAATAGTGAATATTCAGTTTAACAGTTTAACAGTTTATTAACCCCACCACCGCTTTAACCAACCATCGCCGTCACGCCCTCCCGATACTTAGAACAAAACCGAATCAACCGACAACAACCGCTGTCAAAATCGAACTCACCGCATTTGGTCGTTTGGTGGACATACGGAACGTATATGTGTTTTAAATAAGAAGTGGAGTGAAAGTTTTCGCATTGAGTTTCGAGGGCTTTGTTCCATTCTACCTCGAACTTTCTCGACTACATCTTCTGTGTGTGTAGATGTTCTACCTGTAGGTTTTGCCTCTTTCACATCACCTGTTTGCAGGTAACGTTGCACCAATCTCGTGCAATGCTGCCTAAACGCAACTAAGGTAACAACTGGCTCGGGGAACATTTGTTGAAATTGGTGAAATGCATCGTCCGTGGTCCGTGGAATACTGCCAACCGTTGGCAGCATCAAAATTTCCAGTCCGAAAGTACGCCATACCAATAAAAATGTCTTGCTCTAGTGTAAAAACCATTTTAATTAATAAATTGATACAAAAATGACACTTGCTTTTGAAGTTTGAATTTGCCCGTCAAAATTGACAACTGAAAATGTAATGCTACCAACTTCACTGAAATTTTTATCATGTTGTCATTGTTGCCAACAGCTTCAGTCCTTGTTGATCACTCTGTAGAAGAACAGTAGCAGAAAATATAAGTCGCAGACAATGTACTGTCAAGTATACAGTGAATAATGAAAATGTTTGCAAGAAAACCGTGAGTAAAATATTTGGAATCACTCAACGAAGAATACAATGCCTTCTTGACAAAATGAAATGTAAAAGGAATGTGGAGGACCAGATAGGCAAACATGAAAACCGTTCAAAAAAGGTTCAAAATCCAGATATTGATAAAATTTGTAATAACATAAGTCCTTACCATTACAAGAAAATCATTATTGCAGAAAGGAGTCTTCTAAAAAATGTCTTCCTGTAGAACCTATTCTGCTGCTTTCAAAGATATATTCAATCTAAGATTTGGGCTTCCAAGATCCGATACTTGCTCGTATTGCGACAAAATGTTCATCAAACCGTGTTGTACACAAAATGAAAATGAAAAACAAACAATCATAAACGAGAGCAGGATATACAAGTTTGAGAACAGATACTGAAGTGGCAAAGAATAATCCCAATGTAGTCAGCCTATGCACGGATTTACAACAGGTATTATTTTGCCCGACGTTGACCCATTCGTCCATCTTTTATCAACGCCTATATTCAACGTATCCTGTGTTCCAATAAAAACTCACTTGCAGTAAGCCATGACTATAGAGATAGATAGACTGGTCATGTCGATTTTAGGATCATTGGAAGTAGTTCATTTGTTACTTACAAATTTTCATTATATTGTGAGTTGTGACAGATAACCTATAAATTTACTTTAGTAGTTCATTTCACATCTGGTACTAAGACATACTTCACTTTTGTCATGGCTTGCTGCGAGTGAGTTTTTTGTGGAACACACGATATAATTATGCAGTGCATGATATGGGCAAGCAGAACGCTACTATTAGTCTAAGATCCCACTGCATGATTTCTACGTTCATCTGTTTTTTAATCAAAATACCATTATTATAGATAATTATGAATAGAGAAATATGTTTCTGCAGGGTTGCCTATCAAAATATGGCCGCAAGTATTTTTTAATTAAAATTAAATTAATTAATTTTTTCCAAACAGGTTCGTTCACTTGTTTTTTACATAAATTATAATTCATTTCAAAGAGAGATGTGTAAAGAACTTGAAAAGTTAATTATCTATAAAAATTGTATTTTGATTAAAAAACAGATGAACGTAGAAATCATGCAGTGGGATCTCGTACTATATGCAGCTGTGACATGAAGCGATCACACATGGGGCATCGACAGAGATTGCTTCAGAATTATTACTACAGGGTTATTCTAAATGATGGTAGGCGTGAAAACTGAATGTAAAATTTATGGTTGCCGCTCCACATAAAAAACATCAAAATGATGTGAATAAGTGAGTACACACCGTTCACACACAGAAGTTAAATTGGGTGCAAAACAAATCAATATTTCTGGATTCAGTCGTTAATTTAACACAAATAAACAAAAATCTCATCACCGCACTTTTCACCTAAAAAATGACAGTGACAGCGACAAAACTGACAGTTCAGTTCACATGAAAGCGGCAAAAATGTAATAACATGGGCATGGCCTACTTCGACTACAATCATTTAGAATAAGCCTGTATATTACTGAAACATTTAATCCATTACAACCAGGCAAAGATAGAAAACTTATAGTATGGCTGATCGATGCGTTGTTGGACAAAACAATAATTGGAAGATGCTAACACTCTTTCGACTACTTATTTTATCCAAATATTTTACGCAAGTTGACCAGAAATTTCTCACGAGTGGTCACAGTTTTCTTCCATGCGATCGGGATTTCGCACTCATTGAAAAACAAAAAACGAAATCTTAAGTAGGTATATATTCCTGAACAATGGGCCAAAGTTATTGCAGAAGCAAACAGAGAACATCCATTTAAAGTAATAAACATGCACCAGACATTCTTCAAGGACTTCTTCCCTGCCGAATAAGAATTATGAAAGGATCCAAATTGCAAAATAACAGAGGGAGTTTGGATACAACTTACATCTGATGATATCAGTACTTTGAGGATAAGAAAATCACATAATGTTATTCAGCCATGGAACACATTTTCTATGATACAACGCAAGAAAAACATTACTTCCTTGTCCGTGAAGGATGTAAGTAAACTACAGGCCATTTACAAAGAACCGCATCCAATCAAGAAAGAAAAAATCGAAAATTTGAAAGATATGTGCCAGTACATCCCTTTGGAGTACAGGGAATTCTATCATAACTTAAAAAGTGTTACATAAATCAGTTCGTTGTTCGAGGAAGGCATTCTTCAAAAATAACAACGTTGTATGTGCGCTGGATATTGAACGTTGTTACAGGGAAATTGTCTATTTCTTAATGTTGTTATGTTCTAACACTATCATGCGAGAGTCAAATGTTCAATTTAGGTTTTTATACTTGTTATGAACTAGCCAATTAAATAAAAACGTTGAATATTGATAAAAATTGGTCTTAAAATGTTTTTCTTCGTTTTACGCAAAGTATGACTTGGTAGGTTACAATGTTGTTATGGCCGACCCTTCAAATATTAAACCTATTTAAACAAAAAATGTGAAGTTAATGGTCAAAAAAACAAAAACTGTTACAACTTGCCCCGGTCTCCTCTAACAAACATTTTACAAGATCATGTGGTACCTTTTGCTCCACATATTGGGGAAAACTTCATTTCAATGCAGGACCATGCTCGCCCGCACATCGCTCGCTGCGTAACAAACTTTTTAACCGAGACAGGGGACTGGCCTGCTAGGTTTCCAGACATGAATCCTATAGACAGGGGCGCCGACTCCGTGGGTGCTCGAGCACCCATGAGAAATAAACAGTGGGTGCCGAGCACCCCTGAGAATAGACATCAAGAAACAGATCAGTAATCGCCTTTTAGGGATGGGCGTTTTTTCATTACCCGACGACCCGTTTAGCGCAGTGGTTTTTGAAGTATTAGATAAAGTCGTGGGCTGTATTGAACAACGCTTTACTAAAAATGCTATGACTAAGGCTGGGCAAATATGCCGTAAAAATTGGTCATTATATGCACATTATATGCCGTAAAAAATTACTATTTTATGGAGCTAAATATGCTGCATAACTCTAAAATATGCCGGATAACTCTAAAATATGCCTTCAAATATGGATATTGTGACGTATTATGTACATTATATGCCAAAACTTGTAAAGCTCGTACATGATGTTACGTTACCTATATTTTATTGCCACAAAAAAGCAAACGACCCAGCACACTTTCTTATTAAAGTATAGAGATAATTAATAATCTATTATAAGTTTTCAAAAAAGTGTATTCAACTACGTAATTACAAGCAGCGATCACTTTACGTTAAACGGACGACATCAACTTGATGGGCCTTATTCTTTCCGCAGTATTTAGAAACAACAATATACAGGGTGTCCCAAAAAAAAAAGACGAGTCCATAGCTCCCTTATTTATCGGAGGATTTTAATTATCTATACACCAAATTAAATGGTTGTTAATAGGCTACAAAACGGCTTAATAAATTCACGTATAGCTCCAAGGACTTCAAGACTAAACTGTCAAAATATTTTTTTTAAATGGGATCACATACTTTTTTTTAGTAATTCTGATAGAGATTTTAATTCTGAAAACAACAATGTATTACAAGTATAACTTCACATAAAAAAAATAACACTAACTTTTGAAACAAATGACGAGCACCAAGCGAAAAGCTATCAAAATACATTGCGTTACAATGTAATAACCAAATTAACGTAGCTGGAAAAACAAATGACAAATAATAACATGTGGGATTGCACAGATATGCCGCCAATGTTTAGCGCAAAATGGAACATAGACGATATTAGTGTTTTTTACATTTTTTTTTTTTAATTTTTGGTATTTAAGTGTATACTTGTGATACACTGTTGTTTTCAGAATAAAAATCTCTATCAGAATTACTAAAAAAAAATATGTAATCCCATTTGAAAAAAAATATTTTGACAGTTTACCCTTGAAACCCATGGGGCTATACTTAAATTTATTAAGCCATTTTGTAGCCTATTAACAACCATTTAATTTGGTGTACAGATAATTAAAATCTTCCGATAAATAACGGAGTTATGGACTCGTCTTCTTTTTTGGGGACACTCTGTATAATGCTAAAAATAAACAAAAACAGTTTTAATGTTATTTTACATATTTATTTTTACTATTGAACCAAAAAAAAATACAATATAAGTACACATTTAACCTAAAATATTATGTTTACAAAAAAATGAAAGCAATATAATTAACTAAACAAAATTATTACAATAAATAATCATGTGCCTTTCAAGATTTTCAAGGAGAAAACTTCTTCTATTGTCTTCTAGTAAATTTTTATACCGTGAAAAACTCCTTTCAACGTCACATGAAGTAATGGGGCAATATTTAAATAAGTAAGATTTTTCTAAAACAATCTGGTTTCTAATTATTACATCGTTTGGTGTTTGTCCATCAATCACATTTCGAACATACTGCAATAAAGCTAAATCACTATTTTTTGTTAATAACGAATTCAGTTTTTCTAATATGCGTGAACATACGACATTAACTGACAATTTCATACAATCACGAAAATCTTCCACTAATGAGATTGACTCTGATAGAAGAAGATTTTGCTCTTCTAATTTTTTTAAAATAATTGGAATTTTGCTAAAATTAGCTTTAATAAAATTTAATTGAACAATTAATTCCGATTTTGCAAAAAGTTGTTGACAATCTGCTATACACTGACTGGAGGCTGCATCAAAGCTTTGGACTACATTTTTGAATTTTCCAATATGCTCTGCGTAAAACAATGCTGCCTCAATCCATGTTCCCCATCTAGTTAGGATAGGTTGTGGTGGAAGAGGAATATTTTCCATCATTTCTTTATAAACTTGTACTCGACTTGGCGCCTTCAAAAACACTTTTTTCCCGCCATTAATTAATTTGTTTACTAAAGGAAATGCTTCTCTAACAGTTTCAGCAACGCGGTTCATTGCATGTGCCATGCATGTGACATGGAGAAGGTTTGGGAAAAAAATTTTCAAATTTTGACCTGCTTTCACCATATATGCTGCACCATCTGTAACCATGTATAACACCTTCTCGTAGGGCAATTGACCAGGTAAAAACAGCATTGCCAAAGTTTCGTTCACAAATCTCGAAATTGTTAGATGGTTAGTTTTTTCTAGCTCCTTCACCGCAATTAAATGACTAGGCGATGGTTCACCATTTAAAATACCCACAATAAAATTAGCGATATATCGGCCATTTGCATCAGTTGTTTCATCGACGCTGAACCAGATATAATTGTCTCCCACCAAATTTCTGATTTTCTGAAGATTTTCTTCGTATAATTTGGATACACACTTTCGTGAAATAGTTCTCCTTGAAAGCACCTTCTCTTTCGTGTATTTTTCTAAAAAATTTCTAAAAACTGGTGTGTCTAAATTATGCAATGGAATATTGCATGAAATCATCATGCGGCATAATTCTTCATTGAAACTGTCAACGTGTTCTTTTTGGTTGATGCAACTAGGTAACAATTGTTGTTTAGAATTTTGTCCAACATCTTTTCGTTCTCGATGCAACGATGTATTAATGTGCTGATCTAGTTGAAACTTTTTACTAACGTTTATCTGTAACAAGTTTAATTTATCTACAAACATATATCGGTAATTAAGTGAATTAAATGCTTTTACAGTTGTTTTTAACTGTATTTACTATTTTGATCATCAGATTATCACATTAAAAAAAAACATTTTTGATTAAAAGAAAAGAATTTCTAAAATTTTAAAAAATTATACAAATATATTTTCGACTAATGATAATGTAATGTAAAAATGATATTTAAAATTTTGTTTATTTAATATTTTCCAAAAAAATAATTATAGATTATTAACATGAAAAATATTGTATATATTTAAGATTATGAATTATGATTAATATATGAAAACATTTTCATAATGTAAGAAAAATTAAAAAAAAAAACAAACATTGGACACACATACCTTTTTTTCACAGATGACACAAAACACGACACTACCATCGTATTTAAAACAGCTATATGCTCTAACCCACGCTGTAATGAGGTCAGTTTTTGAACTAGCGACTTTTGGCATTATGAAAGAAAATTCTGTTCTCACTTGCAGACAGATTCACTGTTTTCATGAAACTAGTTTCACTCATCAAAGTGTCGGTTAAATAACATTCTCCCGCTACTTATTTTGCAGACAGAGGGATGAAATATTTTACCTTTCAGGGAATTCCTGGTCATACTTGCTTAATAAATCAAAATACCACTTAAGTCGGAAGCGTATAATCGTACTAATCCTTTAACAACTATAGTTTGAATATTTAAACATCGCTTTCAAATGAAAGGTTTACTCTTTTCCTTGTTTTCGCATTTGAAATCCCCAGGTTAAAATCTTATGTACCAGGTACCGATACCCACATTAGTCGGCAGGTCAGCAATTCAACGTAAGCAGGTATAAGGGAATTCCAAGGAAAAAGAGAGAGTTCGTCCAGTAAAATTAAAATTTTCAATAAAGTTGGCGTTTTAGGTATTTCCAACAAAAATGACGAAAATATGCTCAGATATGCTCTTTCATGTCAAAATATGGAACCCGTATGCTCCTATGCTGTAAAACTCCAAAATATGTAAAATATGCTAACTAAAGTTTAGTTTTTTTAACTAAAAAAGTCATGTAATACATAAATTTATCATTTTTAACTAAATATACCCAAAAATAAGAAATATGCGATTATGCTTTTGCCCAGCCTTAGCTATGACACACTTGAGTAACATTGAACTACCTATTTCTTACCAAGCAAAATGATACAAGCAGCAGTTATGTGAAAGAGTTCTACGGAGATGACTTTGATGTGGATCGTGTGCTTCTTCATCGTAATATGCTTTTAGATATTACACAAACGAAACATGTCAGACTGAATAATGTGGAAGACATTGTTTCTTTTATAATTTCTCATTGCAAATCAGTTAAAGATATGATACCAGCCTAGGGGCTGAAGCGACTTTCGCAATTTCGACGGCAAAGACGAAACGATTAAGATTCATCCACGTTCACCCTTCGTGAGCCGACATAGGCACACCAAAATTTTTGTGTTAATCTATGATTGACTAATCTGTCACTGGTGACATGACAAGAAGGGCAAAAATAAAAAATGAGGTTAGCCGACCATAAAGCCAGTTTTACATTTATATGTCAAAGGAATAACAAGTCGTTCAAAATTTTTTGTCCGCCATAGTACAGTTGCGGCCGTTGAAATCTCAGACAGGAAAAATTTAAACACTCTGTATAAATTTCGAAATTTGATTGGCGTAAACAGGATTATAAAGTCAGTGTCAGTATTTGACATATTAAGTCAAAATCGCGCGTAACTTTTGAAATGCCGCAATTATCTGATTTGCAAAAATGTGTTAGACTGAGGGACGGTGTGAGTATAAGAGCCATTGCGAGAGAAATTAATGTGGATAATGTTTGAGTGACATTTTGAGAAACGTCACTTTCAATACCATTTACAAAGCCAAAAGTTTGGCGTTGTCAAAGTGTCTGAGTTTTCAACGGCCGCAACTGTACCTACCTTCATTAGTTTAGTATCGTACAGTACAAGTACATATTGTGTTGTGTTCATTTAGTAGGTACAGGTAGGTTACGTATAAATTATAATATTTCTTGATAATAAAAACTAGTTTCATTTTTATATAATGGTTTCATTTTATATTTTTATCAAACATAATTAGTAATTAAGTACGCAGTATGTAAGTAGGACATTTATTTGTCGGTCGATCAGTGTGCATTTCTCTTCTCACACTTCGCCACTTTTTCGAGTCATCAAATGAGCATGAGCACCCATGAGGTTTTCTAAAAGCCGGCGCCCCTGCCTATAGAACATGTCTGGGACATGTTGGGCCACAATTCCTGCGCCCCAAACTACACAAGCGCTGTAAACTATGTTATTGGAAGAATGGGACAATTTGCCTCAAGAGTTGATTCACAATAGCATCAGGAGCATGCCAAGGCGAATGACTGCATTAACAGGAGCTCGTGGAGGAAACACACGTTATTAAAATTAAATGTCTTTGTCATACATAAAAAAAATAACAAAAAAGGAAATGTTTAAACGCCTCTTTTTTATTTCTCATACTGTAGGACGGCGCAATGTGTGGCCGTGATTTTTCCGTTTTTGTTTCCTTTTTTGGTTCATAGTTTTAAGACGCTACACGTTACGTGATTGATACTGATTAGAATTCTTTGTTAGGGAAGCGTTAGTAAGTTCGGAGTAAACGGTCGTGCAGCACAAAACTCGATCGCTGTCGTTATTTTGAACCCGATTTTCCTGCAGAAGTTGTTGTGGTGTAAAAATATTCAATAAGGTGAGTGTATCACTGAGTGACCTGTTTCTGTTGGTGTTGTGGTGAGTTTACCTAGTTTAATAATTGATTTTGATAACGATCATGGCCATAATTAAATACAATTAGTGTTGTGAGTCTTTAAATGTTTTATAATTAATTGGGGGTCGCTGACTGGGGTCAGGACTGCCCGTGATCTACAAGTAATTGAGGGTTACGTTACCTATATTTTATTGCCACAAAAAAGCAAACGACCCAGCACACTTTCTTATTAAAGTATAGAGATAATTAATAATCTATTATAAGTTTTCAAAAAAGTGTATTCAACTACGTAATTACAAGCAGCGATCACTTTACGTTAAACGGACGACATCAACTTGATGGGCCTTATTCTTTCCGCAGTATTTAGAAACAACAATATACAGGGTGTCCCAAAAAAAAAAGACGAGTCCATAGCTCCCTTATTTATCGGAGGATTTTAATTATCTATACACCAAATTAAATGGTTGTTAATAGGCTACAAAACGGCTTAATAAATTCACGTATAGCTCCAAGGACTTCAAGACTAAACTGTCAAAATATTTTTTTTAAATGGGATCACATACTTTTTTTTAGTAATTCTGATAGAGATTTTAATTCTGAAAACAACAATGTATTACAAGTATAACTTCACATAAAAAAAATAACACTAACTTTTGAAACAAATGACGAGCACCAAGCGAAAAGCTATCAAAATACATTGCGTTACAATGTAATAACCAAATTAACGTAGCTGGAAAAACAAATGACAAATAATAACATGTGGGATTGCACAGATATGCCGCCAATGTTTAGCGCAAAATGGAACATAGACGATATTAGTGTTTTTTACATTTTTTTTTTTTAATTTTTGGTATTTAAGTGTATACTTGTGATACACTGTTGTTTTCAGAATAAAAATCTCTATCAGAATTACTAAAAAAAAATATGTAATCCCATTTGAAAAAAAATATTTTGACAGTTTACCCTTGAAACCCATGGGGCTATACTTAAATTTATTAAGCCATTTTGTAGCCTATTAACAACCATTTAATTTGGTGTACAGATAATTAAAATCTTCCGATAAATAACGGAGTTATGGACTCGTCTTCTTTTTTGGGGACACTCTGTATAATGCTAAAAATAAACAAAAACAGTTTTAATGTTATTTTACATATTTATTTTTACTATTGAACCAAAAAAAAATACAATATAAGTACACATTTAACCTAAAATATTATGTTTACAAAAAAATGAAAGCAATATAATTAACTAAACAAAATTATTACAATAAATAATCATGTGCCTTTCAAGATTTTCAAGGAGAAAACTTCTTCTATTGTCTTCTAGTAAATTTTTATACCGTGAAAAACTCCTTTCAACGTCACATGAAGTAATGGGGCAATATTTAAATAAGTAAGATTTTTCTAAAACAATCTGGTTTCTAATTATTACATCGTTTGGTGTTTGTCCATCAATCACATTTCGAACATACTGCAATAAAGCTAAATCACTATTTTTTGTTAATAACGAATTCAGTTTTTCTAATATGCGTGAACATACGACATTAACTGACAATTTCATACAATCACGAAAATCTTCCACTAATGAGATTGACTCTGATAGAAGAAGATTTTGCTCTTCTAATTTTTTTAAAATAATTGGAATTTTGCTAAAATTAGCTTTAATAAAATTTAATTGAACAATTAATTCCGATTTTGCAAAAAGTTGTTGACAATCTGCTATACACTGACTGGAGGCTGCATCAAAGCTTTGGACTACATTTTTGAATTTTCCAATATGCTCTGCGTAAAACAATGCTGCCTCAATCCATGTTCCCCATCTAGTTAGGATAGGTTGTGGTGGAAGAGGAATATTTTCCATCATTTCTTTATAAACTTGTACTCGACTTGGCGCCTTCAAAAACACTTTTTTCCCGCCATTAATTAATTTGTTTACTAAAGGAAATGCTTCTCTAACAGTTTCAGCAACGCGGTTCATTGCATGTGCCATGCATGTGACATGGAGAAGGTTTGGGAAAAAAATTTTCAAATTTTGACTTGCTTTCACCATATATGCTGCACCATCTGTAACCATGTATAACACCTTCTCGTAGGGCAATTGACCAGGTAAAAACAGCATTGCCAAAGTTTCGTTCACAAATCTCGAAATTGTTAGATGGTTAGTTTTTTCTAGCTCCTTCACCGCAATTAAATGACTAGGCGATGGTTCACCATTTAAAATACCCACAATAAAATTAGCGATATATCGGCCATTTGCATCAGTTGTTTCATCGACGCTGAACCAGATATAATTGTCTCCCACCAAATTTCTGATTTTCTGAAGATTTTCTTCGTATAATTTGGATACACACTTTCGTGAAATAGTTCTCCTTGAAAGCACCTTCTCTTTCGTGTATTTTTCTAAAAAATTTCTAAAAACTGGTGTGTCTAAATTATGCAATGGAATATTGCATGAAATCATCATGCGGCATAATTCTTCATTGAAACTGTCAACGTGTTCTTTTTGGTTGATGCAACTAGGTAACAATTGTTGTTTAGAATTTTGTCCAACATCTTTTCGTTCTCGATGCAACGATGTATTAATGTGCTGATCTAGTTGAAACTTTTTACTAACGTTTATCTGTAACAAGTTTAATTTATCTACAAACATATATCGGTAATTAAGTGAATTAAATGCTTTTACAGTTGTTTTTAACTGTATTTACTATTTTGATCATCAGATTATCACATTAAAAAAAAACATTTTTGATTAAAAGAAAAGAATTTCTAAAATTTTAAAAAATTATACAAATATATTTTCGACTAATGATAATGTAATGTAAAAATGATATTTAAAATTTTGTTTATTTAATATTTTCCAAAAAAATAATTATAGATTATTAACATGAAAAATATTGTATATATTTAAGATTATGAATTATGATTAATATATGAAAACATTTTCATAATGTAAGAAAAATTAAAAAAAAAAACAAACATTGGACACACATACCTTTTTTTCACAGATGACACAAAACACGACACTACCATCGTATTTAAAACAGCTATATGCTCTAACCCACGCTGTAATGAGGTCAGTTTTTGAACTAGCGACTTTTGGCATTATGAAAGAAAATTCTGTTCTCACTTGCAGACAGATTCACTGTTTTCATGAAACTAGTTTCACTCATCAAAGTGTCGGTTAAATAACATTCTCCCGCTACTTATTTTGCAGACAGAGGGATGAAATATTTTACCTTTCAGGGAATTCCTGGTCATACTTGCTTAATAAATCAAAATACCACTTAAGTCGGAAGCGTATAATCGTACTAATCCTTTAACAACTATAGTTTGAATATTTAAACATCGCTTTCAAATGAAAGGTTTACTCTTTTCCTTGTTTTCGCATTTGAAATCCCCAGGTTAAAATCTTATGTACCAGGTACCGATACCCACATTAGTCGGCAGGTCAGCAATTCAACGTAAGCAGGTATAAGGGAATTCCAAGGAAAAAGAGAGAGTTCGTCCAGTAAAATTAAAATTTTCAATAAAGTTGGCGTTTTAGGTATTTCCAACAAAAATGACGAAAATATGCTCAGATATGCTCTTTCATGTCAAAATATGGAACCCGTATGCTCCTATGCTGTAAAACTCCAAAATATGTAAAATATGCTAACTAAAGTTTAGTTTTTTTAACTAAAAAAGTCATGTAATACATAAATTTATCATTTTTAACTAAATATACCCAAAAATAAGAAATATGCGATTATGCTTTTGCCCAGCCTTAGCTATGACACACTTGAGTAACATTGAACTACCTATTTCTTACCAAGCAAAATGATACAAGCAGCAGTTATGTGAAAGAGTTCTACGGAGATGACTTTGATGTGGATCGTGTGCTTCTTCATCGTAATATGCTTTTAGATATTACACAAACGAAACATGTCAGACTGAATAATGTGGAAGACATTGTTTCTTTTATAATTTCTCATTGCAAATCAGTTAAAGATATGATACCAGCCTAGGGGCTGAAGCGACTTTCGCAATTTCGACGGCAAAGACGAAACGATTAAGATTCATCCACGTTCACCCTTCGTGAGCCGACATAGGCACACCAAAATTTTTGTGTTAATCTATGATTGACTAATCTGTCACTGGTGACATGACAAGAAGGGCAAAAATAAAAAATGAGGTTAGCCGACCATAAAGCCAGTTTTACATTTATATGTCAAAGGAATAACAAGTCGTTCAAAATTTTTTGTCCGCCATAGTACAGTTGCGGCCGTTGAAATCTCAGACAGGAAAAATTTAAACACTCTGTATAAATTTCGAAATTTGATTGGCGTAAACAGGATTATAAAGTCAGTGTCAGTATTTGACATATTAAGTCAAAATCGCGCGTAACTTTTGAAATGCCGCAATTATCTGATTTGCAAAAATGTGTTAGACTGAGGGACGGTGTGAGTATAAGAGCCATTGCGAGAGAAATTAATGTGGATAATGTTTGAGTGACATTTTGAGAAACGTCACTTTCAATACCATTTACAAAGCCAAAAGTTTGGCGTTGTCAAAGTGTCTGAGTTTTCAACGGCCGCAACTGTACCTACCTTCATTAGTTTAGTATCGTACAGTACAAGTACATATTGTGTTGTGTTCATTTAGTAGGTACAGGTAGGTTACGTATAAATTATAATATTTCTTGATAATAAAAACTAGTTTCATTTTTATATAATGGTTTCATTTTATATTTTTATCAAACATAATTAGTAATTAAGTACGCAGTATGTAAGTAGGACATTTATTTGTCGGTCGATCAGTGTGCATTTCTCTTCTCACACTTCGCCACTTTTTCGAGTCATCAAATGAGCATGAGCACCCATGAGGTTTTCTAAAAGCCGGCGCCCCTGCCTATAGAACATGTCTGGGACATGTTGGGCCACAATTCCTGCGCCCCAAACTACACAAGCGCTGTAAACTATGTTATTGGAAGAATGGGACAATTTGCCTCAAGAGTTGATTCACAATAGCATCAGGAGCATGCCAAGGCGAATGACTGCATTAACAGGAGCTCGTGGAGGAAACACACGTTATTAAAATTAAATGTCTTTGTCATACATAAAAAAAATAACAAAAAAGGAAATGTTTAAACGCCTCTTTTTTATTTCTCATACTGTAGGACGGCGCAATGTGTGGCCGTGATTTTTCCGTTTTTGTTTCCTTTTTTGGTTCATAGTTTTAAGACGCTACACGTTACGTGATTGATACTGATTAGAATTCTTTGTTAGGGAAGCGTTAGTAAGTTCGGAGTAAACGGTCGTGCAGCACAAAACTCGATCGCTGTCGTTATTTTGAACCCGATTTTCCTGCAGAAGTTGTTGTGGTGTAAAAATATTCAATAAGGTGAGTGTATCACTGAGTGACCTGTTTCTGTTGGTGTTGTGGTGAGTTTACCTAGTTTAATAATTGATTTTGATAACGATCATGGCCATAATTAAATACAATTAGTGTTGTGAGTCTTTAAATGTTTTATAATTAATTGGGGGTCGCTGACTGGGGTCAGGACTGCCCGTGATCTACAAGTAATTGAGGGTTGCTGACTGAGATCAGGACCGCTCGTGATTAATAATAATAATTAATTGAGAGTCGCTGACTGAGATCAGGACTGCTCGCGATTAATATTTAATTGAGAGTCGCTGACTGAGATCAGGACTGCTCGTGAGTTATAATTAATTATGATAATGTTATTTTCACCATTGATGGTGATCATGTTGTTAATTTAATTAGAGTTGTAATGACAGTTGATGAGATTCCTAACTTTGATATGATTGAGCCCCGACATGTCGAGCTAATTAATTAGACTGTCCACCCTTCCTTTGTTTCCGGCAACTGTACACTAGCAGAGACCGTGGAGCTGCTAGTGGTGTGAAATTGATTGTGATCTATTGGACTGGCAGAGACCGGGGAGCTGCCAGTGGATGTGAGACAGATTGAGTGAGTCGCTGAGGGTTATCAGGGCTGCTCATCCGTGTATCGGGCGGAGCGAGTACTTGTACTCATTGCACACCTTCGTCGCGATGGTGATCACAATTGATTGAGGGTCGCTGAGTGTTATCAGGGCGCCTCGTTTGATTGCAGTTGTTTATTGAGATGAGGACTGAGTCCTAGAGGGTTCTGTAGGAACCCTTCCCATTTCTCCTAATAACCCCGGACAGAGCTCAATAAGTTAATAATAATTGATAATGACCTAAAGTACTAGAGCTCAATGAATATGTAATAATATTTGACAATCACCAAAGGTATTAAGAGTTGACGTTGCGATGGTACCATATTTAAGGCGTGTGTGATTCATTATTGTAAATATGTGTTGGCTGTGCTCGCACAACACTTTCAGCGAACTGGTTACTCACCACCCCATTTTATTATTTTACAGGAGGTAAGCCTGTGATCGATGTGCAGACCACGATCACCTCGATCCACGACTCAAGCCGCCACGACACCATTGTTAACGTAATGTTCACCCAATTATTTCATCTATTGACAATTACTAAATTACGACATCCTGACACTGCATCAAGTCTGATGTGTTATATTGATTGGTGATTTGATTAGTATCAGTATTATTATTACTTTTGTGTGCTGTCTCTCTCTGCGGGAGTAATCTCCCTCGCACTCGCATCATAGCATTGGCATTTGCCTACAATACATTTATTCTTTAAATTGGGCCCGCAAAGTGACCAAAGACGACGTTGATCACTTCTTGCGTAAGTTCGTGGAGAGCCACGTTCCATTGAATTCCGAAAGTGCGATCGTAATGACACGAAATCGAATGCACGCTGCCATATTACGCGAACGACCAAAAAACGCTTGAACACGCGTACGACCGGCAACCACGCAAGAGAAAAACGAGGGCCCGAGCTACGAAAATTTGAAATTGTGCAACCGACGTCTTTTGTGAACGCTCACGAGCAACATGCCGCCAAGGAACGTTTGAAAAACTTCGAGGTCGAGAAAACAATAATACATGGAAGTCCGCGATGCGAGCAGCTTTACATCTCGAAGATCTACGGAAATGTGTGACCGGCGAAGTCACCGACGAAACCAAAAACATGAAGGCGCCTTCCCGAATTTTGCTAGCCAAGGAGTCGCACATCTATATCCACATAGAGGATGCAGCGACGGCCAAGGATGCGTGGAACAACCTCGCCCACACTTTCGAGGATGCACGCCAAAACAACAGGATAGTACTGATGCGTGCACTAACTGATACCAGGCTCGACTAAGGTCAATCAATGGAAGAGTACGTATACCAGATCATCTCGTACTCGAATCGTCTAAACGCAGTCAAATTGAAAGTAGACGATGAATGGATCGGAACGTTTTTACTTGCTGACCTTACTCCCGAATATGATCCGCTGATCATGAGTATCACCAGCTCCGATAAACCGTTATCAGGCGACGAAATAAAAGTGAAGCTCCTTCTAGAATATTCCATGAAAAACAATAACGTCAAAAAAACGCGAGATGATATTGTCGCTATGTCGAGTAAATTTCAAAACAAAAACAGAAACGCACGAGATCAAAAAACGAAAAATTGTTTCAACTGCAATAAACCTGGCCATTTCAGCCGCGATTGCAGGTTACCGAAGACGGACGCAACAATTCGAACTCAGCAAAAAAAGAAGCACCAAGAAAAAGCCTTCTTGGCTTTCTCCACCGCCCATGCTATGGATCCTGATGCTTGGTACCTAGATTCAGCGCATGTCACTCATCGGGAGGACTGGCTCGACGACGTCTCTAGCACATCTGATTCCAAAATCGTGCTCGCGGATAATACAACAATTGAGAGCAAATCCATTGGCCCGACTTTGATACCAATACAGATTGACAACAAGCCGGACTTCATCAAGGTCCACAATGTCGTTTACGCACGAGAAATTTCAATTAACTTACTGTCGGTCAGTAAAATTATTGAAAAAGGCCACACCCAAGAATTCAAAGGGTCAAGATGTGAGATAAAATCGAAATACGGAGACCTCTTAGCAACGGCACACGATCATGGACGAATCTACAAGCTCAATTCAGCCGAACAGTCAGCAAACATTACCATGACGTCATACGCACATCACGTTGAGCAAACAAACTTTGCAAAATTTATACAAACTTGCCCATAAATATTTATCACCTGTAGCTACTTCTGTTCCATCTGAACGTCTTTTCTAAAAAGCGGGCTCCCTCGTTACTAAGAAGCGCAATAGAAACGTTTGCGAGAATTACTTTTTTTAAGCTCACTGCCGGAAGAATCGTGGCAATAAATAAAATTTATTTTGTTCATTGTTTATGTTTTTATTTCATCCTGTGTCAAATTTCAATACTTTACGTCATCAGTTTGAATCCGGGAAAACGCAAAAAACGGCCGGACGCCGGTTAAGTGTTGCTATTGGAAACACAAAAGTAACAATCGCAATAACAATTATTCAGTTTCAAGAATTGTTTTATTCAAAACTACATCTAAATACAAATTAACAATTTCACTATTTCGGCCACAAAGAAGATTACTTACTTTCTCAGACTAAAAATGTTAGTTCACAAATAAAATAATACAACCATTTAAACCAAATCTAAAAAATAGGCCAGCCAGCATAACCTCTTCCGTAATTTTCTTCACATTATTTTCTGATTTCCATTTACAAAAATGGCTGAATTGTTTTTGATACCTTTCACCAGACTTGCTGGGTATTAATTCAGCACAGGCTTCTGCAGATTTTCTTACAATTTCTAAAGGATTTGCTTTAGAAGTCATTTTGACGCACAAAATTATTTCAACAAAATAAACAATTGCTAAACAGCCGTTGCCAATCATGTTCCAAAAATGTGACTAGATTTGGAGCTTTTGTTGAATTATTTTGAAATTAATTTCAATGTTTCTTTCAAACGAAATTTGAGGCAAGATGAAATAAAATACATAACGACATTCGTCCGTGAACTCTTTTTACAGTACTCGTTTCGAGTTTCAAGACTCGGCTCCTTCGTCGCCTCGTCCTTAAACGTCTAACTCCTACTGTAAACTATGAGTTCCCGGACTTATAACGTTAATTACTATTACACTTTCATAAAAAAAAAATTCATGAATAATTCCAGATAGGTAGGTATGTTTATAAAATAATATAATATTTTATAAACATACCTACCTATCTGGAATTATTCATGAATTTTTTTACTAAAATTTTATCAATATTATTGATATATTTTTTGTATCGACAGTTTAGTTTCGACATTACTTATTATTGATATATCGATATTTTCAAAATTTTGGCCATCTGTAAATAAACCCATTTCTTCCAGTTTATTTGTAATCGCGTTGTTTATTGAACGTCTCATTTGTGCAATATAAATTTGACAGAATGAATGTTCCTCAATGTGTTGGCTATCATCTCACCCACGAGCACTTGCTTTGCTACAGGATAGTCGTAGTCAGCGTTAAGTGGCGAGAGTCCTCGGTGTTAACCATTCTACCACTGTTCGGCTTGCACAAAGACACCAAGAAACTGTGAATGTTGACAGAAAGCTCGCCGTCGCAGTCCAATCGAGCGACGAGCTGAAGTGGTCCGATTCCGTTTGTGCCTAAACTGTCTAGGTAATCACCTGATGAGAGACTGCAAATCTACTGTATAGTCTTTCTAACTCACGTTGAGCCAGCAATAAAAATAAACTGCGTACCCTCATTACCGCAAGTGCCACCATCCTCTTAACTTTTAAATAAAGATGAATTTATACCGAAAAGAAGCCCGGCCTGTTGGGCCCGGTGTACCTGGAAACCATCGAGAAAGAGCAAGAAAAACATTGTCATTTAAACCATAAATTCATCTTCATTGTAAAGCTTAAAGCTAAGAGGAGGTGGCACTTGCGGTAATGAGGGTGCGCAGTTTATTTTTAGAAAGACTATAACCTGCCGCATTTGCTCTCGGAAGCGTAACTCTCTGTTCCACGACTCCAGTTCGTGCTCCAACGCAGAAGCAGGTATGTCTCCTTCCGATCCTGGCCCAGTTGCCTACGAGCAGGTGAGGTATCCGCTCCGTCGCCGTCGAGCAGTCCTGCACGCGACAGCGAGCCTCCAGCAGATAAAGCCGGTCGAGCTTCTCACGCCAGCTCTCGATCCGCTCCGTCGCCGTCAAGCATTCCTGCACGCACCGGAGCCTCGCGCTCCAACCGTTATATTACCTGCCAACACTTTAGTAGCAGCGTCAAAATAAAACAAAACATGATTTTAAAAACAAGACAAAGGTTCCGACACAGCTGCAAATAAATAAGACGCGTGCAATCAGGAGCGTATTCAGGAAAATGTACAAACATATAATATATTATAAATCTAATTGTTATTGCCCAGCAAGGACCGCAGGGAGGTATGAGCATCCCTTGCCAAAAATAAAATTCTAAATACAGGGTTATTCTAAATGATTGTAGTCGAAGTAGGCGTGAAAACTGAAGGTAAAATTTATGGTTGCCGCTCCACATAAAAAAAAATCAAAATGATGTGAACATTTTGAGTTGTTTTGCACCCAATTTAACGCCCATGTGTGAACGGTGTATACTCACTTATTCGGATTCAATCGTTAATATATTTTGAATACGCTCCTGTAAGCACATCGCGCGTGTCATCTCAACAAACCAGTTTTTTATGAGCCGACTGCAATAGCGAGCAAAAAAGGTCTGCTATTAGAGTGTTGGCGACCACTATACCAGGTTCCACTGCTCGGTCTAGAATGACCATGGACTCAAATCATACCAGACCCTCGAAGAGGTTTCCGTTCCCGAGCAGCTCTTGACCCCCGAGCACGTGCTCTGTGAGAGCCTGCTCTGCGAGTCCGAGACGTTGGACCCCATTTCGTCGTTTCTATCTCTGCAGGTGACTCCAGTTCACCTGATTTCACTCGCCGGGTCGTCATTAACGTCCCTCTCCGTGAAGTAGCCGGAACTCCATTCAGGGAGCCGCTGCTTCCCGAGACGCTACGCTTCGTGTCCGCCATCTCACCCTCTGCAGGTGACGCCAGTTCGCCTACTCTCAATCAAGTGGTAGAATAGTGGAGTAAAATCACATATCTAGCTCGCTTATTTCTGAGGGTAGGTGATTCCAAGGTATAACTAAATGAGACCTATACTATCTTATAGAGGACATTTTGGGGCATAAGGAATGGCCATCAACAACTTTTTTTAATAGGACCGAACTTTGAAAACGACCTTTATACGTAGTTGAGGTGTAGTCCGAAAAACTACGTTTCTCGTAACATTTAACGTTGTATTAATTCAACCATTGAAGCTATAATTAGGATTTTTTGTATATTTGTAGTAAAAAGTACAGCGCTTCCAATAGTGAATCGGAAATTTCGCAAATATCGATAGTTTTGAAAAAAATAATTAATAAATTTAGATTATTCAAAAATGCGCATCGTAAACTTCACTCTGCTGGGACCTATGGGAAATGTTGAAAATTTCGATACACATGCAGCGAGTCAAATGTAACTAAGATATTGAAAAAGTTTTTAAAAAAAGAATTAAGTCAGTAGCCCGTGTACTTTTTGAGAAAATAATTTTTTATGCGACGAGCCAACGCGCCGGGCGGCTCCTGGCAGGCAGATATAACCCGACACGCGTATTAAGTCGTCTATTGATGTAGGGATTGTAGCAGTCTAAAAACAATAATTGTAAAATTTTGAGTAGGTAAATTTTTTGTATTTTTGCTAAAATTTACCTATTTTAAATGCTCTCGTCGTCATCTTCATTCTCATATACCTAAACAAGAAACATTGTTGTGACATTTTTTGCAAGAACAATCTGCAGCATTTTAAACCTTCCTTCATGCACATACATTTATTATTTTAGCATCATTGGTCTGTGCAAAAAATGTTCACCAGTTTTCTAATGTCATTAGGTATGGGATCCATTGTAGCTAAAACAGGTTGTAAAATGCCCTTGTTTAGATAGGGAGATTTTAAATTGTATTAAATTAACCCAGCACTACAAAACGCACTAGAATACATTAATTAGAGCATAAGTTCATGACAAAAATGTTATAAACTGTTTGAAGGATATATTTCAAATTTTACGTGCGTTATCTACTTCTTGCTCTACCTAGAATTTAATGAATTTTATGTCAACCAATCTCTCGCCGGACAAACTATACATGACTACACAAAGATATACGTAATTGATCAATGCATCTAAAATTCGAGTGAAGTATGTACATAATAATTATTATTTTTTAATGTTAATACCTTAGCACATGTTGACCAAAAGCATCATCTGTTGGTGGCAATGTTTTAGCAGACTTATTGGGGGTTGTAGTCAGTTTATACATCAGTTGGTTTAATATGTTAATGGTCTCAGTTTTATTTTTTAAAAAAGCCAGTGCGAATTTAGTATCTAGAAATTTTAACGCCTCGGTCATAGTCATCAAGTTTAACTTCCCTAACTCTATAAATGTTTTCAGAAGGACATTGTATGCTGTTTTTTTTTACCGATTTTAAAACGTTAAAAAATGCATCGCTGGTAACACTTGCAAATTTAATTTTCACATATGTGCACTAAAATACCCATAGGTAAATCTTTTGACATACTTAAAATGAGCATATTTTGCAAAAGAACAGGAAGTAAAAAAAGAGAGAAATGAACTGCAATTCAAACTAGTATAAAATAGTATATTATACACCAAGGTGAGGAAGTTCATGATTATAGCCAGAGCGCCAAGATTAAAGCCCGAGGCGTGCCGAGGGTTCTAAGGTGGGAAGGCTATAAGGGACTTCTTCACCGTGGTTTATATACTATTTTTTCCATTACTAGATACGTTAAAACCCTTTCGGATAATAATTATTACTAAAATTATTTTGTCCGATGCGACGATCCGAGTTCTCATTTTTCAACGGTTGCTATGAAAATCGTCTACGTTAACCAATGAAATCAACGAAAATCTTTCGTTGCTAGGTGACGGCTGTTCATTATTCACCTAGGTTAATAATGAAAATCA
Organism: Tenebrio molitor; assembly: GCF_963966145.1. Lineage (NCBI taxonomy): Eukaryota > Metazoa > Arthropoda > Insecta > Coleoptera > Tenebrionidae > Tenebrio > Tenebrio molitor. The sequence goes on from NC_091049.1 coordinate 13,080,985, forward strand.
TTATTAACCTTGGGAGAGAAATTCTACTTCTGGGGTCGGTTCGAGAGTCAATAATGAAGCCTTCTGCGACTAGTAGTGGAAAAAGAATATTTTTTGATATTGATTGACTTTGAAGACATTTTTCTAACATTTTTTATAGGAACAGGAGAATCGACGAGAAATAGTATTTTGCTTTTTTTTTGTAATGGAATTGCTTATCTATCCTTCTTAAATAAAAAAAAAATAATTAAACAATAAATGTATGTGCATCAAGGAAGGCTTAAGATCCTGGAGTGATTGTTCTTGCAAAAAATGTCGGAACAACGTTTCTTGTTTATACAGGGTGTCCCCAAAAAAGAAGACGAGTCCATAACTCCGTTATTTATCGGAAGATTTTAATTATCTGTACACCAAATTAAATGGTTGTTAATAGGCTACAAAATGGCCTAATAAATTCAAGTATAGCTCCATGGACTTCAAAGGTAAACTGTCAAAATATTTTTTTTCAAATGGGATTACATATTTTTTTTTAGTAATTCTGATAGAGATTTTTATTCTGAAAACAACAATGTATCACAAATATACACTTAAATACCAAAAATTCACAAAAAAATTTTAAAAAACGCTACTATCGTCTATGTTCTATGTTTTGCGCTAAACATTGGCGGCATATTGCGCAATCCCACATGTTATTATTTGTCATTTGTTTTTCCAGCTACCTTAATTTGGTTATTCCATTGTACGCAGTGCATTTTGATAGCTTTTCGCTTGGTGCTCGTCATTTGTTTCAAAAGTTAGTGTTATTTTTTTTATGTGAAGTTATACTTGTGATACATTGTTGTTTTCAGAATTAAAATCTCAATCAGAATTACTAAAAAAAAGTATGTAATCCCATTTGAAAAAAAATGTTTTGACAGTTTAGTCTTGAAGCCCTTGTAGCTATACGTAAATTTATTAAGCCGTTTTGTAGCCTACTAACAACCATTTGATTTGGTGTATAGATAATTAAAATCCTCCGATAAATAAGAGAGCTATGGACTCGTCTTTTTTTTTGGGGACACCCTGTATGAGGATGAATATGACGAAGAAGAAATCATTTAAAGTAGGTAAATTTTAGCAAAAATACAAAAAATTTACCTACTCAAAATTTCACAATTATTGTTTTTAGACTGCTACAATCCCTACATCGATAGACGACTAAATACGCGTGCCGGGTTATATCTGCCTGCCAGGAGCCGCCCGGCGCGTTCGCTCGTCGAATAAAAAAATTATTTTCTCAAAAAGTTGTGACCAAAAGTTGGCCAGTGACAGCTCCGGGCTCCCAGGGGGTTTTTCGGGGCAGAGGGCGTGGGTTCGGATTTTTAAAAAATGGGCGCCAGGCAGCTATTGTCTTGAGCTGGTTGTTGCTTGTCCAGCTGCCGGGACAAGTGCTCAGATCTTACTCGTCGAAGGTAAGTAAAAGCAAACGCTTTCTGATCGTTAAACAAATTTTGGTTTATTCGGTTACTGCAAAATTATCCACAGAACAGTATTTGGTGGTTCGGTACTGGTTCACACGAATGCGATAATGGTTCGCTTGTAACTACTAGATGAAAATTGAAAGATGCGGAACCAGTACTTTTTGGTGGCCTTAATATCTACTTTGGTCGTAACCAGAAAAGCTTTTCTTTCACATGTGACCGAATCTTAAACTAAACATGATATTCTTCGACGAAATAAAAGATGTTTTGATTCCTGATGAGGAACCTCCCGAACTTAGACTTCCTTCTGATCGAGCTAATTATTAAATGTAAACTTAATGAAACCCAAGGTCAAGATTGGGGTGTCACCTTGACAAAAAAATTAAAATTGATCCTGATAGGAAAGTTTAAATCGGTGAAGTTCCGAAACGTTAAATTTGACTGAAATTTCTTTAAGTTGACACTGGAGATTGAATGAAAAGGTTCTTACAAAAAAATTCTAAACATTTGCAAAGTTTCAAAAAAATTTTGTGAACATACAAAAATTATGAAAGCGAGAAGCGAGAAATTCGAGGCGTTCCTAAATTTTGCAATGCCGCGGTAAAAAAATATGGCGACTTAGCTTTATGACGGGTCTGTTGTCTCCTCGAATAGCGTCCTTTTGACTTGCGGTGTGACCTTGGCGATACGGTGCTCAAAATAAACGATCGCCTCTGCGAACGATGTTCTCCAAAATGGTCGCCTCTGCGAACGATCTGGCTACGAATCGCCCTGCGAACGATCTGGCTACGAATCGCCCTGCGAACGATCTGGCTACGAATCGCCCTGCGAACGATCTGGCTCTAAATCGAAGTCCTTCCGGCACTCCTTTACTCAAAAATTTTCGGTACTCTAAAGTTGCGATACGGTACTGGATCAATTCATCCAAACGGGATTGACTCTAAACTGGATCGAACCACCCCTCTATAGTGCGAGGGGTCACTCGACCACGAACTCTAAAAGGCGCTTCGCTGGCGTCGCTTCGACGGCTCTCGACGAAGTGTCCGACTTCCGCATTTTTAATCTCGGTACCGCAGTCCCATAAATCGCGAAAATCGTCACGCGCGCGATTCTCGACCTTATTCAGTTGTGCTATAAGGCGGGCTGCGCTTGCGTGGTACTGCGCAATCAAAAATGTGCATTTCCGGTGGTACTACACGTGCGCGTGTCATGACAGGTGGGCCGTCATGGCGTCGGTTTGTTTACCTCGAAATTATACCGAGCGGGAGAATTCAGATTTTGGACGGTATTGTGTCGGTAAGTCGTGCACGTCTATCCTGATGTTAATTGCCGTAACTCGCAGGTCAAAAAAAGGACAGGAAGAAAGATGGGGTTGAAAAGAAGGAGATGACTTTCCGGCAAGTTACTAAAGAGGAAAAGGGACCCAACATTGCCGTACGGTCACCTATCGCTGAGAAGAGAAGAAGAGAAAGTGAAGAGAAAGAGAAAGTGAAAGTGGGGTTCTGAAAGATAGGTTGCAGCTCGCCAACCTAGAGGCGTGAGGCCACCTCAGCCTGACATTTGCGGGGGTAACATGTGTTCTTCCAGCCCCCCCGTGGTGGCTGGCACAAATGACTCTAAATTGAAACTTTCCGCTTCCGGAATGAGCGACGTAAAAAACTTGAAGGCAGGGTGGGCGCGTCGCGCTGCCAAACGCCGTGCGTTAACTGCTAGTTCCGGGTCTTCGAACTGCGATCTATTAGCCCCGCGAGCATAAGTAGGACCTCGTGGCCTCCTACTCCGGCCAATCGCCATTGTGGCGTTTCGTAACGCTACACTACCCCCCTCCTCAAAAAGAAAAAGGAAAAGGTAACTCAGTTGCCTTTTACTTTTTACAAAAAAAACGAAGATGAAGTCTTCACAAAAAAAAACGTCAAAATTTGATCACTGGAAAAGTTTTGGTTTCGCCACGAAAATGGCTTGTCGATATCTGCGCGTATCAAACGATTGAAAACTGAATCTCAATGTCAATTAGTACTTGAGTACTGCGGTATGATGTAAGTCAAGTCCGGTTAAATGTCATAATTTGGGGTTCTTAAATAAACTTTTCCTGAACAAACTCCACGGTAAAATTTTACTGTCGTCAACATTCCAAAGGAGGACAAAAGAATTAATCGAAAAATTGAACGGTACGAAAAAGTGAAATGCAAAGCTCGCTACGGTTCTTCGGCTTCTGCCAGAGATCCTCTGAATTCTTTCAAATCTTTCATGTGCCAAACACCTAGATCTGCGCGGTTCTCATCTTCGAGAGCGTACGCGAGTTTCGATAGTTTTCTCGTTATCGTGCACAGCACGTAGCGTGGCGCTAATTTTTGCGCAAAGTCTTTCGCAGCGCTGGAAAGTACTTTGTTGCGTTTCCAAACTTTGTCGCCTACAAAAAATTCAGCGTCGCGCTTCCGAAGATTGTACGAGCGTTCGTTGCGTTCGTGCGCTTTGTGAAGGTGCTGGGTTACATCCTGCAAGATGGTCTTGAGGTGTTCTAAATTTTTCGCGTGATCTTCGCGATCAGCTGTCGTCAAGGTTTCCGGATTTTCCGCTACTTTGCCGTAAAATTCACCGGTACAGGGTACTACCCTACCAAAATTGAGAAATGCTGGACTGAATCCGGTTACTTCGTTGACCGCTGTGCGAATCGCGTACCCGATCTTTGCCACCTCGGCATCCCACTTTTTGTGAGCGCCTTTGACGTAACTTCGTATGGCAGTGCCAACTGTGCGGTTGTATCGCTCCACAGGGTTGCTCTGAGGGTGATACTTGGCTGTGAACCAGATCTTTTGAACTTTGTAGTTCTCGCAAGTCTTTACAAATTCGTTTCCGACAAACTGCTTGCCGTTGTCGACCAAAATGAATTGCGGTACACCATACACAAGAAAAATTCCGTTCTCGATACATTCTGTAACTTTTGAGCTCGTAGCTTTTCGTAACGGAAATAGTACAACGTACTTCGTGAACCAATCTACGATCACTAAGAGATACGAATATCCTTTCGTGGACGTCGGTAATGGACCAATCAAATCAACGGAAATCATTTGCCACGGAAACTGAACCTTTTTTTCTTTTCCCATAAGCCCTGCGCGAGCGGTGTTCGGTGCTTTTTGCTCATTGCAAACCTTGCAGTTTCGAACGTAACGAATGACGGAACGACGCATTTTCGGCCAAAAGTGATTGATGGATAACCTTGAAAGTGTCTTGTAGTACCCGAAATGAGCTGATGTCGGTGCATCATGACATGATTCTAAAATTTTTGTTCTTTGATTTCGCGGTACTAAAAGCTTCCACTCCGGGACGTTGCCGGGTAGTACAATTTTGTTCGGTACGAATCGATACACGAAACCGTTCTCGACTTTCCATGATGGATTTCTTTGAGGATTGGCGATTATGTTGTCGCGAAGTCGCGTGTACGACTCGTCCAAATCATTCAAGTTCACGCCGAGAAAGCTGTCAATGTCTACCGCAGCAATTTCTGCAGGTAGTCTCGATAGTGCGTCCGGTACTACATTGAGCTTGCCCTTACGATGGACCAAATCGAATGAAAATTGATTGAGCTTGACACTCCATCGCGCTAACTTGCCTGCTGGGTCCTTCATTCGGTTTAACCAGAGCAATGAATAATGGTCCGTCACGATCGTGAAATGGGTGCCCTCAACGTAAGGTCTGAACTTTTCCAACGCGAACAAAACGGCTAAACATTCTCGTTCCGTAACGCTATAATTTCGCTCGGCTTTTGTTAGCGAACGGCTGGCGTACGCGATCACTCTCTCATCTCCGTCTAAATCTTGCGTTAAAACTGCTCCTAGACCGGTGTTTGAAGCGTCAGTTTGGATCACGAAAGGTTTCGAGAAATCAGGACTTGACAATACGGGTGCTGAAACAAGTGCATCCTTGATTTTCTGAAAAGCTTCCTGAGCTTCAGGAGTCCACTCCGTTTTCTGTCGCTTTCGCTTTCCGGTAAGTAACGCGTTTATCGGGGACATGAGGGTCGAAAAATGAGGGATGAAACGCCTATACCAAGAACACATGCCTACGAAACGTTTGATTTCGGTACTAGTCTTCGGGACTGGATAGCTCACCATGGCCGCTACTTTGTCTGGATCGGTACCTAGACCATGTTCATCGACAATGAAACCCAAATATTTCAAACTTGAGCGGAAAAGTTGACACTTTTTCGCATTCACGGTGAGTTTCGCGTCTCGAAGACGTCGTATCACCTCCCTCAAAACTTGTACGTGTTTCTCGAATGTCGGGGCGATAATGATTAGATCGTCCAGGTAAACAAAGACGTGAGGTTCTAGTTCAGGTCCGAAAATTCTGTCCATGAGACACTGCTGCCTCTGGGCTGCGTTTGTCAGTCCGAACGGTAATACGTTAAAATGAAAAAGACCTCTGCCGGGAATCGCAAAAGCTGTCTTCGGTCTAGACTCTGAATCTAACGGGATTTGCCAAAAAGCGTTCTTGAGATCGATCGAACTGATGTACTTTGCTCCTCGCAACATACTGAGAATCCTGTCGACACGCGGTAATGGGTAACTGTCACGTTTTGTCACGGCATTGAGCCTGCGACCGTCAAAGCAAAGTCGGTATTCACCGGAAGATTTCTTTACTAACAAAATTGGAGAAGACCACGGACTGTCAGAAGGCGATATGACATTGTTCTCGAGCATGCGGTCAATTTCTTTGTTGACTTCCGCAAGCATGTACGGAGACCACCAATACGGACGTTGTTTGATCGGCAATGCTTCTCCCGTGTCGATTGTGACTGTCATTTTGTGTGTCCTCCCTAACTTTCCGTCGTTGCTCAACAAATCTAAATTTTTCCGGATGATCTCGGTGATCTCATGCCGATCCGCGCCACACTCCGTCACCGCGTCACATTCTGGTACTCTTACGATATCCGACGCAACTTCAATTTTGTGACCCGCGAAATCTATCTTGAGTCCGAATAATCTACAAAAGTCGCACCCTAATATGACGCTATGCTGAAGATCTGGCACGTAGTAGACACGAATTCGCCGTCTCGACGAGTCTAACACTGCTTCTAGTTCGATAGCTTTGGTTACCGGATGTTGTTTTCCGTCGGCAGTTCTGATGGTTTTTAGCCGAGATGGGAAAGTTTTTCCACCTGCGCGAAAATGAATTAAATCGGCTCCTTTTCCACCAACTATAGTGCAATTCGAACCGGAATCCACGAGTCCTTCAGTTTCCTTATTGTTTAGACGCAGTCTGATAAATGGCCTATTGTCATTGGTTTTGCTGACGAAAATGGAAGCGGAATTTGCCCGAGAAGGCTTGCAAAACTCTTTGACTTCGTCTAACCAAGCGTTCCACTGGGTGTCCGTACGTTTCGCGATGATCGATGCGTTTACATCGGCCTTGGGATGTTTTAGGAACGTAGCACGGCCGCAAGTCTGCCGCGTCCCTACTGCGCGTTTCCCGACGGATTACACTTTTTGCAGGTCGCCAAGGTGACGTCTGGCTCCCCACAACGGTAGCAAAACTGCTTTCTTTTCAGTCGACAGTTCATGAACGAATGATTCGGCTGTTGACAATTCCAGCACTTGAACGACCTGGAGGACGAACTCGCGGGTTCACTCCGTCTGGCTGAATTGCCTGAGGGTTCCTTCACGACGATGGCGCGTGGACTCGCTTTCGCGGGTTCGCTCGCCCGAACATATGCCAACTCTGGCTCCAACACGCAAGATGACTTGGGTGCAGCGCGATGTTTCTGCCGCAAAGCCGATAACTCCTCCACTTTTTTGCACAACTTAATCAACTCCGGTACGGTGACAACTTCGGTGATGCTAAGCTGGTTAAGGTAACATGGAAGCAAATTCCTCCGAATCGTCTTTACCTTGGTTATCTCCGCCGGTGGTCGACTAAGTCTAGCAAAAAGCGTCTCCATAACCGCAACGTAAATGGTTATCGACTCGCTTTTGCCCTGAAGCCTGCCCTTGATTTCGTCCCACAACAATTCATCGAAATCCGGTGGAAGAAATTCCTGTTTCAACAACTGAACCACTTCGTCCCAATCGCTCAATCTGCTCCGAACAGAACGATACCAAATCAGCGCTTTGCCGCTAAAGAGATCAATGGCCGCGTTAAAAAGGTCCCTGTTGGTTGCGTTTCGCGCTACCGACAGTTCCTCTACCCGTTCCAAGAACTGGTTCACCGTCATTCCATTTTCCTCCCCGTTGAAAGATACGCCCCAGGTGTGAATTGGCACTAGTTTCGGTTCCGGAGATCTCGCGTGAGGGTGCACGTAAATGGGAGTAGTCGCGACGACTGGTGGCGCTTCCGCCGTAACCGGGCTCGCTTCTGCTGCCTTGTCGTGAAGATCAGCTTCGAGCAACAAACATGTCGCGTACGCCTCATTTCTATACTCCGCATCTCGCTCGCGTCTCATTCGCCGAATGCGAAATGAAAGGTGCGTTAGACGGGTCTTCAACCGTTTGAAGATCATGTCTTCCGCCGTTCCTTCAAATTCTGTCAAAATCGTGCGTATGCTCTCAAGGGTGTCCTCAATGGCCTGGACCTCGGTGTCGTGATCATACTCTGCGTCATGAAGTGACAGAAAGTATTCGTCCGGTCGACCTAGTTCTTTGGACAGAGCTCTCGCTAACAGTTTCCTCTTATCGTCCTGGTTTCGGCTAGTCGTGATGCCGCGTATACGCAATTCATACGTCAGCTCGTCAGCTAGTAAATGCTTGACCTTGAATTGTTCGTCCATTTTGACGAAGACTCACCGCGATTCCACGGGTCGGTAACGCAATAAAAACGCCGGTCAAAACACTACCAAAAAACAGCGCGCAACACGATAGTCGATTCCGAGAAAAGGTTTTTGTCGTCGAGGGTACAAGATAAGACCGCTACTCAAACAATGAATTCGCCGCTAAATTTCCGCTTCTCATTAACACACAATCAAAAAATTCAACTTTCAATAAACCTTTACCAACTCCCTTTGCTCCGATTGAAAAAAGTGACTGAGCCTCAATGAAGATGAACGATAAACGAAAATTTGTGGTTGCTCCAAAAAATCGAGCCCCACGTTCTGGGCGTCAAAATTTGTGTGACCAAAAGTTGGCCAGTGACAGCTCCGGGCTCCCAGGGGGTTTTTCGGGGCAGAGGGCGTGGGTTCGGATTTTTAAAAAATGGGCGCCAGGCAGCTATTGTCTTGAGCTGGTTGTTGCTTGTCCAGCTGCCGGGACAAGTGCTCAGATCTTACTCGTCGAAGGTAAGTAAAAGCAAACGCTTTCTGATCGTTAAACAAATTTTGGTTTATTCGGTTACTGCAAAATTATCCACAGAACAGTATTTGGTGGTTCGGTACTGGTTCACACGAATGCGATAATGGTTCGCTTGTAACTACTAGATGAAAATTGAAAGATGCGGAACCAGTACTTTTTGGTGGCCTTAATATCTACTTTGGTCGTAACCAGAAAAGCTTTTCTTTCACATGTGACCGAATCTTAAACTAAACATGATATTCTTCGACGAAATAAAAGATGTTTTGATTCCTGATGAGGAACCTCCCGAACTTAGACTTCCTTCTGATCGAGCTAATTATTAAATGTAAACTTAATGAAACCCAAGGTCAAGATTGGGGTGTCACCTTGACAAAAAAATTAAAATTGATCCTGATAGGAAAGTTTAAATCGGTGAAGTTCCGAAACGTTAAATTTGACTGAAATTTCTTTAAGTTGACACTGGAGATTGAATGAAAAGGTTCTTACAAAAAAATTCTAAACATTTGCAAAGTTTCAAAAAAATTTTGTGAACATACAAAAATTATGAAAGCGAGAAGCGAGAAATTCGAGGCGTTCCTAAATTTTGCAATGCCGCGGTAAAAAAATATGGCGACTTAGCTTTATGACGGGTCTGTTGTCTCCTCGAATAGCGTCCTTTTGACTTGCGGTGTGACCTTGGCGATACGGTGCTCAAAATAAACGATCGCCTCTGCGAACGATGTTCTCCAAAATGGTCGCCTCTGCGAACGATCTGGCTACGAATCGCCCTGCGAACGATCTGGCTACGAATCGCCCTGCGAACGATCTGGCTACGAATCGCCCTGCGAACGATCTGGCTCTAAATCGAAGTCCTTCCGGCACTCCTTTACTCAAAAATTTTCGGTACTCTAAAGTTGCGATACGGTACTGGATCAATTCATCCAAACGGGATTGACTCTAAACTGGATCGAACCACCCCTCTATAGTGCGAGGGGTCACTCGACCACGAACTCTAAAAGGCGCTTCGCTGGCGTCGCTTCGACGGCTCTCGACGAAGTGTCCGACTTCCGCATTTTTAATCTCGGTACCGCAGTCCCATAAATCGCGAAAATCGTCACGCGCGCGATTCTCGACCTTATTCAGTTGTGCTATAAGGCGGGCTGCGCTTGCGTGGTACTGCGCAATCAAAAATGTGCATTTCCGGTGGTACTACACGTGCGCGTGTCATGACAGGTGGGCCGTCATGGCGTCGGTTTGTTTACCTCGAAATTATACCGAGCGGGAGAATTCAGATTTTGGACGGTATTGTGTCGGTAAGTCGTGCACGTCTATCCTGATGTTAATTGCCGTAACTCGCAGGTCAAAAAAAGGACAGGAAGAAAGATGGGGTTGAAAAGAAGGAGATGACTTTCCGGCAAGTTACTAAAGAGGAAAAGGGACCCAACATTGCCGTACGGTCACCTATCGCTGAGAAGAGAAGAAGAGAAAGTGAAGAGAAAGAGAAAGTGAAAGTGGGGTTCTGAAAGATAGGTTGCAGCTCGCCAACCTAGAGGCGTGAGGCCACCTCAGCCTGACATTTGCGGGGGTAACATGTGTTCTTCCAGCCCCCCCGTGGTGGCTGGCACAAATGACTCTAAATTGAAACTTTCCGCTTCCGGAATGAGCGACGTAAAAAACTTGAAGGCAGGGTGGGCGCGTCGCGCTGCCAAACGCCGTGCGTTAACTGCTAGTTCCGGGTCTTCGAACTGCGATCTATTAGCCCCGCGAGCATAAGTAGGACCTCGTGGCCTCCTACTCCGGCCAATCGCCATTGTGGCGTTTCGTAACGCTACAAAGTATACGGGCTACTGACTTAATTCTTTTTTTAAAAACTTTTCCAATATCTTAGTTACATTTGACTCGCTGCATGTGTATCGAAATTTTCAACATTTCACATAGGTCCCAGCAGAGTGAAGTTTACGATGCTCATTTTTGATTAATCTAAATTTATTAATTATTTTTTTCAAAACTATCGATATTCGCGAAATTTCCGATTCACTATTGGAAGCGCTGTACTTTTTACTACAAATATACAGAAAACCATAATTATAGTTTCAATGGTTGAATTAACACAGCGTTAAATGTTACGAGAAACGAAGTTTTTCGGACTACACCTCACCTACGTATAAAGGCCGTTTTCAAAGTTCGGTCCTATTAAAAAAAGTTGTAGATGGCCATTCCTTATGCCCCAAAATGTCCTCTACAAGATAGTATAGGTCTCATTTAGTTATACCTTGGAATCACTAAAAGTCATAATTTCAGTCCGATTTTACTCCACTAGGACATTTTTGAACACTTACTTTAAAATCTATGTACATACTTAAACTTATGCGCTTATCATCCAGGTCAATTCATTCGTTTATGCATAGATAATCTACTTCTAAGTTTTGTTATTATGAGTGTTCTTTAATAAATTCACTTTACAAATCCTGTTAGATTTCTTTAAAATTAAGTTTAGTGTCTTTTGTTACTCTCATAAATAAACTGTCGTTTGTGTGGTCAATTTTTTTAATGTTTTTATAACCTGAAAACGTCCTTCATTGCACAAACAATGCGGATACCCAACAATACATATGCATCATTTTAAATGCATCCATAGTAACAAATAAAGCAGGAAAACTAATTTATAGGTAACTTAATATCAACAACAGGATTGGTCAGTTTAAATTGCTTCTTTCCTAATCACTATTTAAGGTAGATTTTTTTGAACATTTTTCCTATTATTCCCAGAAGATGATGAATTCACCGTATTATTTTGGTCCGCCAGTTCTGATAGACCCTGTATTTGAAGCACTTATTTTAGATTGTGCAAATATACCCATTAATAGTATATTAAAACACGAGTTTTATAAAACTTATATTAAGAAATGAGTCAGATCTGCAGCACGACTGCCGCAGGCAGGAGTGCCTGTAAATGACGAGTGCTCTTATGTTTAATAAAACGAGTTTTTTATGCTACTTTTTCTAATTTGTATATTAAATACATGTTTTTTTTTACAAATAAAATTAATTTTGGTAATTTATGGAATTTTGTGACAGTTGGTGACACATTTATTTCATCGTTAACATTTAAAGTAAAATTCTAAATTTGAATCTAGACTAAACATAATTGTCATTTTTCGCAAGTGAAATTGCAATTAAAGATGAATTATCCAGAAATGCGGCAAATAGCAGAGAATACCAGAGTCAATTTGCTGACGACAATGTGTGTCGCGTCATAATAATACACGCGCCTAATGGAGGGTTAAGCAAAGTTTAAAGGTTTTCAGTTAAAAATTAAATTAGTTGTTCATTCAGAATCTTTGTTATACGGTGTGATCAAGAACGACTGAATCTGTTGGTAAAAATGAAATGTTCATTTTTGTAATAGCATTGACATAACTGGTATAACTAAAAATGTTTTTAATGTCGTCCCAAGTTAAAAATCTGGTCAGTGACAATTACGAGACAAAAAACACTAGTACTTTTCAATTGTTTCATTGACTCAGTTATTCTTGATCACGCTGTATATCATCCAAGATCATTTGTTAGTGTTATTTGTTCGTTTTTCGCTAAGATCCACTGTCATACATTGTTGTTCCATAGTTAAAAATACTCTTTAAATTGTTCCATTACTACATACCTATTTTATTCCCATAAAATCACATTATGCGCTAATTTTTGTGCGGAGTGTATTATATCTGTGGTTCACACAACAGAGAAGCAAGGGAATGCCTGTATCAGGCCCAATATTAAAGGAGAAAGCCATATTGCTTAATAAACACATTTATGATGTTACACCAAATTTGACAACATAAACGTTCACTGCAAGTGGCTCGACCATTGGAAGAAACGGCATGGAAAATCTGCGGAGAAAAATTTTCTTCAGAAGCTTCCTTTAATGTGCATTGGAAAATCTGCTAAGTCACGAGCTTTCAAAAATATAGCCCAAGGAGCTTTGCCTGTTTACTATAAAAATCAGAAATCTTCATGGATGGACACAACATTGTTTAAAAATTGGTTTTATGATGAGTTTGTGCCCAGTGTAAATACATTTTTGAAAACGAATTTACGACGGCCTTGACACTTGAGCATACATTTATTTATATTAAATTTTATATAAAATTTCACAGACGTCGCTTTATTTCGTCACGCGTCTCTTGAGTATTTTATTTATGCCACAACACAACAATAACAATAATTAGTGGGTAATACTGCAACTTTAAAAAACATTGAAGGGGATTTAAAAGTAAAAATCCTATAGTGAATTGGTGGATTTGCGAAATTATAGAACTGCAAGTGCGCCACTAATGACCCCAAAAAAATTGAAAACCGCAAATGGTATGTTCACGATTTTGTCTTTGACGATGAAAATAAAATACACTTGGTCCAACCAATGACTGCCACACAAAGATGGAATAGGATTGAAAAAGCGAAGACACCAATTCCACATCTTGCAGAAATCAACGGATACACTCGATCTATGGGTGGAGTTGATCAACACAACTTGATATAGGAAAAACACCATATACCCCTTCGTGGAAAAAATGGTATTGGCATCTACTTACCCGAATGATAGACACGGCAATTGCAGTTAATTGTTTATTATATAGGAAAGTGGAGGAAAGTTATGCAAATAAAGAACACCCGAGGAGCGATTACAGTAAGTTACTTAAAATTGGGACACGGGGTGAGGGCTGCAAAAGGAATATCCATTTCTAAATCGTCAACTTCAAGAACCTATCTGTCAACAGATGTTAGGTATGATGGAAAAATCCTCTCCTCCTCAAAAGAGAGCACCAGAGACGCTGCCAATATTCAAACTGTAAAGGATGGCCCCTCACATATTGTTCAAAATGTATGGTCACATTGTGTAGGTACTCGTAATTGTGGTAAATTTAATTTCATTGTAAGCATTTTATTATATTTTATAATTATTTTTTATTAAACTATGTGACAAGAGTTTTTTTTTTCAATTTTGTTATCGGAACCGCCCAGTGATCTATTTATATATAACCGTTTTTTTGAAAAAACAGCAGGTCCCATCAAAAAAGTTAATTAGTAATCTATTAGAAGAACATTAAAAAAACAAAAAAAAAACATTTTTTGACGTTAATGGGTTAAAACAGAGTTAGTTTTGGAAAATCCGTCATCGCATTCAGAAGAAGCAACACTAAAAAGTGGTGTAGCGACCCAAAGTTGTAGTGCGCCAAGCGGCCACCAGAGTAGCGCCCTCGTCGCCTCCCCAACATCTGATCATTTCCGCAACTTCCCTTCCACCCACCTCTCCCATCGTCCGACCCTATAAATTGCAGCACATCACGCAGAAGGGCTAAGACTATTCTTCTGCTCCGATCGGAAAGCGCCCTAAGGGACATCCACCCGGACATTGGAATAGCTCTGCCCCAGAAGCTCCCCGGGCGGACAAGTTGGACGGACGATCACTCTTGGCTCCACCTAGACAGCGCCCTCGGGACATCTAACCGGACCTTGAGCAGCTCCGCTCCGGAAACGCCCCCCAGGTGGACGAGTCGGACGAAAGTCCTTCCCTCAACCCATCCTTGTTGTTTGTTTACATATTTTTTACTGAATAAAGCCTGTGTTTTCTCCATCGTGTTGCATCGGAATCGAACCCTTCCCAAACATCCTAAGCGCATCATCACCAAGTACCATCCAACTTGTGCCGAATACAGAAAAGGATTGTTACACGAGGCGCTCCAACGTGGGGCCCACAGGACAAAGGTTGTTACAAGTAACTCCAACGTAAGGCCCGAACCCGGAAGGTGCTGCAGCTGTCGACCCACGACGGTACCGATACCCAAACGATTGTTACAGTGGAAATATTACGGTTAAATATTTTCCACCAAATTTAACAGCCTTAATTCAATTAATGGATCAAGGAGTACTGGAAAATCTGAAAAATAAATTTATCTCGTCTTAATTAAGTAGGATAAAGATGATTCAAGTATAGAAGATGAAGGTAAAGAAGAAGATAACGAATTGGTATCTCATGGAAAAGGTCTGATGGCCTTAGATACGGATTTGCGATATGTTGAACAGCAACAAGAAGCTACTCCCTCTGATGTATTACTCATTAAATGATGGCGAAATATTGCGGCAATAAAGAGATGTAATCGTGCTAAACAATCTAAAATAACATCATTTTTGTTCAAATTAATACACAGTTGAATTTGTATAACTTATTTTTTCAAAAGTCAAGAGTAGGCAGGACTCCAACTCAAGCAATTCACACCCGCCGGCGCAAACACTGCAATTTACAGTGACACCTCCACCGAGAACGTCCGCCCGTACGTGCCAAAGAAACTTAGAAGTCAAATTAGACAATTCAAAAGGTTTTCCAGGACATGCAACGTTGTTGGCAGATAAAGGGGCGACCGTGTTAGATTTAAAACGTCATGGAGGATGAGGTTGAGATACAATAGCTGAACAATCAATTGAAAAAAAAAAAAAAATAGTCAACAAAAATTTTGACTGATACAGATGCTGAAATTCCTGGACCATCATAGGCATTAAATATAAATCATGAAAATAATATTTTGTTTAGAAAAAATATAGAGACTACTCCAGCTAATATAAATACTTGTAACAATTGTGTGTTTAATTTTTATGCTGACAAATAAATTATTCTAACGATTATGTTTCCAACTTATATATATTAATAAATAAATCATCTAAAAATATTCACTTTTTACCGTTATAATTACCGCCACAGGACTTATTTATAACTTACCGCCTTAACAACCAACTTTGGCGGTAAACACAAGTTACCGCCCTGAAAACAGAATCGGTAAACATGTAAACATGATCAATTGTGCAAAAATACTTATTTACGTTATCAGATGCGTAACTAAACTATTCAGCCAAGGACACACGTTAAAGTTCTCCGATACGAACCTTGGCAACCACCTGGCAACGAGAACATTGCTCGATTGCTGCTGTCTAATCAAAATAGTAAACTTGATTTATGTAAGGGGGAGAAGGAAAATATATCAATGTGCCACTTTTATTTAATGTACAGGTCGCAAAATGTAGCTTGATACTTGAGAAATGGATGCGCAGTGAAACTGTGGGAAGTAGTGGGGAAAGACCTACTGTAAACGAAACCGTGGAATGATTTTCGGTCTTTCTTGCACGTCGGATTTCTCATTCTGTCTGCGCAATTCAAATATTAAACTATGTTTTCTACTTCTGCAATGAAGTATTTGATGAAAATATTTTACATATTTGTCCAACTCTTTCACAGGGTTTGAAAATCATGTCCAACAGAGGACAGTGATGTATGGTGCTAATATTACTACACATATCTCGTTTGAGATTCACTGTTACACTGTGGACGTGAATTTTTTCCTTAGAGAATATATCACAATGGACAAAGCACGTCGACTGTCGCGCAATGTTGCAAATTCCGGGTCCTTGGGCTGTTACTATATTTCATAAAAAACAGTTAGTTTTTGTTCAATTACATAAAAAAAGTTTTTGGTTTCAAAAATAGTTATTTGTGTATCAAAGACAAAAAGTGCATCTTTTTCGTCCGAGTATGAGTTTTCTGGCCGACTTGGGGACTCACAGGTACTGAAGGATTGCGAAACTATCAAATAAAGTAAAGGTACGTTTCTAATCACTTTTCGTGCCAAGTGCACACTCAGCACGTGTCAACTATCGTGTTTTACCAATTCTTAATAAAATAGTTGACACAAAAGCACACGTCAAATAAAAACGTCATTAAAATGGTAGAATAGTTATTTATGTAATAAGTATATACTGTAGGTCTTGTGGACGAGCCCTATAGTTTATGACAGAGCGAGCTTGCGAGCGAGGCTAATAAATAGGGCAAGTTCACAAAGTCTAATTATGTACGAATTACATACAAAGCTTTATGTTCGATTGTGAAGTTAAGTTTCTTTTAGATACAAAATTAATTGATTCTAAAAATTACAATAATTTCGAAGTGTTCTGTTTTTGTTCCTGCGGTTACGAAGTTGTTTATTACTATTTATTTGAAAACGAACAGTGTTTGTGTTTGAATTACGAGCTGAAACCGTCATTATTTCTAGTTGTAATAATGAGCAAAGTAAGTGAAATTGCGGCAAAAGCAAAAGAATCTTTACTGCAAAGTTTTCTATTAATTCTATTCTTTCCTGATTTAAATAAAATTATGAAATTTAGTTATTTTGACGATTATTTTGAAGTAATACCCAAAATTGACAAGCGTCCGCTTTACTTTATCATTACGGACGAGTCCCTAAAGAGGTAGATTATGGTCGACAAACGATATCATAAATCATGAATTATAATACAATCAAACATAAAACAATTTATACAGCCTTTCAGCATTTATGATTGTTTCAAATTCGGACTATCTATGAAAATCTGACATTTTAGTTGGCAATATTGTGATTTGTCATAGTAAATCTATTTTAGGTTATAATCAACAACACTGCTGTCAGTTTGCTACATTTTTTTACATAAGTGAACGTATTAGGAATAATAATCTAGAACTTTAATTGAAATGAAACATACATGTTTGTAGCGCAGTTCTCTTTGAGTTATCTTGAGCTTAATATTTGTTATTTACAGATAGGGACGAGCACGTCATTTTCGACTCCTCGCAAAAAACGGCCAAGATGTAGTCGAAAAAGTACGTTGCCACCACAAGAAGAAGAAGAGGTTCGCAGAATAGTTAACAATTATTATTTAGTGGAAACGAAACGTCCAACTATTAAAGGCATGTTTCTTTCAAAAATTAGAAGAATGTAATGTACCGTTTGAGGGAGATTATTCTTCCTTGCATGTTCTTCTGAAAAAAATAGGCTTCACGTGAGTATTAAATGTAATTTTTGAATAGACCTTATAATTATTTAAATACGTTTGTGTACAGGTGGAGAAAAACTTCCACTAAACGGAAAGTGCTAATGGAAAGCAATGAAATTAGGACTGCTCGCAGCTGATACTTGCGAAAAATAAGACAATTTCGTTTAGAAAATCGGCCTATAACATACACAGATGAGACATACATCCATTCCTCGCACACAACTCCAAAAGAATGGTCTGATGGATCCAATGCAGGTTCGAAGGCTCCCGTTTCTAAAGGACGGCGTTTAATTATATTATTGTTCATGCAGAAGGTAGCCAGGGATCTATACTCAACGCCCTGTTAATATTTAAATCTGGCGATAAAACAGGCGATTATCATCAATATATGAATTTTACTAACTATGAGAAGTGGTTAAAAACTCAATTAATCCCTAATTTGCTGAATAACTCTGTGTTAGTGGTCGATAACGCATCCTACCATAATGTCAGAGTTGCAGAAGACAAAGAGCCAACATCTGCAACATTAAAGAATGAAATGATTGAATGGCTACGAAAAAATATACATTTTGAAGGACACATGACAAAACCAGAGCTTTATGAAATTATAAAACGCCATAAAACTAAAGAGCCATCTTATAAAGTGGATTGACTTTTATCGGACCATGGGCACACTTTGCTGCGATTACCCCCATATCATCCTGAGTTAAATGCAATAGAAAAAATTTGGTCACTTGTCAAAAACTGGGTTGCTGCCAATAATGTATCTTTCAAATTGGATGATGTGGAGCAATTAGCTAGAACACGGTTTGATTCTGTCACATCACCAGAATGGAGCAGAATTTGCAATCATGTTCAAAGAATTGAGAAAGAGTATATTGAGAGGGAACACCTGATGGACCAAACAATGAAAATTATGTTTCAAGTAAATACTGGTGATTCAGATTTCAGTGACAGTGAAGATTCTGAAGCATCTGATTTTGAAAGTGATGACACTGACTCTGGTTGATATTGTAACTATTTATGTTTCTTGTATTCTTCTGGAATTATTCTCTGTTAAACAATCAACTATTATTATGGCTATTATAATTTGTTGCACTTACTGCTTTCATATTTTTATAAATAATTTCTCCATATTTAAACGTTGATTAGAGCAAACAGTGTTACTTTTACTTTTCCTCAAAAGTAAAAACATTTAGCATTTATTTAGTGCGAAGTCGGCATAAATACACTTGTTGCATAACAGGTACACTAACAATAGTTCGAAAAGAACCTACTTGTTTTGATTTCGAAAGATATGACAACACAAAATCAAGCTTTGCACCTTATCGTGAATGAGAATTGTTGTCTAATGTCTGTTAAAGTGACGTTTGCAAATTTTTAAAATTTATTCAACAATTTTTAGTATCAATAGATGTATAGATATCAATTGATACTAAAAATTGTTGAATAGCTGGGAAAAAACATTTTGCTACGCCACTGCGCTCGGTACCCCTTCCACTTCAACGCGCAGCAAAGGTCACGTGACAGGTTCTTCTCTATTCAAATTACCACTAAATGCAGTGAGTATTGGGGCGATGGTTGTGAATGAAGCTACCAAAGTATTTAGTATTCCTAAATGACGTACGTTACTGAGAAAAATGAAACGAAATAATTTAGTTAGTAATATTTTCCCTAAAATTATTTCGTATTATACCGACCCTGAACTTGTTGAAATCTACTGAAATAATGTGATTTTTACATCTGTGCTTTGCAACATGGGTTTTACATTTAAAAAACTCAACCGCCGTCGGTACATAATGGAATCTCAAAGGATTGTCCGCTGGAGAACAGAATATTTGGCTAAAATCGGGGAATATAGAGGACTGGGGCGTAATATCGTATACTTAGATGAGACCTGGTTTGATACACATGATATCAAAAATAAAGGCCTCAGCGACGGTTCATCTAAATGCGTTTTAAAGGCACGCGTGATAATTCTACACGTTGGTGGCAACAACGGGTGGGTTAAAAATGGGTTACTTATTTCTGCAAAAGCTTTTAAGAATGCCGACTATCACGAAGACATGGCAGCAGTTTTATTTGAAAAATGGAGGGAGAACCAATTGTTTCTAAATATGGCCCCAGAGACTATCATTGTCATGGACAACGCTCCATCCCATTCTCGGCTAGCTGAGAAAATTCCGAATTCATCTACCAGAAAAGCCGATATAATAAATGAATGATTGCTGCTAAAAACTTATAGAAAATGAAATGAGCCAGAGATTAAAGAAACCTTTTTATGTGGCAAAAGGTACTCAATCTGAGATAAAGAAATTGCTGAATAAGTTACGGAAAATGTGGCAGGAAGCACGAAGGACAGAATCCACGTTTTTGGAAAGAAACAAGGACTGGCTGAACGTCAAAATTCTTTTATCAAGCAAAAAAGCGGAAGATGAACCTCCAAGAGATACCTACTAAAGAAAACATCGTGTCAAACAAACAGGTTTGTTGGTTTTTATGTTAAATGGAAAAAGGTTAACATAACCCTGTATGTATAATGTTCCAAATTTTTTTTTCAGTACGATAAATATATGACGTTACTTGCGAACCTTCAACTAGTTTTCATGGGTCAAGCAACAGAACCAAGCGGAGAAAACAGCTGCGATCCGGGGACAATACAGTGCCGAAGAGTTATCTTTTGCTGCCGAAATGAAATACCGTGCTTCAGGACATTTGGATGCAGCAAAAGTTTTGAAGGACATCGGACAGGGCAGTCCATCAAGGGCATCGGACTACAGAAGCTCTGTTACAAGTATCAGAGGTATACCGATGGATGGTGATGAGGCGGTTGCCTTTATTATACAAAATGAGCTGTCTAGAAGACAATACGAAAATACACGAGCTAATGCTATTAAGAGAAATTATTATTTATACCCGTCATATCATATAGTGTCAGAAGCAAAAAAAAGATGTTACCGTGAAGGAATATTTATTTCGAAAACTTGTGCAGAAATTAAATTACAGAATTTGTTAAATCACACTGCATCTTGGCTAATTTTAACTCAGTCTGATGTACTCAAAAGTCTGTCATATGATGCAGTTAAAGAATTGTATTTATATTGCAAATGGGGTTGCGATGGCACATCTGGGCAAAGCACATATAAACAGAAATTATGTGACAATGGAAATCGATAAATTAAAGGAGCAGTACCCTCTGAATTTGTATGTAAAAATGTTTATAATCTTTGCACCTTATGGTTCTTAGGTCCTTTGTGATCCTAACCCACACACAACTAATGCAGAATGCAGTTGATATGGAATGCAATCCAAAGTCTATAGAAGTAGAATTTACACCTTAATGTGAAGAAGAAAATTTAAGATACCACTGCAAAGTTCTAAATGTTAAACTGAAAAGAACAACAACTGTAAATTAAAAGACCTAGAAGATGAGAATGAAAAAAACTCTAAATATTTGAAATATATTGCCCACACTTTTCGCTGACGTTTCTCCTTTTTGTTTATTTTTATCGCATTACTTAATAAACAGACAGCAGCCGCTGCTACTGCATATACAGTGTGGAAACTTTAATTGGAATAAAATTCATAACTTGGACATAGGTAATTTTTGTAAAAAATACCGAAACAGGTCGATTTTTGTTTTTCTCTGCCCATATTTTGGCGCATATAGTTTTTGCATATCTGCTCCCGGAAGCTCGCAACCACCCCTAACTTTTTTTTTTCAAATGGAAGGGTATGCCAAGTGATACTTCGTTTGAAAACCCACTTCGCAAAGAATACAACGCACTATTAGTTTCCTGAACTGAAGTACGTTAGAGTGGTTGTGATTGCGACGGACCTTTTAAAAATATTGTTTTATAAAGGAGTCCTATGGCCTACGGGAAGTAATGAAGTAAAAGTGAAAATTTTATACACGGATGGAGTCGCCTACATGTTAAAAGACGGCAAAAATTTGAAAGTGTTTTATCCAATATACTGCACGTTACTTTCCTTGCACACGGGTTAAATTTAGAATTGGTGAGGAATGAATATCCAATGGTAAATAAATTGATATCAAACACCAAAAAGGTATTTTTAAGAGCGCCACTTCGAAGAGAAGTGTACACAGAAAAGTGTCCGAATCTTAAACTACCACCAGAACCAGTTCTAACTCGTTGGGGCACTTTGCTCGAAACAGCAGTTTTTTACCAAGAAAACTTCAGAACCATAAAAGATGTAAGAACGTATGTTATACCTTTATACAGTGTGGAACTTTTTTATTTGAACTGCCGAACTATTAGTTCTGTCAATAAATGTCATCAATCAAATTGACAATTGTTACAATTTACAAAATTGAATTAACAAACGTTGGTCGCCATTTTCAACACTAGCTGTGACTTGCTTTTGTTGCACATTTGGAATTTGGATATATATTTTCAGTTTAGGCTTTCTTTTTTTTGTGGAGGGGCATTTCGTATTTTTGCAAAGGTAACTACGACGGGGTTCGTCTTTTCCGCACTAGACTACCTGCCGTATTTTTGGATACCTCTTTTCCGCACCAAGTGAGAGATTAAAGGATTATTGCAAATACCAAGAAAACGACTCACTTCCAGAAATTGAATTTGTTGGAGGGGATGATAAAATTCCTTTTGCAAAAATTTACTCTTCATTTCTTGACTGTGCATATTAAACGACATAATTATTCTTTTCTAATTATAGAAAATTATAGATAATAGTTCTTGTGTAGAATGGAAGCTAAAATTGTGCTTAGTTCACGACGCAAGGAATTGCTTGTTCATAATAATTATACGTACCGAAAATATAAAACTTTAAATTCGGATGACGTTTATTGGCGGTAATAATCAGTCATAAAAGAAAAGAAATAGGAAATTAAAATACAAAGTTTAAATGAACCAGTCGATTTAAACAATAAAATAGTGCGTAGTAAACAAAAATTATTACAAACCCAAATAATAAATTACAATTCAGGCATCATTAATTTTGTTAAATGTGTTTCACATTTATACAAAGATTTAAAAAATTGTAAATATGATTTGTAATTTTAATAAAATATAAATGTAACTAAAACTTGTGTTTTGTTTTTTGTACCTTTCTTTAATATTGTAACCTTTCGACTTCCTTGACTTTTCCTCGATGATTTTTTTTTTCTCCCTCATTTGGTGTATTGTTGGTTGCCGCATTCCCTCGGATGTTATTTTTGCGGAAAAATACGAAACAAAAATAATGAGAAAGAAATATTTAGGGATCCTACGTTGTGTTTTATTTTTCATTTTGTTTAATTAGGTTCTAACGAGAGGCCGTACCGTCGGAAGGTTTTTCCAAATAGAATTAAAACTATTGAGCACACTTCACTTAAATTTTATTTAACAAATAATCGAGTGTGGTGGTGTTTGGTCCCAACAAATTGTAGAAATAAATAAATGAATTTAATAACAGAAGTTGGTGGAAATTTGACCCAATGAAATTTGACTCTCGGCCCACGAATTGAGATCTGACTCATGAATAAATGACTAAGCTGGGCAAATATATGAGTTTATGGCGCGAACAGCATTATACGAGTTTGAGATGCGAACTATGTGATCCGATTTAGATTTCAATTATTTCCCCAATTAAATTTAACCCGACGCGATGCCCTGGAATCTCATAGATCACCCCGGTCTACTCCGGTGGTCGAAAATAAAAGGGAAAAAAGGTTCTAACAGGGCCAAAGGGTACCTCTCTTCACGTGTCAGCTGGCCTAGTTTGGTCGCTGGCCCCCTTGGGGGTGACGCGGCTAATTTTGTGCTCTTACGCCGGACCACAGCTTATTGAGTGCGACGGACACTGGCGGTAGCTTCCCGAACTCGAGAATCCAAGACATAAATAATGAATGGAAATGTTTTATAATAATTGCATACTGGTTCCCCTTGAGAAGAGCACGTTTCCCCAATCGGTAAATACAAGAAGATCACATACTTCGCGATAAAGAAATTAATATAAGATTCTAAAGAGTCACGTGGTCATCAAAAGCTCAAAGAAAATAATATAATCTTTACTTTAGAACGATAAAGAACCAAATGCTGTTTGACTAATTAAATCGCGACTACAAATAATGTACAAGAATTAGAGAAATAATTTACCTTGTGAATGTAAAGAACGTGGTCACAAAATGGCTGCTGGAAGTACTGAACGTACCTCCGGCTACTTTGGAGATCAAACCCCGAGTGAATCAAAAAAGCCTTGTTTCCCGTCCCGCAATCGGTTTTATCATTTCTGGCGCACCCCACTTTCGCAACCCCTACTTGACCAAAGTGACCAATCAGCTCGGTTCTACTTTACGCCGACCGCGACACCCTTTCGATATCTCTAGAACTTTTGAAATTACAGTCTCCGTTTTCCACCATTAATTTAAATGTTTAAATTTAGACTTTTGTTAGGACCAGACCGAATGTACATAATTTGTTGTTGAATTAGAACTCTGAAAAAGAACACTAAATTACTGACTCTATACAATAATAAACCTCAACATCAAGAAACAAACACAATTAAAAATGGAACAAATAGAATTAAACAGGAACACTGAATTACCGACTCTATACAATAATAAAAATCAGCACCAATAATTAAACAGAATTTAAATGAAACAAACATAATTAAAATGCAACAAACATAATTAAAATGAAACAAACATAATTAAAATGGAACAAATTAACCTTATTTTGAAACCTAAATTGGGCTTGAAACGCTGTTACGCAAGTGCCATTTCATACAACTAAGTTCCGTTGTTCTGCTACTTCTAAAAATTGTTCTACATTAGTTTGATTCCCCAAAACCGTTCTAATTAATAATTACTTCGTAAATTTCATTCTCTCTCTCTCACTCACACCTCTGATTTCTACGACTACCTGGCTTTACCGTTACCCGGTCCTCTGTGTTTTCTACCGACTCCCTTTCTACTTTGCTTTGTTACTTTTCTAACTAAAAGTGCAAACAATTCTAGTTCTTTTCTACGATAAAGCGCTCTGTTTTTTAATTTGCAATTCTCGCCCTTTAATTACAAATATGCCACAAATTTGAGAATGCTAAAAAAAGTAAATTAACCTAATGAACATTAATTTTGTTCGCTCAATTTGAAACCTGCTAACATCAAATTCATTAATTCAATTTTTCCCTGATTTTAACTGGACCACCCAAATTGTCGAACATGTAATTACAGTAAATTTATTGCAACGCTTCTTTTCCCCTGAACACTTGTTCCCCTTGGGCTATGTTTTGCCCCGGACGCGTACCTGCATTTTCAAAGAAGGTTGGCAGATTTCACTTGAGGAGTGTGGTGCCACTCTTGTGAACAAAGCAACAATAAAATTTACAACTGACCAGCATTTCCGTCGCAAATGAACGGTATTTAAAATATTTCGTTGAAATTATTTTAAAATTAAAATTCTTAATTTATCGAACCTATTCGGACCGTTACAATATTTTATATAAGTTGTATTATAGGCATTCGCAAATGGAGAAAAACATCTATTGAAGGTGTCTATAACGCACCCCTTAAGAACAATTTGCAATTCCTCGAACTCCTAGTGCGGAAAAGCAGTACACCAAAATTGTACCTGCGATTATAGGGGGATTATAGGCAATGGTTGGTGCGGAAAAGACGCCTGCCCAACTACGAGTCGATGAAAATCATTTTATTCCACACTGTATGAAAAAAAAAACGTTCATTTTAGGTTGTTGATAGTTTTAACAGTTCGGACTCAGTAGCAATACAAGAATCACAGCATGCATTTAATAACGCCAGGATACAAAGCGAATTAGCGTATATTGCCACTCACTTCAAAATTCTAGTTCAGACAATCAAAGCACTGGAATCAACAGGAGAAACCATCGTAAAGAATATAGAAAGAATAGCGACCGTTCGAGATTCTTTTAGAATTGCACCAGGTGTAGTTTGTAAAAAGGCATATACCAAACTTGAAGCTGTTTTAACCAAAAATTCGAGATTTTCCGTTTTATACGAGATATCTCAAGTACTGAATGGCTTTGGTTCCACTGACTGCACCAGAGCAGTAGAAAAGATTCCATGCGCAGCGGTAACATGTTGCGATGTTTAACGATCGTTTGCAAGATATAAAAATATTTTGTCTGACAGAAGACAAAATTTTACTCCAGAAAATGGTATATTAACCTTCGAAAAACGGTGCGGGGTACAAATGCACCCCAAGCGCCAGTTTTATTATTATATTTCTCCGACAATTTTTTTAAATTTATTATATAAGTACATATGTATATAAAAAAACGATGTAGGCTTTTTAACGATCAAGAACGACTCAAACATGAAAAACGGTTTCATTTTTGTGCAACAATTAATAAGTAAAAGTAATTAACGATTTAAATGAATTAAAACATTATTGATTTCAATAACATCAAATACACTGTATTCATTAAATTAATTAATAGTAGTTTATTTGACGAGTTTTTGTGTAAATTGGGCCTTTTTTGGCACGCGTGGGCCATTTTAAAACGCGAGTGAAACGAGCGTTTTAAAGGCCCACGAGTGCTAAAAAAAGGCCCAATTTTCACACGAACGAGTTAAATACAACGTTTTTTTGTTCGACGAGCCCCTTAAAGCCTCCAAATCGCTTAAAACCTTTAAAATTAGCTTGACGTTTCGTTTTAACAAGTTGTGACATTTATCAAAATCCGTTCACATAAAAGAAAATTCTCAAATTCTGACAGTGTCGTTTCACTCGCGTTTTAAAATGGCCCACGCGTGCCAAAAAAGGCCCAATTTTCACACGAACGAGTTAAATACAACGTTTTTTTGTTCGACGAGCCCCTTAAAGCCTCCAAATCGCTTAAAACCTTTAAAATTAGCTTGACGTTTCGTTTTAACAAGTTGTGACATTTATCAAAACCCGTTCACATAAAAGAAAATTCTCAAATTCTGACAGTGTCGAACAAAAAAATAATGTCATTAATTGAAAAAGTTAAATACTTTTTCGATGGTAAAGAATTAAATTTCAGATTAATTAATCATGTAGAACCCTGATGTATTTCCTATATGCCTTGCATTATGCTAGTTTGTTTGAGATTTAAAAATAGTTTTTTATATAATTCTTTTAATGGTACCTATTGTAAACTGGTTTATAATCTTTTAAATATGTCTGTAGCCGCAGAAAAATGTTGGGTCTAAGATCAGCCGCAGTTTTGAGAATAGGGGATTCGAACGACTGCTGCATGTGAAAAAAGAAAAAGAAGTACGAGGGAAATTAAAAAAATTGAGGAAAAACTAAAAAAAGCTGTTGATACAGGACGAGAAAGAGAAAAAGCAGTTGATCATTTAAACGCACGGATCTCAGTCCTGGAAATGAGACAATATGCAAATTAAAAAAAAAAAACGAATCATAGAAAAGATGTTTCGAAAACTGGGGGGCGGGGGAAAAAGTAACTCGTGACGTAAAATCAACCCAGAAATTTTGAGTGTTCGAATAGAACCCAAGGTTTATAAGCTCCGTGGGGTTTATTAGATTTTATTCTAGTGAGGGAACACCTAATGCGTCATCGACAGAGTCTGTCGTAAAAGTTTAGTGCAATGTGACGTCACGAGTAACTTTTGCAGGAGGAAAAAATTCAAATTATGTGGTCAAATATGGTAACGAGGCAACCTACTATACAAAATAGTCAGTTCTACCAACCTTGGGTAGATTCCATAGATAAAATAAAGACAAATATAGACAAATGAAAAGAGGCCTATCAATTATGTGCAACAGAATCCATGATAATAGTTTATCGCATCGTCCACAAGCCAAGAGATGGCGCAAATTTGAGCGAAAATTTAAAATTTTTACTTTCATGTCACGAAGTGTTATTATATCTTTTCTAAAGATTTAAATACGATAATTCGTGTTTGTACTTTTAGGACAAAGATGGGAAAAATTCGTACATCCAACCCTAAAAAGTTGGATTAAAACATTGGAAGGATTTTTAGACTTGTACGAAATTTTAGTAGAAGGTGGCAATTGTAAGGTTTTTTTGTACCTCGAGAATTAAATCAAGATGTAATTGAAAATTATTTTGGTAAAATTAGGAATCAAAGAAGTAAAGGCGTAAATCCCACTGTTATTCAGTTTCGGGAAAGTTTTAAATCAGTAATGATTTTTGTGGATAAAAATCAATAGATATAAACTGTGAAAAAACTAATATTCCAGATTTACTTAATATTAGAGAACCAGTGGGCAAAATTAACAATAACGATTACAGAGAATGAAACGACGTTACACATTTACAATATGAATAAACGTACTTCAAATATACCAACATTTGTTTTCAAAGTCGTAATATTGTAAATTCGTATTTATCTCCACACCAACTTGGAGTGGCAACTAAGCTAGGATGCGAAGCAGCAATTCATACTACACGTACCTTTGTGAATAACGACCTAAACCGTAGCAAAGTTGTTCTTAAATTAGATTTCAAAAACGCATTTAACTCAGTCGAACGAGATTGTATTCTGAAGGAAGTCCAATGTCATACCCCACTTCTTTACCCGTATCTTTATCAATGCTATAGGAATCCTTCAACTTTATTTTTTGGTGATCATTTAATTTCTTCTTCTGTTGGAGCTCAACAAGGAGATCCTTGTGGTCCTATGATTTTTAGTCTTGCCATTCAACCAATTATTTTATCTTTGAATTCTGAACTGAATATTTGGTATTTAGATGATGGAACCCTAGCTGATTACCCAGAAGTAGTTTTGTCCGACTTTAAGAAAGTTATCAATTTATCCAGAAAAATTGGTCTTGAATTAAATTTTAACAAATGCGAGATCTTTAGCTGTTCTGGAGACACAGATTTAAAAGTCATAAAGGAATTTCAAAATTTAGCACCAGGTATTAAAATTTGTGACCGAGGAAGTTTATCTCTTTTAGGCTCTCCAATCTTTGACCAAGGCTTCAAAAACACTGTCGAAAAAACTATTATTACAGTTGAAAATCTTTTAAATAAAGCTTAATTTCTTAGCAGACACGTGGCTTATACCTTAATCAAGAACTGTCTTTTCATACCAAAATTTAATTTTTTATTAAGAACAACTCCTTTTTGGAAATTTTCTAATTACGTTAATTCCATTGATTCTTCTTTAAAGTCTTCTTTAGAAAAAATACTTAATTTACGTTTAACTGATTTACAATGGTGTCAGTCCACTTTACCGATTAGATTTGGTGGACTGGGAATTCGCCGCATTTCCGATATTTGCCTCCCTGCTTTCCTATCTTCAGTTCATGGTGTTAAAAAGCTTGTTTCTCAATTACTAAATTCAAAGGATAATGAGCTTATTATTCACCATTATGATGAAGCTTTAGCAGTCTGGGATGTAGAAAATGAGAACGAAAGACCAACAATTCCACAATTTCAGAAGAATTGGGATAATATCAATATCAAAAGAATAATTGACAATGACTTAATCTTTAATTCATCTAGGGACTTGGCTCGTTTTAAGGCTTTGCAATGCAGAGAATCAGGATCTTGGTTACATGCAATACCTTCTCCTAATATTGGTACTCTTTTAGATAACACTTCCTTCCAAGTTTGTATTGGTTTAAGATTGGGTTGTAATCTTTGTACACCTCATATTTGCAAATGCAATGCGAAAGTTGATGAAATTGGTATTCACGGTCTAAGTTGTTCCAAAAGCAGTGGTAGATTTTCAAGACACACTGAAATTAATTCTATTATCAACCGGTCTTTGACTTCTATTCATGTTAATTCAACTTTAGAACCAAACGGACTATCTCGTGATGACGGAAAATGCCCTGATGGGATGACTTTAATACCGTGGAATAAAGGTCAACCTTTGGTTTGGGACGTTACTGTCGTAGATACACTTGCAGACAGTTACGTATTGAAAACATCTGAAGTCTCAGGTTTTGCCGCTGAAATGGCTTGCAAACGCAAACATAACAAATATCGTTCAATTATTTCGTCAAACTACATATTTAAAGGTTTAGCGTTTGAAACCTTAGGCCCTTGGTGCAAAGAAACAATAGATTTTATTAATGTCATCGGAGACCGACTTATCGCGGAATCAGGGGATTCAAAATCTAAGAAATTCCTTTTTGAGAGGATTTCCCTTGGCATTCAACGTGGAAACGCTGCAAGCATTCGGGGCACTTTTCCAGATTCCGCATTATTATCGGAAATTTTCGCATTGTAAATTAAAAATGTTATTTTATGTTAAATTTTAATAAATCTTGACATTTGATTTAGAAAAAAGGTTACATAATAGCATAATTGGTTATGTTTATGTATCTGGCTGGTTTAAAAAACTAAATAATTTGCAGATATTCGGAAAATGAAGTTTGTCATCATTTAATCAATGAAAAAGAAACACAAACAGGAAGTTACAATATTGCAATTTAGATTTCATTAAAAACATCAACAAAATTTATATATGCAAAATTATATTAAGTAATTTAACTTCGAACGGCAATATAAAAAATTAAATTTCTCTTATTACGGCATCATGTTAAATTTTCGTTTGCTTGTGAATATAAAAACAAAATTGAAATCCAAATTTTACAAAAAATAATTAATTTATGAAAGGTTTAAATTTAATTTTAAGTGGTAAAGATACCAGAACCGTTGAGTTTTAAAATAGAATTTATAAAAACGCTGTAGAAATCTATAAGAACAGGTTGAAAATAAAAGATAAAAAATAAACCTGTTTTTTTATTATATTTTTTAAATAATGATTAAATAATAAAAATAAAGTAATAATGGAAGACATGCAGTGGCGGCTCGTGACTTGTTGACGAGGGGGGGCTCTGTCACATGTAAGTACAATCGCGGGCAATGAATACTGGTATAGTTTGTCCAGTGAGAGATTGGTTGACATAAAATCACTAAATTCTACGTAGAAAAAGTAGTACAGTCACGATCACGGAATTTCGTCAGTCGTTGTCGTTCACCTGACATTAGCTGTAAGACAGGCTTTATACAGTCTGTGCATCCTCAAACTCGAACATTGAACTTACAGGTAAGGTAATGGTATCAATAGAAAGATAAAATTATTGTGCTTGAAATGATACTATTAAGGTGCTATTTTTATTTTAAAATACTAATTTAAAATTTAGCGATTTTTCAATATGACATGCCATGATTTTCAAATTGGACAGCATTTGTCAAAAAACTTAGTACACTGAACACCAAAAAAAAAATGGGAAATCTAAAATTTGATCATGTAAATCAGATTATTAATTGTCAGCTTATGTCAGATTTATTCGTGTCAAACCCAGTCTAATTAAACTATTTTGATTAATCATTTCGGTGACAATGTCAAATAATTCTAACCTCTTTAAAAAAAACCCACATTAAACAGATTAAAAAACATAGAAAAACAAATTTTTCTGTACGTCAATTTCCCATTTTTTTTGGTGGCAAGTGTAATTTGTTGGGTTAAGTCAGCGAATTTTGGTAAATTACTGTCAAAATTATTTACCGAAAAATGAATAGTTACTCCATACAGATTAAGACAATTTCTCTTGAAGTACACAGAGAAAAACGTTCATTTGAAATAATAATTTCTGTTTTTTTGAATGCTGTTTGTTTCTCTCAAATATATTTGTTTTGCACTTAAACTAATTCTTTTATGATAAACAAAGTGGTTTATTTAATATTTAATTTAAATTTATTTCCATTCATATGGTTACACACATTTCACTGAAGTAAATAAGATACTTGGACAAAACAATAGTTTTTTAAAATTTCCAAATAAATGAGTTGCATCAGTTTGATGCGAATATTTTTTTAAGTTTCATGCCAATTTATTTGATTTAATTGAAGAAGAGTATTTTTTCAAATAAAAGTCTCGAGCTAAATAAATATTTTTTTTCAATATACATCACGTGATATATTTTGACCAATTGTCACTAAGAAGAAGTCTCTCATGCGACATATATAGGGTGTATATTCGTATGCCCTTGTGTATACAATTGTGCCTGTGCAATTAGTGTTCATCACTGGTTGAAAAATGGAAGAGTTTCTCCAAACGATCAACTTATAACATTGTCTGATGACGAGATCCCTAAGTTTGGTGCTATAAAACACATAACTATAATTAACAATATGATAAATTTCATATTGCAGCCTCTATTTGTCATTGGTTTTAATTTTCATAAACAGGGTTATGAGATCCAATTCGACTTCGAAAATAATTTACCATGTAGCTGGGTTTTAATGTGTAAAAATGAACTTATTAACAAAGTGCCCTTCAATATTCATTTTACTGGAGATGACAATAAGATTTTGGGTATTATGCAGTAATTATTTCTTGTTTGTAAATGATTTCAAATATATAGTGTTTTTTTATACGATTTTTATTTAAAACAACCTTTCAATTTTAAACAATTCTTATACATAGTTAATATAAAACAAACATTGTTTGATTGAACTAAATATTCTATTACACGCAGCGCTTTTACCAAAAAAAATACGCTTAATCCAAAAGAACGTATTGTGTAACTTACATCTCTCTTAATTAAATCAAACATTAGGTTTGTTTAGCGTAAATAAATCAAAAGTTTCAGCCAAATGTGGTTCAACAAAATATTTCTTTGGTCGGAAACGGAAACTTTCTTCTGCTCAAAATAAATTTTGTCTTACTCCAACTAATTATTCTATTTCGAAAGTCAAATAAATAAAACTAAAGCAAGAAACAAATATTTCCTTGCCCATATAGAAACAACAGATTCTTTTACACTAAATAAATATTGTTTGTTCCAAAGTACCTTTTCTCTCTGTGTAAGTTTATGTAAATCGCGGATACTGAATATCCTCAGGAAGTACAAATATCATCCCTACAAGACACGTGTCATCAACAGATTTTTGCTGTTGATGAAGAAAGTAAGAATAAAACCTGTTATGAAATACAGGAGCGTGCTAATGATCGTCGCTTTCTGTCGACAATTTGCTTCACAGACGAATCTACTTTTACACTAAATAACGAACCAAATGTTCAAAACACGCGATATTGGGCTCAAGAAAACCTTCGAGTAAATATTCCTACTAGAACTCAGTATCCTCAAAAAGTTCATATCTGGGCTGGGATTTTTAATAACATTTGAAATAAAGGGAAATTTAAATTCAGCAAATTATTTAGATTTATTATTAACCAAGGTAGGAACTGCATTGTATTTTTTTCAAAGAATTAATAATAAAAACTGCTTAAACTGTTAATTACTTTAATATAATAATTTAATTCTTTAAAAATTAAAAAATTAATTTGTTACACAGTCTAGGACTGGTTTACAAATCTACGAGGGGCATGATGACAAACTCAATAGACCGGGACCAATGGCTTAACGTGATTTCCGAATCACCAGACAGAATATAGCTCTTTTTTTTTTAAATTTCGCCCTGGGTCGGAATCGAACCCGCGACCCTCGCGTCCCTGAGCCGAAATGGATTCCCTTAGGCTATATTCTGCCTATATTCTGTATCGAAATAATGCACAGTGTTAACTGCCTATGTTCGACTTTGAGAGTGGACACCCGGTATATTTCTAACCCCATATTGGAATCTTTGATATGGATGTCAATTTGTCACTCATACTCATGCCATTTTGACTCTTGTTGTGATCGCACGACCAAATTAAGTAAATATGTTACAACGATGTTCCAGATCACAGTAATGGCAGTTAGAAATTCCTCTCTATTGTGAAATTGTCCCCGCTGGTGTTGTAAATGTGTTAATTTTAACCAGTGGAAGAACGTGCCAAATCATGGAACTTTTCTCTATAACATTTTTACGAAAAAGCAATACAAATTGATTTAAAATTTGGAATAAATTAACAATCAAAGTGTCGACCCGCCTATGGGTAAGGGCGAAATTTTTCTGTTGTGATAGAAACAGAGCTTTGTCAAAAAGCTCCATTGTTATAGAAAAAAATAAATAATCAAAATTTAGATTCTCATGGTTACAAAAAATAGAAACTAGTTAATCACACAAAACGACTCGTTTGGTAAAAATTGTGGGGCAAAATCTTGGAATACTTTTACGAATTTTACAAAATGTTATAGAAAAAAGTTTCATAAATTAGCGAGTTCTTTCACTGGTTAAAATTAACACACGTATTTCAGAAACATCCTGTATATATCCCCACATATTCTCAATCGGGTTGAGGTCTGGACTTCGACTGGGCCACTCGAGAACGTTTATATTCTGTTCTTGAAACCATGCTGCTACTGCATGTGCTGTATGAATGCTGGAATTGTCCTGTTGGAAAATAAAATTTGCATCTGGATAGACTCTTGTCACTGATGGTGGCATCACATTTTCAAGGATGCCAATATATTCGTTGCTGTTGAGACGATTTTCAACACATAGCATTACTCCAGGAATAACTGCAGAAATCCATGCCTACAAATTTATCGAAAACGTCCGCTTCGTCCGTTGTTTCTACGTAGCGCTCATTGTAGCAAGTGTTTCTAGGCCTATACACTTTAATGCGACCATTGCGGCAGGATTGAAAAACTTTTTCATCTGAAAACACGACCCTGTTCCAAAATGCTTCATCTCGCGTCAGATATTCTAAGGCATATCCCATTCTAGTTTCCTTATGTTGAGGAGTTAGCTTTATTTTTCTTGCTGCTACATGATTCTGAAGTCCTGCCGCCTTTATGCGACGACGGGCAGTACTGATGGATCCACGAAAATGGGTTACACCTACCGCGTCGACAGCGGTAGTAGATGGACTATTCTATTACCGCTGTTAATTGTTCATCTTTTTCACACGTAGATACTCGGTGCCCTCCTGAACCTGGACGCCGTTCCACTGTCCTATCTTGTCTCCATTTCTTAATGATGGGATTAATGGTAGTTCTGGGTATACCTAAGGTTGCCGCAATCTGTGTGGATGACTTACCATCCTGAGCCAGGGAAACAATTCTAACTTTATTAAAAAAAGTTACTGGTGGCATTTGATTTTTATTGTGCATGATAGAATTTCTGTCACAAAAATTTTGGATGTCAGTCACAATGACAATAAAGATTAGGCTACACAAGTTTTTTTCCAATTGACAGTAAAATAACTGACGAAATTCCGTGATCGTACTGTACCTAACGCACGTTACGAGTATCTATTGTGGCCATCTGTGTTAAACATTAAAAACCACATTGGAGTGCCTCATAATGTGGTATAGATACAGTCCAATTCAAAAAAGGTGGTCGTCAATGCCATTTCATTTCATTCTATTTTATGGCAAAAAGTGACATTGACGACCACATTTTTTAATTTGACTGTATATGGAAAGAAGCCCTCCAACAAATTAGCCCAGACGTGTGATGTCAGTGTGACAAGTGTGATTAATTGAGAGTAGTGGGGTTGCAAAAATGGCCGGAAATTCCACATTTAGCGATTTAGCTGACATGCACCTTATCTATGGTGAAGTTGTATGCAACAGTAGATAGCATTATACAAAAAATATGAAAAGCAATTTAAGTGTTCTAGGGGAAAGATGGGAAATTGCGATCAGAAGGGCAATTGCGATCACCTTGTATTGATACTTAGGTTGATAGGATTGAAACATAATTATGCCCACCACCTACCCTGCAAATGTAAAAGCTTAAATAATAATACTGGCAGTCGTGGCAGTTTTCTGTAAAATTTAATTGAAGTAAAAATGAAATCGGTTGAAGTGTTGTAAAATTGTGCTCCACAAAATTTATATGGTAAGTGGAATAAATGTTTATTTTTCAGTTCTATCCATATCTACATATTCGTATGACTTCACTAATGTCTAACGAAAGTTTCGAGTCACTTTAATTTTTGTAACCAATTTTAGGTTACGACCATTTTTTCTTATTTTTCGCTGATGCAATTATCCTTCACAAATCAGCTCCAGTGAAAATGGCTGCAAAGAGCAAGACTAGAAAAAATAAATTACTTAAGAAAAGATTATTATTCGAAAGTTCATCCGATGAATTGTCTTCCGATGAGCTTCCTTTAGAAAGCAAATCAGAAGTAGAAATTGAGGGCAACGAAAATGACATATGTCTGTATTGCGAAGAATTTGGGCAAGATAAAGTAGTATGGGTCTGCTGCGTGTCTTGCAAAAAGTGGGCACATTTTGTGTACACAGGATTGGAAAACGTGAAGAAGAGATATACGTGTATAAGCCATTTTGCAAACCGTAATATTTTTTTCACCGATTGCCTTACCCGACGTGTGGTTGCCAATGTCGATCAAGCATGTTTTTGTGGTTTTATTTTTTTTTATGAATATAATTTTTGTTTTAATAAAAAACTTTCTCAAGTGTATTATACTTAGTATTTATTGTGGGCTAATGAATTCAATTTTTTTCAATCCATTATTCCTTTCCTGCACTCCAAAATAATTTTTTAAACATAAGTTATTGCAATTCCCCTACCATTAAAAATAACAAGGTTTGGGGTTATATTAGTAGTGAAATGAAGTCACACAACAGTGACCAATGTAAAAATAAATGAAATTCCTTAAAAACTAAGTACATGAAAAAAAAAGATAATCAGAGCAGCAAATTTGCATACTTTTCTGAATTTGACGAAATATTTGCAAAGGAACACAACGTGACCCCAGTAAGTGTGGCATCATCTACTCGTAGCAAAGGACAAGAAAATGTGACCAATAAGTTACCAATGCTAAGAATGATGTATTAAATGATGAGGAAAGTGAATATGAGGCTGAACCTCCTAAGAAGAGAAAGAAATGTGTTTTGGAAAAAAACACTAGATAATTATCAGGACAATTTAAAGGACAGAGAACATTTAAGTCAAGCAAGACATTGTGAAATTTTAGAACAGCCAGACAAAGCAACAGATCCTCTAGGTCCAATCGTAAAAACTTATGTCAAATTTGTTGAAAAAAATAGCGGTTCTTAGTTTCATTTCATTTTTGATACATTTTTTGCCAAGTACAACTAGAATATGTATGTTGTTTTCTTTGCATTTGCTTAAATAGTGTATCTATGTTCCATTTATTTATTTATTATTGTTTTGTTTATTATACATTATACTGTAACCTCTCTGTAGTCTGTAACTCTCTAGTTTTATATTCTTGATTGTGATCTTTAGTGGCAGTGTGTGTGCATATAAAGACTGTAAAAATAAATCAAGTACACCAACTGAAAAAAGATCAGAGATTCAATGCTTACAAGAAAAATCAAGAGCTCAATAATTGACAGAAGTGGATTTCCAAAAATTATGTGATGTTTTCCTGGCACCAAAAATAGCATGTTTTGTAAAAGGACATGGATTTAATATGTAGAGCAGCTCATGAGCGAAGATACTCGAAGCATTCCAAGGAATTTGCATTACCTCTCTATTTTTTAGGACCTAAATGCTATAGACAATTGCAGAAAACATTTTATCTGCCATCTACTGAGATTTTGCAGCGATTCGTGGCACACAGTAAATTTTGCTGCTGGTTTTAACAAAGACTTGTTTGCCTTCTTGAAACTAAAGATTGATAAAATGAGTCTGGATGACAGAATCTGTGTACTGTGTATTGATGAGATGGCGTTAAAATGCAATTTATTCTACAGCTATGGAAACGATGAAATTATTGGCATAGAAGATGATAGCATTAAGAAAACAAACAATCCAGCAACTAGTGCTGTTGTACCACTGGCAAGAGGAATTAAAAGTGGATGGAAACAGCCTCTGGGGTATATGTTTTCTGTAAATAATTGTTCAGCTCAACAATGTAAAAAACTATTGCACAAATTCATCAAGAAAATGTCATACATTGGCTTAAAAGTTGTTGGGTTAATCACAGACATGAGAACAACTTACATTCAATTATCCCATTTATTAGGGGTAGCAAAAGAGAATCCTGCATTTACTTTGGGGAATAAAAAACTATTTTACTTTTTCGATCCCCCACATCTGTTAAAAGCTGTTAGAAATAATTTACTCCAAAATGTAATATTATGGAATGGCGAAACAACAGATTGGAAATATATTGCCAATTTTTATGAAAGCGATGAAGGATAGAATGGCACCTAAGCTATGCAAATCGCATGTGGAGCCAACACAATTTGAACGGATGAGGGTAAAATATGCCACTCAAGTTTTAAGCGCGACTATAGCAGCTGCATTAGAAACCTATGTAAGTTTAAATGCTCTGCCTAAGCAAGCTTTGGGAACTGCCGAATTTGTGGGACATTTCAATAATTTATTTGATATGTTCAATTCATCAAAACTGTACAACAAGAAAGTATACAATAGACCTTTCTCTGGAACTGACATACTCGTACAGTTGAAATTTTTGCATGAAACACTGACATGACTAAAGTCAATGAGTGTATTCGATGATAAACAAAAGGACATCACCAACTATGTCAAATGTATTGATTGCTGGCAGGTGTCAATTAATGCATTAAAACAATTGTGACAGTACCTGAAAGAACATAAATTTACGTTTTTATATACCAGTAGAGTTAACCAAAATTGCTTGGAAAATTTTTTTGGGTGTGCTAAACAACAAAGTGGTAATGCATTAAACCTACGCCAATCCAGTTTCGACGTGGCTTTAGGAAATTACTTTTAATGAATTACATTCATTCTGAGACCATGAACTGCGCTGAAAACTTTGAAAAGGTGTTGTTAAGTATTTCCACTTTTAAAGCAACAAGCAACATTATGTTGGCATCTGACGTTGAGCAAGATGGACTGATGGAACGGAAAGCTTTTGTTGTTGAAAACTGCGAATACCATGAAAAAACGTTTCCTGAAGTAAACGCTTTCAAATATGTCTGTGGTTACTTAATTAAAAAATGCTTACAAATTCATTCACGTGAAGTATGCATTAAATTTGCAAATGATGATGCCGAACTATACCACACAAACTTATTTATTTATTTTAAAGCTTATAACAAAAAATTTAATACATTTGGTGGATTAAAAACAAATTTATTGCAAAAGTATTCCAAAATTTTTTTCCCCCCAATTTTTACTAAACGAGTGGTTTTGTGTAATTAACTAGGCTCAATTTTTTGTAACCATGAAAATTTTAATTTTAGTTATTTAATTTTTTCCATAACAATGTAACTTTTTGACAAGGCTCCGTTTCTATCCCAACAGAAAATTTTCGCCCTTACCCACAGGCGGGTATACACTTTGATGACTAATTTATTCCAAATTTTAAATCAATTTGTAATGCTTTTTCGTAAAAATGTTATAGAGAAAAGGTTAATGAATTAGCGAGTTCTTTCTCTGGTTAAAATTAACACACGTATTTCAGATACATCCTGTATATGTACTATTGCGGTCAAAAATAACTGGGACAGTGTGTTACTGTAGACACTTCCAAACTCATTCAAACTCAATATGTTTGGAAGTGTCTACAGTAACCTGCTGTCCCAGTTATTTTTGACCGCAATAGTATATACCCTTGAAACATATTTTATTCAAAATATTGAAAAACATTTGTGTGAAAAGCAAGTTGGCCAAATGTACAATATACAGGGTGACTGACGAAAAACCTTTGATGCTGTATCTTGCTTATTTTTTATCCGATTTGAATAAATGACACATCAAATGAAATAATTTTGAAAACACTTCATTACCAACTAAATAAAAAAAATATATTGCGTCCAGTTTTTGACAGATGAACATCAGTCAACAATTGACCAAAATAAACAAGAGAGAAGTTTGTTCTAAATGCTCCAAATGACTAAGTAAGCTCTGAGTATTCATTTGTCGAAACAGTTTGATAATAATAATATTATAATGTTGTTGTGGAAGAAAATTTCCAAAGACGATTTAGTGTTAACCTGTGGTGTGGCATTTTTGGAGATTTGAATCTATTGGATTTCTTTATATTCATTCGAAACTTTCGAGACAATGTTTATTTGACCCCATCAGGTACCCAAAAAGAGTTAAGAAACAAGATAGTGGGAGTATGTCAGGAAAAACCCCGAAATTTTTTACTGAATGCAAAGGTGGGCATTTCTAGAAGGTATCGATAGTGTCTGCAACAGCATTGAGGAAATTTTGAGCAACTAGAATAGATTTTGTATTGTTTACAAATTTGATTACTTGATTTTTGATTTTCAATTTTTTTCATTTAAAATACATTTTTTGTTTTTTCTTTTAATGTAAAAAAAGTTGGCTATCGTCTGTCAAAAAATAGATGTCGAAAAAAATATCGAATAGGATAATAATGAAGTGTTTTTCGAACTATTTCATTTGATGTGTCATTTATTCAAATCGGATAAAGAATAAGTAAGATACAGCGTCAAAGGTTTTTCGTCAGTCACCCTGTATGTCAAAATGTAGGTAGTTTACAACATCCCTGTACCAAGTTTCCCAGGGATTATTTAATAAATAAGATTATTTGTTAGGCTAAGAATATTTTATATTGTTAAATGTACTAATAAGGATTTAAAATGTACACCCTCGAAAAATCGTAAATTATGCATTGTTATGAATCTTTAATAAAATATTCAAATTAATCTGTGTTTCTGTTCTATTGCTGAAGTTGGAAAAAGTGTGTGAATTGGGAAACCAAACACTCATGTTCTACAAAAAACACACATTAAACATTATTCTGATATGATAACTTGGTAAACATTTTCAAATTTTATTTTTTGTATCAATTTTCAACGCTTTGAATTAATTAATGTTAATAAACGTGTTAGCATAACACATTTTTTTATGAATCTACGTAATAAACACAGGTATTAAATTTTTTCATAAACTACTCGGTGAAAACAAAAGAAAATATAAGTTCATTACCTTTGTTTTTTAAACATTTCCGTAGTTTTATCCAATTTCTATTTGTTACCCGATTTGTTTTCTGATCAGATTCTTATACGGATTTGGCATATTTCATGCCCTCTCCCGTTTAGAGGGACAGTCTCTCAAAGTTAAAGTAATAAACATCCAAAGATCAAAGGTGCCGACAAGAGTGTCCTCTCTTGAATAGTTACTTACTCTTTGCTTATGGTGCAAAACTTAAAGTCGAGACTGAAATAAATGTTTATTTTGTATTAAATGTGTGTATTATTGTAATGATTAATAAATATAAATGACTATTCAATTCACCTGTTATTTTTCAAATATTAACCAATAAAATAGCAGATATATACTTTCGTAGCCTAGCAATAGAAAATTCCAGCGAATATTCCACTAGTGAAAATATAACTGACTATTACACTAGTGGTCGAGGTGAATATTTTAACCAAACCTTGATTATTATTTTTATTCAAGGAAATTATTACTTTCTTACGAAGTTAACTGAACAATGAAATCATGTGTAACGCAAATTTGCGAACTAGCTTTGAAAATTTTTATTTTAAACATTGATTTGGTTCATTGAATAGTCTGTTGAATACAACTCGTAGTCAAAGATAGTAGAATATTTTTCCGATGGTATCACTTATGGTTATTACGCTTTTGAACACCATGAGTGCTACGCACTCATGGTGTTCATAAAGCGAATGGCCAATCGTGATACCACCACAAAAATATTCGACAATCTTTGACTACTCGTGGTATTATAACTGATTATTTCATTCATCATCGTTTTCGACCAATTCCGATTTGCTGCCAAATTGTCAAAGTTGGTTCATGGAATAGTCCTCCGAATACAACTCGTGGCCGAAATAATGTGGACTATTTTTCAAACAGGTTTCACTCATTCAATTGTGCTTGCGAATATCACTCGTGCTAACGCACTCGTGGATTCATTCCCAAGCACAATTGATAATTCGTAATCAGTTTGAAAAATAATCGACATAATTTGGACTACTCATGATATTATAAGTGATAATTCGATAGTTCCTCAAGTAGGTTTCTCAGATGTTTTCAATCCTATTGCTAAAGGAATAAAATAAATACTGTTGTCAAATGGTACTATTTAATTCATTAAATAATCAACCGAATTACACTCCAGCTCCTGAAATGATCTGTTTTAACACTCAAGCTCTCAAAAGGTAACCACTCGTGTCACTTTCAGAGCTCTCGTGGAATTACAACCGATAATCCTATTTAATTGCTGCACACCGAATCTAGTTCTCAGCCATGGCGTTTTGAACATTCTTTTGAGAAAGACATTGATTGTAGTTCACCTTCAAATAACCAAACAACTATAGAATTAAGCGATCATTTGTGTAATGATAA
Source organism: Tenebrio molitor (assembly GCF_963966145.1). Taxonomy (NCBI): domain Eukaryota; kingdom Metazoa; phylum Arthropoda; class Insecta; order Coleoptera; family Tenebrionidae; genus Tenebrio; species Tenebrio molitor. Next base: position 13,122,671 of record NC_091049.1, read on the forward strand.
AATGTTGTTACTGGACGAAATGCAAAAGCTTAAAGAACAGTTGAAAAGCTTGAACGAAAAATATTCGAGACTACAAAAACGTCATGAGGATGTCCTTCAACAACTAAATACATGTAATAAAACCTCCATGGCACAGAAGAAAACACAAACTTTAATGAGCAGATTCGAGAATGATGCATCATTCATTCATTCTGGATCAGCTTCGTAATTATACTTTGACACGACCAAAATGGTCTGAAGCCACAATTCGGCAATGTATAGCCTGGCGATATGCTTCTCCAAAAGGTTATGAATTCACCAGACGAACGGCATCATACAAGCACCGTCAAGATTTACGTTAAACAGATATATGGGCAAGATTCACGAAGGAAACCGCTTATCAACGTTGACTGAAACACGATTAGCCGCAGAAGCCGATATTTTACAACCAGTTAATATGTTAGTTAATATGGCAATTTAAGTGCTGTCGCCCAGACGATACCTTTTACGGAGCATCTAATATAACAAAGGCACCCTTTGGAAAAAGACCTGTCTTAGCTAATAAGTTACTTTGTTATGCTATACATGGCTTATCAACCAAGTACACAGTACCTGTTTGATATTTCTTCCATAAGACACTATCGACGGATCGGTTTTTTGAAATAACTATGGCAGTTATAGAGAAAATTCATTCTTGTGGATTTAGAATTTTGTGGATTGTGTCAGATAATCATAAATCCAACGTAGTACTTAAAAAAAATTGGTAACGGTGTCCTGTAAGTCAGAGTTTCCCATCCAGTTAATCCAGAATTCCCGTTATTTTACATTTTCGATTATTGCCATATCGTCAAAAATGCTCGCAACATCTTCTTGGACCATGGCATATCTTCAAGTACGGGTGTTATAACAGTCGATTGCTTGAAGAAGTTATATACAATACAGAAGCCTTGGCTTATAAAACCTGTTCCCTTTTTAACTGTATAGACAGCATTTGTATCCAAACACCTTCGAAAAAATTAACATTTTACGGGCCGTTCAAATATTTTCGTCAGGCATTATTGCTGCGCTAAAATATTTAACGAAGTATGATTCAACGGGTTTCGCAAATGCACAGGGTACAATTTTTTATGCACGACTTTTTCAAGCTCCACAACGTTAGTAACAGGACATAACATTTTAAACAGCTCGGTCCCAAATGTGCTCCTTATATAAATATTTCTGATGAGCGCCAGAACTGTCCATTAAGCACTACCGCATATTTTAAAGTAGGGCATCGTACACCCGGTTTCCTCAGCTAGCACTAATATTTCTGCAAGCGATACATCGTATACAAGTTGTGTTAGCATTTGTAGGAACCGAAATAGTCTCAATAAAGAGGATAATTTAGAAATAGTAGACCCACCGGAATATATTAGAGAAAATATTCAAAAATTTGGGGAAGAAACAGATAAGGTGGCCTACGGTTTGTGATCTGCTTTTGTGGCTATGCTGACAGGATATATCGTCCGAACTTTAATACATTTACAAGACAGAGGGTCTTTGAGATATCCCACGAGATACTTCATATCTTTATTCCACCAACTAAGTAACCTTGTGAAAGAGATAATACCATACTTGAAGCCTGAAAGTACTGATTTAAAATGTATAACTTTTCTGTTAACAGAAAGACTGCAGTCTATAATAGACTGCTCTCAACAAAAGCAATAAATTGCTGAAACTATTTTGTCTAAATTAGTTAAGCCACTGTTGAACAGTTTCGGCAATATTAACACGGAAAGTGTTTTTCGGAAAAATTTATACTCAAACTGTCAAGTATAAAGGTCTTAAAGGCGGCCTTACACCAAGGCAACAATTGGCAACATGTTGCCTGCAACATTTTTTAGTAATGTTGCCGGTCATTTCTAAAAAATGTTGCAGGCAACATGTTGCCAATTGTTGCCTTGGTGTAAGGCCGCCTTAAGGTTGTAATTATTTTGTCATTCTTTCATCTTTAATAATAGACAATAAACGGTCAAGACTATTCATAAAAACTGTTTTTACTGAGATGTTCTGTCATAAACTTTAATTCCTGACATTTTTGACACGTTTATTTGACGTTTAATGTTAACAGCGAATGTGAAAACCTGAAGTGCATTCAGAAACATTACCCTAGGTGTAAAAGTTACACTTTAGGGTTCAGAAACTGGAAATTGTTACCCACAGCGCAGCAGTCACTGGGCGCATTCAGCAGGTTGGAGCGTTGAGCGGTAATTGTTTTCCGCTCCATGCTACCCGCTCCAAATTTATTCTGGATTCTGCTGAACGGTTACGCTATGTTTTGCTACCCTGAGCTCTGAGCTGTCAAATACTGTGATAACATAACCCCACTTTTTGTGCGATGTACAGGGCAGAGACGTTATCTCTGATCAGGATTTATTAAAGTGGTGTGGTAATTATCTCGAAACAGCTGAATGAATAGAGAGTTTACGCGTTACGTTTTTCAGATAACCGTGTACGCTAACGCCGGTGTTGCTAGGCAATAGCGTAACCGATTCATTATTACAATAAACGATTACGGTAATTTCTCGCGAATAGCGTACCGGTTATTTTAACGGAACGTAACGCGAAAACTCTCTAATATTGAAGTGTTGGCGCCGTTTACGGTATTTCAGAAGAGTACTGCGCAAACGCAAACATCGCTCCATTGGTAGCGCAGCGATGGAGCGGTGTTGCAAGTACGCTCCGTCCGCTCCGTAGCGCTACGTTTGAAGCGAAACATGGAGCGGTACGTTCATCAGACAATTGTGAAACAGTTTTGAAACTGTTTCGTCTGCTGAACGCGCCCACTGTCAAAGCGTTCACAACAGTTTGGGAAACACCCTGGCGTAACATTTTTCAACCCATTGCGCGAAAATTGAAGGGCTTAGGTGTAGGTCTATTTTCGACTTTATACTACAATCTGGGTGCAATTAAAAATTAATGAGTTTGATGAGAATGATAAGTACGTGTAGGTTGTACAAGCTGCAGGAAAAGATGTTACAGATAATGACGGAAATCTTTTGTTCCAAAACTTGAAAGCTAAAATAAAAATTGATCCTCGATCAGGATCATAGTCTGTCTTTGTCATTCCTGATCGTTCATTGGTCCTGATCGAGGGTCTCTCTCATTTTCTAACAAATTTTCTACAAAATTTAGCATCGTGTCAAACTAGCTTTAAACACTATACAATCATCTTCTCGTGGGCGTATGTCAGTTGGGCCACAAACACAAAATTAATCCGTTGGTGAGTGAGGATAGGGATTAAGCGGTACGATGCTCACAAAGCGGTACCGCCACGCCCATGAAAGGATTATGGTAGGGACTTAAACTATCTGCCTGCGAAAAGCTCCAACTAGCCAGATTATTTGTAGCATACTTATACAGGGTGTTTTCTAAGTTGAGGCGTTCCTTTTAACATGTGATAGTATGCGCTGTTCTAAAGAGTTTTAGCCAAAATCACCTTAGTAAAATGTGTACGGCAATAATACAATAAGTTCATTTTTTTGAAATTTTTGAAACCGGTCCTGCTCAAATTTGCGTTGATTTGTTAGAAATTAGAATTGACAAAAAATTCAAATTAGCATGGACGTTAATCAAAAATACTGTCAGAGTTTTACCTAATTAGTCGGAATTGCTTTATCATTACGAAAATAATGAGCTCACGGATATGTTGCTAATGTAAATGGGCAATGTTATCACGTTATCAAAATGCAGCTGCGGCGTCCAGAGAGTACGCAGACCGATTTCCAGAAAGATACCATCCTGGGCCACGTCAGTTATTAATCTAGTACAGCTGAGAAATAGACAGGACCGGACTCAAAATTTTAGAAAACCATAAAAATATACAATAAATTATCTCCGTTAATACAAACATTTTACTAAGAAGATTTAGGCTAAAATTCTTAAGAATAATGTATAGTACCTCGTGTTACAACGAACTCCTTAACTTCGAAAACACCCTGTATTAAAGAAAATGCAAAGTTTCCTCTAGAAATTTGGGCTTCTAGCTTTAATGTGTTATACAGAACTACAAACGCATGCGAGTCCTTCCACTCCAAGTTTCACAGTCCCCTGACGGCAGTGAAAACGAAATGTCGACAGAGGAGGCTTTGCAGTTAAAATCTCCAAAAACAGTGTCCCGTACTTGGTCGCGCCATGCAACTCTGACCCTGATTAACCTCTATTCCCAACATGAAAGCAAGTTTCGATCAACAACAATAAAAAATGACAGTGTGTGGCGAATGATAGAGACTGAAATAAAGAAAGAGAATTTTAATTATATTGCAAACCAATGCAAGGATATAGTCCTTGTATCTTCGTAAGCAATTCTGACTTAAGCCCTAGATAAACCGAACAAAGACCCTACTTAAAGAAATTTATTGTCATATTGTGTCTGTCAATCACTAGACCGTCTCCGACAAATATTTTGAGTACTACCCCCGGTAATTTTTTTTTCTAGACCGTCTAGTGATTGACAGATACAATATCCCAATCAATTTCTTTAAGTGGAGTCTTTATTCGGTTTATTTATGACTTAAGTCAGAATTCCTTAGGAAGATACAAGCACTATAAATTCAAATACTGAGAGCCGGCGCACTACAATTGGTGCTTCGGACCGGTTCGATAAATAAGAGTCGATGCAGTGGCGTAACAACAAAGAATTAGATCGAATATCTAAGTTTCTCTTAAGCTGTTTGCATTTCCAGTTAACTGTCTACCTGTGCGAAAATGATAGGCTTTACTTTTATGATTGTCCAAGGTTACATAATTTCTGGACATAAACCGATAAGACTCCGCCACTGGCACTTTTCAAATGGTGATTGTTGTGACACGGAAGGGTTACTTCGCGATTTAACATCAACTTTTCAAAAAACTAACGAAACCCCCAGAGCATTTCCACAACACACTGAAGACTTTCTAACAAAAATTAGAAGCAGCGTAGCTCTAAACTGTCTAAACAATTGAATCAAGCAGCTCGACACGCATTAAATTTGTCGCACGAAAAAATCGCGTTAAAAACATTTTTAGCCAGTCTCAGCGATTCACTAGGTTCAATAATTCGTTCTCAAGAACCAAATACACTAGAACAAGCGGAACAATTTTTAATTGAGGAAAAAAACATAACTTACCTACTTAAAGAATTTCGAAATTTCAAAACCATCTCCTCATAAGCCGATCAACAATAAAATTGTCCCTAAAGAAAACTATTCATCTTATTCTAGTACAAGATCAGACAACAAATATTGTTCTTATTGCAAAAAGTCAGGTGATTTGATAGATTCGTGTTTTAAACGAAATCAAAATCAAGGCAATCAAAACTTTCATCAACTGAATCAGCAACGTCCTTCGGTTATTCAACATGCAAGGAACGAAATTTCTAACGTCAACCACGAAACGCCTGTATCAATCGCTTAAAATCTTTAAAATTAGCTTGACGTTTCGTTTTGAAAGTTGTGACATTTATCAAAATCCGTTCACACAGGAGAAAATTCTCAAACAATATCTAACAAAAAAAATTATTATTTGCAGTATTAGTCGTCATTAGTAATTTTGAATTTGTAAAAAGGCAATTTAATAAACGTACACATGTGTGTACATTATGCAGATGCGTCAAATGCCTCGTCACAAGCACGTATTTATTTTCAGAGATGTTTCGTGAATTTTCCTCGAAGTCTTTTTATGGGAAAAACAAATAATGTGTGGAGATTTTGAATACTGTTCAGAACCCCAACGAATCGGATTTAGAAGAAATAGATATAGAAGATTTTGAATTTTCGGATGAGAATGTCCAGCCAATAAATTCACCGTGTTTTGATGCACCTAATGGTAATGCTGACGATTTGTCTGATTGTGAGTCAAGCGATAGAGAGGATGATCTACCCTTGAGCGAATTGATCAAAACAACAAATTCAAACATCGGCGGCTCCGCGCAAAACTCTAAAGTTTGGTCTGCAGAAAAGGACAACGAGTTTGCGAACAATGCCAAACTTCTAAAGACAAACAAAAGTCTGAATTGGGTGTAATAGGGCACACGGTTGCCAGATGATGTGCAGACATTGGAGGCCAAAACCATAAAATTTTCCTGGATAATTTATTCACTTCGTTACCTCTTATAACCTTCTTAAAGACAAATAATATTTACGTTGTTGGAACTGTGAGGTCAAATAGAATAAGTGATGCAAAAGACAAACTGCTAAATGAGAAGACACTACTGAAAAAGAGATGATCTCGTCTTTTTGTGGCAAAGAGCCTCAAGACAGTGTAAGGCGGTGGGATAAGAAGTCTAAGTCCCATTCAAATGCTGTATAACCGTTTTATGGGAGGCGTTGACATGTCTGATAGAATGGTTGCTCATCATCCGCATGCCATTAAAAACAATAGCTATTAACACACCTAGCCATGTTATGACTATCATAACCACCGCAGATGTCGGTTTGAAATCCGAGCTCGTAGAGCGAGAACTTTAAGACATCTAAGGTTGTTATGATTCATAACATCCGTGGTTTGTTCAATGGTTTACCGGTTTCAGAGTAATTAGAGAGAATTTAAAACAAGTAAATCCAAAAACTCCTTTTAAAATATATTGAGTTGATCGCGTTTGCATGATATGTTCAGCTGTCGTAGTTACAGATGAGTTGTTGTTTATAATAGTTATTTACATAATTAGTGGGATAAAAGCAATATTACAGGACTCGAGTATAAAGATTGCAGATGACGAGGGCGTTAGCCCGAGTTCATCTGTAATCACTAATCACACATTTAAAATGGATTCTGCCATTAGTGAATTGCCAGAAAATATTTTAAACGCAGCGGGTGAAGCTCTGAATAGCCTAATTCCTGAAAAATCACAAGAACGGTATGACAAAGCCTATAATGCTTTCAAGCAGTGGCAAAGTGAAAACCATACTATGGTTATTGAAGAAAATGATCTTCTGGCATACTTTCAGGAATTAGTAAGTTATTCCAAATGCTAATTTGTGAGGTTTTTAAATCTTTCTTTTGTAGTCTAAGAAACGCAGCCCTGTTTCATTGTGGATGTATTATTCAATGCTGCGAAGCACAATTAGCATCTATGAAGTTCTTGATAGAGGCACAAAAGGAGGAGTATTTGCTGACCAAAGTATGTGACACACTATTGCAGTTCGATTTAAGAATTATAAATCTTTTAGGTTGTTGTAATTTTCGGACTATTTGGAGCATGTCGTTGTGATGAAATTTATAATCTGTCAGAAAATCATGTTAAAGAGGAAAGCTCCGTTTTGATTGTAAAAGTCAATCATGCGAAGAATTACAAACCAAGACTTTTTACCGTTGTCCCCGACGGTGCTATAAATTCTGTCCAAAAAGAAGGACTCGGAGGACCTTCCTTGAGGTCGCTCTTCCCGGGAACTTCTCGAATCGTCTTCGACGTCCAAGACCCGGTGTAAGGAATTTCTTCGATTTAAGATTACTATTTCAATTTAACTAACGCCTGGTCAGAACCGGCCTTTTTTTTAATTTTACCTTTCGTGTTTCGATGAACTTCCTTGGCGGTAATTAATAATATATGGCTTCAAATGGATGGTGCTCCAGCTCATCATGCAGCACCAGTGAGAAACTGGCTGAACGAACATTTTGATGAAAGGTGGATAGGTAGAGGAGAACCGTTTCGATGGCCGCCTAGGTCCCCTGATCTTACTCCTTTAGACTTTTTTTGTGGGGTCACATTAAAGCTAGGGTGTACAGAACACCAGTTTTAAATGAAGACGATCTAATAAAGAATTTTTGAAGCAGCTCGTTCTGTAGACGTGGAAATGCTCGAAAGAGTACAAACAAACATAATTAGAAGAGCAGAAGTCTGCAGACAACAGCATGGGCAAAATTTTGAACATTTAATGTAATTTTTCTGTTGATTTTTTATTAAACTGTTTTGACATCTGTTTTTATTGACGGTCTTATTGACATTACAATAATAGTCCAGTTTGATTGTTCAGTCTTATTTCCATGGATACAACAAAAATGAAATATTTGTCGATTATTGGGATACGAGTAAAACGAATGTTGCCACATCAACAGGCCTATTTTGTAAATTGACACATATCATAACGGTGACGTTAGCGAACGATAATCGACGAAATAACGACTTTTTCCTAAAAGCAATTTTGTATTAACTTCGATAACGTTGGTGGACGATTTATCGTTAAAATTGTATCGTTATCAAACGATAGCCTATCCGGCAATCGTTGACTTCTGACAATCTCGTTAAGATTAATAATTTGTGGATATTTGACATAAATTAACATGGAAAGAGAAGTTTTGGCTCTACTTTTGGATGAATTAGAACGTAGGTAAGTGGGTTTGCAACTACATAGGTAGAACAAAATATTCATTGGGCATTTCGGGTATTCTCGATCAAAGAGTTCCTTTGCTGGTTCTGATAACAATATTGTTTTACAGGCGGCGTAGTAGAGAAATGAATAGGTATTTGCGCGATGTAAATGACTCGTTTTTTCTACCTGAAGCATTATTTCGACAACACCATAGGTTAAGCAGAGAAGCTGCACGAGATGTCTTTTTCCAAATCCAGGAACACCTAGAAAATGGACAGAGAATTACCAAAATTCCAGCTATTAGAAAATTTACGACAGCTCTCCACTTCTTCGCTCATGGCAGTTATCAAAAAGCAGTTGGAATAAGCCAACATTCAGGCCTGTCACAAACTTCAGTCAGTAATTCTTTTCATGAAGTGATACACGTAATGGTTAGATACCTTGGAAATGCTTATATAAAATTTCCGCAAAGGTTGGAAGAGGTTGTTGAAGTGAAAATAGGATTTTTTGAAAAGTTTAATTTTCCCGGTGTCATAGGTTGTATCGATGGATCGTTTGTGGCGATTGTTGTACCTCCTAGAGAACATCCCGTTTATCCAGGAAATGTTTTTATAAATCGTAAAAATGTTCATTCGCTGAATGTCTTGTTGGTTTGTGACTCTGATTTGAAGATTTTAAGTGTTAATGCTCGTTATCCCGGATCAGTACACGACTCAGCAGTTTATATGATGAGTGCTGTTAAGAGAATATTGCACCAGAGATATGCCGATGGTGATAGATCCACTTGGCTACTAGGAGATTCTGGTTAGCCATACCTTTTGACCCTAATCGACGGTGCTAATCCTGAAATGCCCGAGGGAAGGTACACACAAGCTCATAAAACAACTAGGAATTGCGTAGAACGGTGTATAGGTATGTTAAAATCCTACTTCAGATGTCTTCTGAAAGACAGAGTATTACATTATGCTCCTCCATTTGCCGCCAAGATTGTGTACTCATGTGTCATTTTACACAATATTTTAATTCAAAGAAATATTCTGGATGAACATATTATAATACAGTACGATGACGAATTGGATGATTATGAAGACTTGGTTTAAAAATAAACAGTATAGAGAAATGCAAATCCAAGAAGAAACTTTGTTATGTTCGGATTTAATTCCATTTCCTTATGAAAATCCACCCTGCGAAATCGAAGCCTTGACAAAATTGAGAGCTAATGAAAAATGCCACCCCGTCCTACTAGATATTGAAGATTACAACGTCCAGAAACTCATACTACTTGATAAAAATAAAAATCACTTACACCAAGTTCCTAACTTGTGTGTTACAAAATGACTGCTTTTATTTGTAGATGGGAATTACGAGTACATAAATAAAGAGAAGGTATTTCCCCACAACAGCGGATCCCATTCCACCGTGCCCCAGTCCCAGATAGAAACATCGAGTGAAAATGGTGATTCCAGATCCAGAAGGGAAATTATGGACACATTAAAATATTTTATTATTGATTTCTTTGTATGAAAAATTCGCAAAAACGTTTGAGAAATGTATAAAAAAAACATATTTGGCAAAAAATTGCCACTGAAATGGTGGATGATACTGGAAAGAAGTTCACGTATGTGCAAGTGGACACCAAGTGGAAAGGTCTCGTCAAGACCTACAAGGACGTACAGAAGCACAACAACACCACTGGGAAAAACTGAAAAAAATGGCAATATTTTGAGTTGATGCATGACATCTTGTCCCAGAAGCCAGAAATAAATCTTGTGGCCACATGCAGCAGTCTCTCTGGGTTACAGGTTAGAACATCCACTGCATCAACACCCACTGCATCACAAGCAACACCAACAACCTCCAGAAAAAGTAATTTTGAGTTGTCCACAAAAAGGAGACTCTGACTCTTCTCCACCTGGTGAAGAAGAGACTTACGGAGGGAGGAGTGTTATATCCCAGTGCAGTGATAAGTGAATTAAACTTCGTCCAGCGAGAGATTGGGAGATTTAAAATTGTATTCAATTAGAACAAACACTACAAAATGCAGTAGAATACATTGATTACATAATACATAATTTCAGGGCAAAAATGTTACTGCTTGAAGAATATATTTCAAATTTTACATGCGCTAGCTACACCTTTCTCTACGGAGAATTTAGTGACTTTTATGTCAATCAATTTCTCGCTGGACAAACTATACCTAATGCAAGAGTGCATCAACCCGGACGTGTGATGATCGATCCCAATAACTCGAACTGATTTATTTGTTTGTTTTTATTCAAGTGTAACTTTTGACTTTAAATTTCAATTAGTTTATTTATCATCAGTTTGTCACCATTTATTGAAAATCTTAATGTATCATTTCATTATTTTTTCTACTTAGAGTTACTTCATATGTCAATTTTATTACTTTTGTGAACGTGTGGATGTCACTTAGTTATTAACCTTTTGTTATCATTTCTTATATAAGACAAATGTAACGTCCACACGGGGGCATTTTCATAACATCTTTGTACACGTCACTGTCACTGTCGTAATTATATCTAATATTGTAACTTGTGTTTAAATAAAGTTTACTATTTTTTTTTATTGGTACACTTTGAAATCATAAATACTGGTATTAATATTACAAAAAATGGAAATAAGAACCTGAATACATTAGTGTTGTCATGGAAAATGAAAAAACCAAAATTAATTTGTAATCTGTCACTTAATCCCAACTGTATTATTTGGCTCTGTAACTAAACAGCGCCGGACAAAATAGCGCTGGACAAAATGACGTGCGACAAAATAGCGAACAACTAAAATATCGCGCGACAAAAAAGCGACGCGACTAAAAAGCGTGCTACTAAACAGCGTGCGACATAATAGCGCAAAAATAAATAAACTTAAAATAAAATTAGTCGGCTACATAACTAAACAGCGCCGGACAAAATAACAGCGACAAAATAAATTAGTCAACGTCAATGGAATACATAAAGTCGTAGAAAAACGGTAAACTCTTGCTGTGTGATGGGTACAGATATAGAAAAGATAAGGCGCGCCTCAATTCCACTTCGTGGCGATGCACCAAAACTGGTTGCAAAGGGAGGCTGTTGGTCACGGGAGAAAATTACAAGAAAGCAACAAATGAGCACAACCACGGCCCGGATCCCGCAAGCAATGAAGCACAAATTGTTAGGGAAAAAATTAGGAAGTCAGCTGTATCATCCGAAGAAAGGCCAAGGGCTATTATTCAAGCATCCAGCAGTAATATTTCGGAAGAAGCTTGTGTCCAAATTCAAAGTTACGATGCTGCAAGACGTACTATACAGCGTCAGAGAAATAAAATTCTTACAAGAAATACAACCAGGAATAACAATATTTCAGAAATTGACATTAATGAAGAGTACAAAAAAACCGACAGAGGGGAAATTTTTTTACTGTACGATACTGGTAATAATGACAACAATCGAATCATCATGTTTGGCACGTCAAGAAATATTGCACTGCTAAATGAATTTCCACACTGGTGCGTTGATGGGACATTTAAGGTAGCTCCACAATTCTTCACTCAAGTATATACTGTTCACGCATTGATCAACAACAGAGCTCTACCTATGATATATGTATTATTAAACAATAAACAACAGGCAACGTATAAGAGAGTATTTGAGAAGTTGATGGAAATTGAGCCAACGCTAAGACCTGAAAGCATAGTAAGCGATTTTGAAATATCCGCAATCAACGCCATAAATGAGGTTTTTCCAAATGCACAAATTACAGGATGCATGTTTCATCTGGCCCAAAATCTTTGGAAAAAAATTCAAAAAAACCCATTTAGTGGAATGCTACAGAGAAAATGAGGACACAAGAAAAAAATGTAAGATGTTATTAGCATTAAGTTATGTTCCTGTAAAGGATGTACAATTTGCTTTCGAAATTATTACTGAAAATTTTCCGGACGAACTGAAACCGTTAATAGATTATTGGGAAAACTACTATGTTGGTAGAAGAATTCTCAATGTACGACCAAGATTTGAAATTAACATTTGGAATATGTATGACAGAATTCGAAGTGACTTGCCTAAAACAAATAATTCTGTGGAAGCATGGCACAATTCATTTCAGAAAAGTTTAGATTGTCATCACCCCTGTGCATCCAAGTTACTGATGCATTTAAAGAAAGAACAAAGTTTTACAGAGAAAAAGCTGGTATCAGAGAACCAAAAAAACCCAACTGCAAGTACGTGCAGCTAAGAAGTAGGCTTAAAGTTCTGGCTGAAAACTATGCCTTTAGAAACGTAGAGGATTATTTGGTTTCGGTCGCACTTAATCTTTCATTGTAATTATAATTGTTGTGGTTTACGTTGTGTTTATATTATTCTTGTTTTGGAAATAAAGTTAGCAATATTTCCCTGTAGTTTTGTAGTAGGTAGGTAACTACTCGTACTATCGTGATCATAAAAAACAACGACACTACAAATTTAAATTAATTTCAATAACGTCATTTTGACAATTGAAATATTCCGCAATTAACAGATTTAAAAAAAAAAAACATTCTGCAAACCCGAATACATGATGTTGGTACCATTAGAAACATTGCTGCCGAACTGGGTGTGCTAGTGCTAGCACTGTGTTGCGGACGGGTTTATTTTCACGGATTTGAAACTTTTAAATATTGAGGTTGACAAACTTTGACAAATCTCGTTAGGTACGTTCACTAAGCCTAAATTTTCAAAAAATCTCAGGGGCGTCCCAAGTTAACTGTAGTCGTTTTTTATCATCACAATGGTACCACATAAAGCTGTTTTCAACTTGCGCCATTTTGACTAACGCTGTTTTGTCTTGCGCTAATTGACCAACGCTGTTTTCAATTTGCGCTATTTTGACTAACGCTGTTTTGTCGTGGCGCTATTTTGTCGCTGTTATTTTGTCCAGCGCTATTTTGTCCGGCGCTGTTTAGTTACAGAGCCGTATTATTTACATTCATTTAAAACAGTAAGGTTGTTGAACATTTGATTAAAGCTTATGAAACATTTGTTAGTACATAGTATTTTATTTGACGTTACAAGGTACTCCTCTCAGATCAATCATTAAAAACTTAACATTTAGACTCCACGTTTCTCAGGTCCTTTCAGGTTGTTGATGTTGCCATGGAAACTTTAAAAAATGTGCGTTTTTGAAAGTTGGATTTATACACGCTGAGGCGTGCTTTAAATAAGCAAAATAGGTTACCAATAAAAAAAACTTATTAGAGATAAAGCAATTGCGATTTCGGAAAGTGATGGTAATACGTACTAGTATTACCAGCCTCTTACGAAAAAATCACGCCGAAGACGAAAATTATGACAATTCCGGAAAGATTGAAGAAGATTTTAAAGGTTTATCTGAAAACATTAATTAATAATAATCGCACGAACGTACTAATTTTATCAATTTTACAAAGTGTAGATGTAACAAACCTCGTTTCGGAAAGTGCAGAATCAAATTTGTTTGATTCTTCAAGTATAATAACTCTACATCAATATAAGGTATTGTAACGACGTTTCTGGAAAACCGCTCTCGGTGACGGAAAAATTCCGTTCTTTCTCCGGGTCGGGGTACAAAAATTAGCGCGAAGCCGACCGCACCAGCCGTATCCATCATATCCGCCCCGGAACCCGTGCCTCCTCCGGATGCCGACATCCGGACTCCGCACCGAACCGAGCTCTGCCACCGCCACAGTTCGCGAGTCAATGGTCGCGCGCAAACCCACCACGCGCGACCGAGCTAACAAAAACGCTCATTCCCGTCCCGGTCCCACTCTCATCAACAGCTCCGACCCTGCTCCCAATCACGCTTCCAAACCTATATCCCGTTTCACCCCTGTCTCCGGCCCGCTTCTTCCCATCGTGAGGGAACTAGGCTATCCCGCTTCTCCCCTGTCTCCGGCTCGTTCCTTCCCATCGTGAGGGAATTAGGCCATCCCGCTCCCTTTTCACCCACCGAAGTGACGTCACAATAATTTGGCGAGCAGGGACCGCTGTCAGGAACCGGGTAAGAGGAAAAGCGCCGACCGAAACCGACGATCTGGTTTTCCGGAGTGGAGTGATTGCCGCCGGTCACCCCGGACCCGATCAGCTTGCTTAGCGCCGCCCGTACGGACACTCCGGCGAGATTATCGCTGCCGGTAATCTCCAGAGTCGGTCCGCCGACCGACGATCCGGTGTTCCGGGGTTGGAGTGACCGCCGCCGGTCACCCCGGACGCGATCAGCCTGCTTAGCGCCCGTACGGATTTTCCGGAGTGGAGTGATCGCCGCCGATCACCTCGGAAGAAACCGATCGTCACTCAACTAACGCGTAGCGCCTGCTCAAGAAGCTGCGGTGCGGTCACCGCCAGCGGTAACCCCAGAGCCGTTTGACCACCCACTACAACCGGAACGGACTCTTCTCCGGTAGGGTGATTGTCGCCAGTCATCCCGGAGTTGGCCGTACGCCGCCGTACGCCGCGAAACCACAAAGCGTCTTTCTGGGCAGAAACGAGAGCCAGAAATCATGGCACCGCCACCCACCAAACCGACATGACCCATTGCGAAGACCGAGACGACACCCCAGAACCCGGAGCCCGGAGACGGAGCAGGCCCGGATTCGCTGGCCCTGGAGCGAGACGAGCCGGTTTCGTCGGTGTACAAGCTGAACAAGGTGGCCCTCACCGCAATGCTTTCCGGACTCGGCCTGGAGGCCACCGGAACAGTCGAAGATTTGAAGCGACGTTTGATCAAGCTCCTCCGGGACCGTGCAGCCGAGACGGTTGTGCCGCCCACTCAAGGATCCGCCCCAAGTGTACCAGTGCCAAGCTCAGTGCCCGTGCCCAGTGCTGACACAAGTGCTCGCGTCTAGTGCTCCAGTACAGTGGCTTTAATAAAACAGTGGCGACACTAGCATGTATCATTTTTGATTGGTTGCTGAAGTCACGAGGTCCAATCCGCTATTAAGAGGCAAATAAATTGTGGTTTGTTTACATCTGGATTTTTCATGTTTTTAATCAATTTAACTGAATTGTGTTTATATTCTTGTGTAAATTGTGTTCACCTGTTCTGGACATCGCAACTTATTAATGAAGCAGAAAAAATATCAAGAGAAAAGCCCTCCAAAAAGATCTCGGTTGCATCATTAGCCATTTCACCTCCTTTCACCAGGGAACCGGAACCATTACCTACAGCAACGGAAATTCCCGAGGGAATTCCATACTGTCATCATTTCCATGATTTCCAGAATGAAAAAATTGAACTGGACCCTTTAGAGACATCCAATCGATGTTTAAGAAGAAAAATTAAAGACCTTAATTCCAACAGAAAACATGAGGATATATGCACTAACATATTTGGGAAAACGACCATATGTATATTTACGAAATAAGTTAAAATTTCCTTTTTCTAATTTTGACATATAAAGTGACACTTTTCAAAATTAATCGACGTTTGGAAACGTCACAATTTTCGTAACTGGTTACGAAAAGTAAAATCTTTCCTAACTGGTTAGGAAAAATTTATTGTATCACCAGTTGACACTGTCATATTTTTTGTTTTTAAGCAAAATAACCGTGCTTACTTACCTACTTGATATTTTAACACAATAATAATTTATTATTAATGAAATTCATTACTTCGTTTAACGTTTGAAGAAACTTTTTTTTTGTCAAAATTAGAAAAAATCTTGTATGTAACACGTTTGGAAATGCAATTTTGTGTAACTCGTGTGATTTTGCGGGATCTCGCTGCGCTCGTCCCGCAAATATTCGACTCGTTACACAAAATAACGCATTTCCTAACTGGTTACATAAATAGCTATTGCCTGCAATTTCCACCCCTCAAAGATGGGCATCGAAATTTGAACTGCGAAAAGGGTTATTGACGAAACTTCCTGACATTATGAAAGCGGCGTCTGTGAAAATGGAAGACAAAGATAAACAGGTGGTTCTGCAGTTTGATGAAGTCAAAATCAAAAGTTGTTATGAATATGACAAGAGAGAGGATCAAGTCGTGGGTAGACTTAATCAGCTACAAGTGGTTATGGTGAGAAGTCTTTTTTCTAATTGGAAGCAACCTGTCTATTTCGAGTTTGATCAAAAGATGACGAAATCTATTTTAAATCACATAATAGAAGAATTAGCCAAAGCTTCTTATACAGTTGTTGCTTGTGTATCTGACTGTGACGGAAAATACTCATTTTAAACATCCCATTACTGACACAAATACTCGTATATACATGTTTGCGGACGTACCTCACCTTCTCAAGTTAATTCGAAATTGGCTAATTGATACAGGATTCACATTAAAAGATGGTATTATCGTTAACAAAAGTTGCTTAGAAGCGCTATTACAACTTGATAGTGCAGAAATAAAAGTTTGCCACAATTTAACAGATGCACACATACATTGTGAAAAATTTCAAAGACAAAATGTTCGGCGCAATTGCTATCTCATAAAACGGCAAATGCGTTAAAATATTATACACCCGGGAACGATCCCTCTTTAGCAACTACAACAGGAAATTTTATAGAGTTGGTGGACAAGTGGTTTGATTTGTTAAATTCGTATAAAATAAATATGTACTCTTCGCCGTGGAAAAGTGGGTACGGAATTAAACTCGAAGATCAGAACGCTATCCTCGATGCAATGACTGATATGTTTAAAAATATGAGATGCTGCAACAAGAATTCTCTGCAAATTTTTCAAAAATTATTTTGCAAGATATGAAAACCAAATTTCCCACTGTTAATTATATTGTTACCCACAAAGTAAATCAAGATTCTTTGTAAAATTTATTCAGTCAGCTTAGAACAAGAGGTAAGTGCCAAATCTATTATATATTTAAATAAATAACAAACAGTGATTCGTATTGTGTTTTTTTTATCTAGGAGGATTAAACGACCACCCTACACCTTTGGACGCATTGTACAGACTACGTATGATAATTTTGGTCAAGGGTCCAGGAATGGTTCAGTCAATCTCAACACTGAAGATAAAAGTGAAGAAGATTTTATTGTCGCAAAGGTGTTGCGGGAAACAGAAGCTGTAGAACATAATTCACATACTACGAAGTTTGACAAAATTGATCTTGAATCTGATTCGACGTCGAGCACAACGTATAGCGAGCAACTTAAAAGACCAATCGTGGAAATATCTGAGGGCTGCGAAGAAGATGGTTTGAAGTATTTAGCAGGATTCATCGCAAAAGAAATTATTTCAAAAAATCCAAATTTGGGCAAATTTCTGGAACCTAGGCAAATCACGTCAACCGTAAATGCCCCTTCGTGGTTGCGCCAACTTTCATACGGTAGCTTAATTGAACCGTCAGAAAACTTTTTTCAAGCTATTCTGAGATACGACCACTGTTTCAAAAAATTTTATAAAGCCAAAATAAATTCAAAGCAAAACATTGTCAAAACATTATCAGCAAAAATTTACAAAAAGGTGAAAGATTATGACTTGGACATTGTTACAGCCTACGTAAAACAAAGAACATTTATTAGAATGAACAACCTCAATCAATTGAACTCGAATAAATCTTTCAGGAAAGTAAAGACTGCGAGAAGTACGATGGTAGCTAAGAAAACAAAAAAAATCGCACCTTAAATCGCTAAATCGCTGTTACAGTAAATTTATGAATATAAAATGTGTTCATTAGTAAAATATAGTACGTTTCTGAAATAACTTCTTATTTACACCTTTTACCGGCATTTTAAATTGATTTACTTGAAAATGGTAATGCAAGAAAGTAATTAAAGTATTTTTTATTGAAGAACTGCCTTTTTATACCAAGACTAACTTATTTTATCCGTACTTGTGCGCTTTGGAAATTTCCGTCGCTAATTTCTGAAATCGATTCTTGTCTTCGGAAGAGCCTCACGTGCATTCTTAACATTAATATCAATGATATTCAATGGCTGCAAGCAACTCTACCTGTTTCTAAAGGTGGTTTGGGAATTCGCAGAATTTCAGATGTGTGCCTGATAGCATTTCTGAGTTCAGCCTATGGCGTTCAGAATGGAATGTCTTCATTACTCCCTACTAAGGACATTCCGATTCAAGTTCACCTCCTGGATACAGCCTTGGAACAATGGTCATCCATCAATTCTGTCTTTCCATCGACTAGACATATTCAGAAATGCTGGGATAACATTAACCTAACAAGAATTATCACAAGTGAACTTCAATTTAATACAGTTACAGACTTAGCTCGCTTTAAAGCGATCTTGGTTAGATGCCATTCCTTCAAAAAATATTGGTACCTTTTTGGATTTGTAAGATTTTCAAGTTTGCGTAGGTCTTCGACTTGGCTGCGACCTATTTGAAAACCATCTCTGCAACTGTCGCACATTTGTCAATGCTCAAGGAATTCATGGTCTAAGCTGTACTAAGAGCTCCCAAGGCATAGTGAACTTAATTCAATTATTCAAAGAGTTTTATCATCAATTCATATCCCAGCTACACTTGAACCTACGAATCTTTCACGTGACGATGGTAAGAGACCAGATGGCGCCACGCTCACCCCTTGGTCAAAGGCCCAACGTCTCATTTGGGACGTAACTTGTGTCGATACACTTGCCAATTCATATTTTTCACAGACATCCGTAGAAGCTGGGGCAGCAGCAGAAATTGCTTGCCGTAAAAAACATGAAAAATATAAAATATTAAAGTCTGCGAATTTTATCTTCAAGGCACTTGGCTTCGAAACACTGGGTCCTTGGTGCGAAGAAACTAGATCTTTTATCAACAACATCAGTTCTAAGTTGGTTAAAGAAACTGGCAACGTCAGAGCAAAACAACTTCTTCGTCAAAGACTTTCTTTGGCCGTTCAACGGGGCAATGCAGCAAGCATTCGCGGCACCCTTCCTCATAGCACCTCATTGGATGAAATTTTTTTAATTTAATTTTTACTTTCCTTTAAAATTTTGTTCTTGTTTAAATTTTTATTTTTCATGTGTTATTTATTATATTACAATCTATTTTGATTGAAATAAATCTCTATTTTATTAATTACCTATCTATCTTTTTAAGCGACAGGTTGTAGGATTTATGTAGAAAATAATGAATTATTTCGTTCCGCTGTAATCGGTACCCATGTAAATATTGTCCCGCAAAGTCTAGCGCCTACGTCATAAACTGTGATTCGCCGAGCATGACCGAACGCATCCGATACTGCATATACCCATATACCAACTTTGGCCAAATCTAATCTGTATTTTCAGCTGTTTTTTGTTCAAGTAACGACATACGATTTCGGATTCATGGATAACTCGATTACAAACAAATTAATTTGATCGCTCGATATTACTTAAGTGTAGATGTCAGAAAATTTTGATTATGAGGCAAATGATGAACCAATAAATAACCCTAAAGATAATTTTAAAATTCACTTTTTTTGCTATTTTAGACACTACTCTCTCATCTCTCACTGAAAGGTTTAGAGAATAATGAATAATTAAATATTTAAAATTATCCATAATGTCAACGGATTAAAACAATGAAAA
Source organism: Tenebrio molitor (assembly GCF_963966145.1). NCBI lineage: Eukaryota > Metazoa > Arthropoda > Insecta > Coleoptera > Tenebrionidae > Tenebrio > Tenebrio molitor. The sequence goes on from NC_091049.1 coordinate 13,142,472, forward strand.
GAGGAAAATATCTTAAATCATTGTAAAGATTTGCATTTAATATTGACTAATGATAAAGATCAAAATGATCATGATATCGTTTGAAGTTTGAGGAAGTCATAACTTTAAAATGTTTCATTAAAAAAGATATACCTATCTCCTCACAACTTATTAAACTTGATAATATCAAAATAATTTAAATGACACTTTTTCAAACATTGCGGTTGTTGTTGTTTTATGATATACTACACTACACACTAGACGACTAGTGTCAGTGGTTTCGAGGAAAGGAGTTTTTCCAAACTCAAATTAATTAAAAATAATTTATTTAATTAAAAATTATTTACGATCAAGCATATCACAAGAACGTTTAACTGATTTATCAATGATATCTATAGAACACGAAATTATGGATAGTTTAGGATGAAATGAATTTATTGAGGATTTTGTTTCGTTGATAGCACGAAGAGTACAAAAATATTGTAGTGGGACCCACGCAAATAACAGGACTCGATTTTCACTTAATCCTACTTTTACGTAACAGAATACTAAAGTCAATATTCACTGTGTTGTAAGGAAGATAATAATCCGGTTATTAACCGGTCAATTGTCCGGTTAATAACGCCAAGTAAATTATCGTTATTAACCAGTTGGTTATTTATTTCAAATTGGCCGGCCGCGCCAATAGTTGAAACTGTACTTTCTTGTTCTGACACTTCTGACTTGACAGTTTGACAGTTCTTAATCCTTAATCTTAAAGAATCTAGTTAAAGACCAAAAAAAGAAACCGACTTACAAAAGACACTCTAATGAAATTGGTATTTATAAAATTTAACTTGAATATTAGCAAAGACATGGTTAAGCTACACAGTGCAAAAGATAAGCGCTACAAGAAACAAACAATGGGCACTACTACCACAAATTCAAATACTACTACAACCGATATTGATACTACTGATAGCAACAGCAATGAAGTTTTGAATCATGACGAGACTGATGAAATCTATCGGTTCCACCGTTTCCACATCTGAAGTAGAAGAAATTTTCTTGCAGTTTGATTTAGGGGCTTCAGATAGTGATGAATAAGTTACCACAGATTGAGTTTTACTATAATTATGTATGATGTTGATGTACAATTAGGGACACGGAATTTCGGGCATTATTTTTCTGTCATTTAAAAAAATTGCGATGTAAATCACTCTTTATTGTCAACGTGACATTCAACCGTTAAATTTTGAAATTTATTCACGTCAATCGCATGTCAATCAAAATCGTCGCAAACGGTAAAATTGACGTTAATAATATAAAGCTAATTTTACAATTTTTGGCGGTATATTGACAGTGATGCCCGAAATTCCGTGTCTCGAACTATACCTATGTCCTATGTCAAATTCAAATGTTTTAATGTTTATTTATTTTATGCTTTATGTTGTGTTTTTTGATGTTACAAGTTACAGTTTACAGTTCAATAGTTTTTTTAACAGAATATAGGTACATTTAATTTTTGTAATTAGCCTCTTTAGTTCTGAGTTTCTGACTTCTGTATCTTCTAACTTGTATTGTGTAAGGCTAAGAAGGGTTAGCCTTAGCTACTCCAGCCTCCGGCACCCCACTAACCAAATTGGTTATAAAATCTCAATTGATAACTATAACCACAAATAATTATGCATAGTGTAAGAAACATTATTTTTTCTTTGAAGGTAGAGTAGGTAAGGTAGGTGAATTTGGTATTTTTTAAAAGCGCAAGTCAAAAGAAAGACAATAAAACCACTTTTATTCGATTTTGTTATTTAATTGATTTACTGGTTAATTAACATGTTAAAAATCCAGTATATTACCTAAGTAAATTATATAATTTACCGGTAAATTTACAACACTAAAAACAAGTCATATTTCTTCAAATATGTTTCAATAATCAACAGAAACATACACAAAATCTATTTTTAAAGTTTGTACAAGGGCGGCTCTCCTGGCGTTATTTTTATAGTAAATGTTATAATATTATATAATTATATATAGTTAAAATGGCAAGTACAAGTGGTCTTAAGAGGAGAACCTCAGCAGATTCTGACTCCGAAGCAGAAGATAGAAAACGTGTATACAAAATTGGCCGTAGAAGCATTAATCCGCAAAAATTTAGAATGGAGTGGAAATCTAATCCTAATTTTAGTGCCTGGCTCGAAGAAGTTAAAGGTTTCTCCACTTATAAGTCTTATAACTTTTTTATTTTGTCTAAAGACGTAATTTTCACCCCGTGTATTGTGTTAAAATGATGTAAATTATATTACGTATTGTTTTTCTGCTTCAGGAAAACTTACAAAAGCAAGGTGTTCTACTGTCATAAAAAATCACAGTAAAGGTGAACATTGTAAGAAGAGTTCTGCCTTAGGAAGAAAATAACCTACAATACTCCAATGTTAAAAAAAAATCATGACGAAGATGAGAAAGTCCGACAAGCCGAAATTAGATCTGCAGCATTAATTGCGGAGCATAATCTGCCAATAAGGTTGTGCGAACATTTAGTACCACTTCTGAAGGTAGCTTTTCCGGATTCCAAAATCGCACAAAACATTACCATGGGAAGAACAAAAACCACAAAAATCATCACAACGTTTTGGGAAAATCTCAGCAAGAAAAAATTGTGCAAATCCACTGATATAAGCACTCTCAAAAATATTTGCCTTTGTGTTCGTTATTTTAGTGAAGATTCTGGTAAAATTTCCTCCATTTTTTTCTCTCTGATACAATGTTTTAAAAATAATCCAGATGAAGCGAATAAAGGTGCGACTGCTGAAACTGTTTACAATAAGGTGGTGAATGCACTTAAATCGGAAAACATTCCTTTAGATAATTTAGTGGGTTTTGGATCTGATGGTTGCAATACAATGTTTGGTGCACAAAATTCAATAGTTAGTCGATTGAAAGCTGATTTTCCTGGCATAATTGTACAAAAGTGCGTTAGTCATTCTTTGCATTTATGTGCAAGTGAAGCCTGTAAGGTTCTGCCAAGGCAATGTGAAGATTTGGCTGGTGAGGTGTATAACTTTTTTAAAAACAGTTCCAAAAGGCAGGCTCAATTTGCAGAGTTTCAGCAATTTTGTAATGTCGAACCTCACAAAATTTTACGACCTGCACAAACTAGGTGGTTGTCACTATTCGCTGTTGTAAATAGGCTAGTTGAGTAATGGTCTCCTTTGCAAGTATATTTTAATCAAGAATATCTGAACCATAGACTGCAATCATCTGAATATATATTTAATTCGCTTAAAGATCGCAAAATAAAATTTTATTACTTTTTGCAATGGGTGTTACCAAAATTTGTAGGTTTAACTGAATATTTTCAAAGCGAACGGGTTGTTATAACAGCATTGTACACCAAAGTTTGTGATACATACAGTGAGTTTTTTTAAGACTGGCCATAGGGTTTTACATGCTAATTTTTCAACCCCCTGTTAACTTTTGTTCTGATGAAAATATTCAAAGCATTTTTACAACAAAGTTGGAAGATTTTTCAAACTATCGGATAGATTACAATTCAATATCCCAAACTGTCGAAAATGCAGTGAAAAAATATTTTTTAGCGCGCCGAAAGCGTCCAAAAGTGGAGATCGTCAGGTGCTGGTTGAGCCGACAATGGCGCTACTCTGGCGGCCGCTCGACGTACTATTATTTCGGCGCCCTAAAAATATTTTTTTCACAACTTTTTCGACAGTTTGGGATATTGAATATCTATCCGATAGTTTAAAAAATCTTCCAAATTTATTCCAAAAATGGTTTGAATATTTTCATTGGAACAAAAGTTAACATGGGGTTGAAAAATTTGCATGTAAAACCCTATGGCCAGTCTTAAAAAAAACTCACTGTATAAAACATTGTTATTAAGCTAATCATATGGCCGATATTAATCCACGGTTAAATTCAGAATTTCTTAACTTAAAAAATATTTATTTGGGTATAGAAGTGTTAAATTATGTTGACGAAATAGATGAAGCGGAAAAGAATTATTTCTATATTAGATGCTGTGAATTTTTGATTGTTTCATGTTTGAAAATTCAAAAAAGGTTTGACTTTCGTGATGCATTATTGTCACAAATATCTATATTTGACCCTAAATCGGAGAATAGGCCAAACTGTATTTTTAATATCGCAAAAAACTTAAATAGAATTATTAATAAAGACAATAAAGATCTTACCCAACAAATTTATGACCAGTGGCGGTTATACATTCAGTCATATTCAGAGTTACCTGAAGAAACTGAAGACGAGAAAAATATTGATGACTATTCAATTCACCTGTTATTTTTCAAATATTAATCAATAAAATATCAGAAATTTACTTTCGTAGCCTAGCAACAGAAAATTCCAGCGAATATTCCACTAGTGGTCGAGGTGAATATTTTAAACAAACCTTGATTATTATTTTTATTCAAGGAAATTATTACTTTCTTACGAAGTTAACTAAACAATGAAATCATGTGTAACGCAGATTTGCGAACCAGCTTTGAAAATTTTTATTTTAATCATTGATTTGGTTCATTGAATAGTCCGTTGAATAAAACTCGTAGTCAAAGATAGTAGAATATTTTTCCGATGGTATCACTCATGGTTATTACGCTTTTGAACACCATTCGTGCTACGCACTAATGGTGTTCATAAAGCGAATGACCATTCGTGATACCACCACAAAAATATTCGACAATCTTTGACTACTCGTGGTACAACGTGATCAAGAATGACTGAGTCTGTTGGTAACAATGAAAATTTGAATGATTTTGGTACCACTGTAATCTAAACGCATTTCCGGTTGTCAGCTTTGACAGAGTTGACAGGCGAATTTGACGTTTACCATCAAAGGGTCATTTTTGTAATACCGAGCGATCATTTAAAAAATAAATCGAGTTTGCTTTGGAGCCTATGCTATAGCATGGGTTGCCATAGGTATAGTTTTCCCATTTATAATTTGGTTTTATGGCAGTGCAATTGCAATTATTAGGGGCTGGGGTTGTGGTTTTGGCAATAGTGAACATATTGTAACCTGGTCAGACAACAGACCTTCTTTTACGGTCCTAGGATTTATTTCGGTAGTTGCCTATTGTCGGGGTATTTAACTCCCTGACAACAGGGCTGGTAGTAAAACCAAATTATAAATGGGAAAACTATAACACGCCGACTCGATTTATTTTTTAATTGATCGCACCGTAGCATAAACATACCCGACATAACCTATTTTTTTTTAATGTCGTGTCAAGTTAAAACAAACATCCGGTCGGTGCCAATTACGAAACAGAAAAACACCAATATTTTTCAATTGTTTCATTGCCAACAGACTCAGTCATTGTTGATCACGCTGTATTATAACTGAATATTGGTTTAAAATATATAAACTCACTGATATGGCTGGAAATTCTAAATTCACAGAACTGGGAAATTTTGTATTAGATTTAATGGTAATGCCACATTCAAATGCCACATGCGAAAGTGTTTTCAAAAGTAAACTTAATTAAAACCAAAATTAGAAATAAACTTTGTACCTACTGAAACCATTGATGGATTAATATTGGCCACTGAATATGCAAAAAACTGTGATTCTTTCGAAACCAACGAAAAAACAGTAAAATTAATGACTCACAACCTGTATGGGCCTTCAGAAACGGTAGATTCGGATGAGAATGAAGAAATCATTTTTGAAAATCCACAGTGCACCTAAGATTTATATTTTAAATACATTAGTTATTGTTCTAGATTTTTTTTAAATGTATTTTATATTTTATACACACACTTATCGAGTATAAGTATGGTTACCTATTTTAGTTTTTGTTTTTTTTTTTTTTTTAATTAATTATTGTATTGATTTTACATATTATTAATAGATTTCTGTATTTTATACCTATTAACTAATAATCGTCCTGCTGGAGACCTGAATTTGTACGGTCAACTTTTATTTTTTTACAGAAATATGGCAACGATTAAAAAACGACCCATTCACCAATATCCTGAAGCAGCATTAGCGGCAGTTAGAGAAGGATTGTCCATACGAGCAGCTGCTCGACAATTTAATGTTCCGAAAACTACCATACTTAATAGAATTCATGGACAAATCAAGGAAGGAGCCCGTAAAATGGGACCACCTACAATCCTCAGTACTGCTAAGGAAAGTGAGCTAGTTAATTGGCTATCAGAATTAGCAGACTGGATTTCCTCAAAAAAAGGGCGATCTTCTTAACACGGTGCAAAAGATAGTAATTAGCGAAAAAAGAGAAACGCCTTTCAAGGAAGGGAGACCAGACGATAAGTGGTATTCCAGCTTTAGGAAAAGGCACCCAAATCTGACTTTAAGGGAACCAGAAGCGCTTACCAAATCTAGAGCTATAATTACAGAAGAATATATTAGAAAGTGGTTCCGAGAACTAAACGACTTCATAGCCGAACACAACCTTCAGGAAGTTGTGAAAGATCCCAGAAGAGTTCTAAATGGGGATGAAACGAGTTTTTCTATGTGCCCAAAAACTGGCAAAGTATTGGCCCCAAAATGGTGCAAAAATGTTTACGACCTTAAGAAATCCAGCGAAAAGGAGACAATAACAGTTTTAAGAGTATTTTCAGCAGCCGGTGAAACAGTACATCCTATGGTTGTATTCCCTTCCGTAAGACCTCCAGCAAGTGTCGTTAAATCCATGCCAGAGAACTGGTACTTGGGTAGATCAGATACAAGCTGGATGAAGAGCGAAATCTTTTATGAATACGTGGTCAACTGGGTTAACAGCTGGATTACAGAAAATGACATTTCCAGACCAGTGATTTTATTTGTAGACGGACATAAGTCACGCATGTCCTTACATCTTAGTATTTGGTGTGATGAAAATGAAATAATTTTACATGCGTTGCCCGCTAATACGACACACATCATGCAACCGGCTGACGTAAGTGTCTTTAAGCCACTCAAGAGCCAGTGGAAAAAAAAAGTAAGAGAATGGCAGTCAAAACATAACATCGATAACATTTTGACGAAAAATACATTCTCTCCCCTACTGGCTGAAGTTTTAAAAATGCCGTCCCTACCAAGTGCAATAATCAAAGGATTTGAAAGGTGTGGACTTTTCCCTCTGAATCCTGACTCAGTAGATTACACCAAATGTATACAGAATAAATTAGAAACTAACGCCAAACCAAATGTGCCTAAAACTATACCAGCTGAAGAAGTGGAGAAAACAGAAGTTTTTTTACGCAAGATTAAAGAAGAATTGTTGTTGGAAGGGGTTGACGCTGATATAGTTATTCGAGGAATACAAAACTTATTTCAAAACCAAACACATGTACCTGACAACACTTTAATTCCATTAGGAACGTTTTTATATTTTTATAAATTCATTCCGTTTCAGTCGTTTTTTTTTTTGTGGTTTTGTTAGGGGTTGGGATTCGGTTACGTTTTTCGATGCGTAACAAATTAAGTAATTCCGAAATTATTATTTAAAAATAATAATAAGAAAGTGAGTGTGAGAACACAGCAAAAAGCAATATTTACCTGATGTTTGTCCTTCCTTGAGTCGGCACTGCACAACAAAGGGGCAATAAAATTAGAGGGTATAATGGAATAATTTATGGTAGTTATAAGATGGTTGGCTGTCCTATTGTAAAATGATTTACAATTTAAGTCAAAATTGACTATTTCTTGAGGAGGACTTCACCATTTAATGTGTACTATGCCGGCCAAAAAATTTTGGCCGTCATTATCTGTCAATTCAAAAAAAAAATTGTAATCCGTACTTTATTGTCATCATGATTACCGTCTTGATTATGAACGTTATTTTTTGGGCGCACTCGAACTGCGGTCCAAGTACGGTCAGGTAAAAAGGGTCATAATCGGTCTTACTAATCTCCTCCCGAACTGCGGTCAAGACCTCGAGAGGTGAAATTTTTTTATCAGTCAACAGAACAGAATCTCACATAATATTTTTATGTGTACCTAATCAACAAATGTTCTTTGTTGATGAAACATTTGACTACCGCCAAAACAGAATTTCATTAACTCTAGATTGAACAACTTAATATTAAAACATTAGTATGATTATGTTAAATGCGTGTCTCACAAGTTTTGTAATACTGTTTTGTAAATAAATGTTTGTTTCCAAAGTTTTGAATTAAATATAATAAATGGTGGGGGAAGCCAACAGGTACATCCTTTTTAGTTATCACCGAAATACTGCCAACAAAAACACTATATAATCATAGCTAACTCCGTCCCAAAAAGTTGGTGATTGCCTAATAAGTTAAATTTTCTTGACCGCAGTTCGAGATAAGATTAGAGACGACCAGGTAAGTTAAAATTCTTTGACCGCAGTTCAGGTGTCGGATTATTGGGTTTCTGACCGCTGACCGCAGTTCGGGTGCACCGTATTTTTTGGGTGGTAAATTTCAAAACTCAAAATTATTTTGTCATTTCTACTACACAGAACGTTTACCTCAGGTTATCTATGTACGATTCCTCTAATTTTGTTCATTCGTGTCGGATTTTTGGAATATCTGAGCTTCAAACAGTTTAAATTGATTGTCAAAATGACAAGAATCGAAAGTGGGGTTACGATTCCTAAAGGTTTGTTTACACTTTACTTGAATGTCAAGAAAGTGACGGCCAAAATTTTTGGGCCGTCATAGTACCTACCGAATTTGTTGGTATGACATATGACGTTATAAAGGAGAAAGAATTTATTTGTTTACTTTGTACTTAATAAAAATTGGAAACTATACTTTCCGCTTATTTGATGTGTCAGAAAATATACATCATGCCCTGTCGACTTTTGGTCGATTTCTGGTGGTCGACCACTAGCTTTAGTAACATTTTTTGCATTTTCACTTTTTATAAAATTGAAAGTTCAAATTAGCTCTAACCAATAAAAAAAATCGAAAATGTATTTATTCTTGAAACATTTAGAATAACATTTTTTCAAAATCTTAATGTTAATATTAATATTTTTTTTAACGCATTAACTTCCAAAGTTTAGTTAATTCGTCGACTACTGGCACATTTATGCCGGGAACCCACTTGCTCCACGCCACGCGATACCACGCTACACTACGCTACGCGACGGAAATGTGTGCAGACATTTAACAAAGATTTGAATGCAATGCGTACTCATTTGTTCCACGCTATCCGACAACACGCCACACGACGTGGGACGACGTTTGCTCGATCCAACCGTCCAGACTTTTTAGTAAGCGTGTTGAAGCGTGTTGTCCCCCCTCCGTGCTTCTTCTGCCCCTCAGTAGAGATTTTTATACAGGATGAGTGAAATTTTACCGCCCGATCGAAAATACCCACTTCTAATCGATTTAAAATTGTCAAAAAGTTCAGGAATGATTGTGTATCGCTGTAGAACATTCTGTAAAAATATATTTTTTTTTAATGAAACAGGTAAATATTTTGTTTTAATTCAATAACCGCTACATTAATTTACATAATTTTTCACTGAGAGTCCTTTCAAACATTTAGGAAAAATTTGGTGTCCCTGAACACATTCCGGTTTTTGAGATAAATGGAATTTGATGTTAAAAGTGCAAAATTTAGCTATGATTTATTAGTAAATTGGGCGGTCACTTCCAGAAAAGAGGTTGACATGGATTATTTATGGTACCCCTTATGGCCTTAAGAATTACTAGAAAAATATTCAAATGGATGTTTAACACTGAGAACAAGACTAATTTTTGAACAATTCCCTTAAAAATTATGATATCCATCACAACACCTAACGTGGCGTGTTAATAATGTGCCTGTTCATTCGATAATGTGAACCCACGTCAACCTTCGTTGCATACAGTGTTGCCAGATGTGTGGGAAAATCCCACAATTGTGGGAAAAACGTCCTTTCGGGGGAATAATGGGATTTTCACCAATTTTGTGGGATTTTTGAAGATTTGAGACTTGAGTAGATAATATTTGTTAATTATCCAATAATTATGAAATGGTGACTGACTTTGACATCAATGGCTACAAGCTACAAGCTACAAGATTCGTTCTTGACTTCTTGTGCATCGTTGTTCCCTTTAGCTGTGCCTTTAGGAACCATTTTTGCGCGATGCCAGTGCTGCCACTATTATTTTGTGTGCGTGCCAAATGTCCCTAACCCATTCCTGACCTAACATTTTAATTTTTTTCCCTACACGTGACGTATAGTCCATTCATTTTAAATCTTGGGTTTAGTAATAAAACTTGCCTGCTTTGACACTTGTCCGAAACTCAGTGAATCTAAAACTGTGTTCAATACCGAGTGTCAACTACCAAACCTGACCATAGGAATTTAACATGAAAAATAGTTTTTGCGTGATTTCAGGTACCTACTTCATTAAAAAATTGATTAAATTTAACATTTGTTAAATGGTCAAGTTATTGGAAACATTTTTATTCACATTTATCAAAATGTCGAAATATGTTTGTGTTTAAATTTACTACTAAAATCGCCTAATAATTTGATTATTAAAAATACCATCCCAAACATTAAATTCCTTAGGGCATTGCGTTCTTGTAGTTAAATGTATCCGCGGATTTTCTTGAGACAAATATCGAGTGTTCTGGGTGGCTCATTATTTAACATACATTTGCATTCGTCGGTAAAACATCTGTTTTTAGGTACTATAAATATGATCTGCTTACCTTATCTATACGACGGGTGCAGGTAATAATAAGACATCCCAAGCGTAGACAGAAAGTACATAATAATGGGGTTTTCCCGAATTTTAAAAATACAGGACCGGCCGGCCGTAAGTCACTAAACAATTACAGTCTTACTCGTAGTTGTACCGTTCAAGAAATAACTTGTGTTGTGTAAAGTGAATTCAGTGCGTTAATTTTACTCAATATGTAATATTTGTTGCCAATACTGGTGAATCATCTAGTGAATTTGATTCAGATGACGATTAATTTTCTATTTGTTTATGTAAGTATTTTATTATTTTATTTATTAATTTACTTTAAAGTATACATGTAATGGATACTTTATTAATTACTCTTATTTCTTTATTTAGTAATCTTATTTCTCAAATACAAAATTTCCCAATACAAAATCAACAATCTCTTAACATTGTTTTGGTCACTGATCGCAAAATGTGTTTTAATTTTTTTTGTATTTGCGGATACTTTAAGGTCTCTTTCTTTTGCTCGTCGATAAGATGGTGAAAGTACGACGTGGTACCAATTTTATGTGAACAGAGGGATTACTACTTTACAGTACCCACACAATGAAAACTTGCCGCTTTCGTAATTTACGGCGTTTTGAGTTTACAACTTTACCCAAGATTTAAAATGAATGGACTATATCTATAATTCCATAAACTAACTAAAAGTAAAACGGTAAGTGCTTTGTTTTCGGGTATTTTGTATTAGTTTTCGTAGATGAACTCAGATTCAACTGATTCAAGTAGTAATGAATGCGATAAGTCCATCAAAAGCAACAAGAGAGCTAAAATGCCGTCAGTAAAAATTAAAGCGAAACGGTTGAAGAAATTTCAACCTCATTGGTTAACTTTGCCAGTATTCCAGGGTTGGCTTCAAGCTGATAAAAATAACACACACAGTTGTAAATGTATTCCGTGTAATAAAGTTTTAAAAGGAGGGAAGAGTGAGCTTATAAAACATAGTAAAACAGAGGATCATCAGAACTTTGTCGCCATGAAAATTAAGTACAGGCAGCAGCAAATAGATGAAATGGTTCAAGCAGCAAATGTAGAAGTTGTTAGACAAAAAGCCCATGAACATCAAGTGAAGAAATTTGAGTTGTTATTATCGGCATGTTTTGCTGAACATAATATGGCAGTCCAGACTGTTGATCATATTACTGAGGTTTTGAAAAAGGGAATTCCAGATTCGAAAATTGTGCAAGATTTTCATTTAAAAAGAACTAAGTGTACCCAATTAATTAAAGAAGTTTTAGGAAAATATGAAAGTCAGACACTTGTATCTGATCTACAAAAAGTATGTACCACTAAATTATTTACTAAAAATTGCTACAATACATAATTTCAGGTGCATTTTACCATTCTCCTTGATGAGTCGACTGATATAAGTAACACTAAATTTTTATGCCTACTTGCTCGATATATTTCGCCTAGATCTGGACAAGTTTTAACTAAATTATTGGAACTAATTCCATTAGATGCTAGGGACACCACAGGAGAAGCAATATTTAACAAATTTACAGCAACCTTAAACAAATTTGAAATTCCTTTAGAGCATATTTTAGGTGTAGCATCGGATGGAGCCAACGTGATGGTTGGTTCAAAAAATTCATTTTTTTCTAGATTAAAACAAGAAGTGCCCCATTCTATTTTATTGAAATGTATATGCCATTCGGCTGCTTTGATAGCGAGTTACGCCTGCTCTGAACTGCCTAAAGAGGCAGAGTCATTACTTAGACAAATTTATACATATATATCAGGCAGTGCAAAACGATGTGCTCAACTTATTGAAATGCAAACATATTTCAATTTAAAACATTACAAAATTCTGAAACTATGTGATACTCGGTGGTTGTCATTACATGATTGTATTTCTCGTATTTTACAAAACTGGGACGTATTAGTATCCTATTTTCAGATTGCTTGTTTAGAGGATCAGTTAGAGACAGCAAATACAATCTTAAACTTGATGCAACATAAAACTATTAAAAGTTATCTTTTATTTCTCAAATATGCATTGAATTTCATTAATTCATTTAATTCACTTTTTCAGTCAAGTGATATTCTAATTCATTCTTTGGCCAAGAAATCACAAATACTATTTCAGCAATTTGCTCAAAATTTCATCCATAATCAATTGTTGCTAACTGATAGAAAACCAATTGATTTATTAAATCCTCATTGTTATCTACCACTAGAGGAAATTTACCTAGGAACTGAATGCAATGCATTTGTTAACACATTGTCACTACCCGAGCAACATGGTGTTCCTGTTAAAATTTTACAATTCTATGTCACTGCTGCTCGTCACATAATTAAAAGATTGCCACTGGATGGTATCTTTCGTGATTTTGAATTCATTTTGCCGTGCCATGTTTTTAATAAAAACCGCGTTGTATTTAAAGACATTTCCCGGGTAACAAATGCATTTCAAACATTACTTGACACAAACAAGTCCAAGATGAGTGGCGAATAATGCCATTTACATTCGACGAAAAACAATTAGAATACTATTCATCATTGAAGGTGGACCTCATGTGGAATGAGTTAACTGAACAGAATTTTCAAGGCGAGAAAAAGTTTGCAAACATTGGCAAATTAGCCAAAATTGTTTTAAGTCTTCCTCATTCTAACGCTGAATCTGAGCGTATTTTCTCGGTGGTGAATGACGTGAAGACCGCAAAACGTAATAAGATAGGTGACAATACATTAAAAATGCCATGTGTCTAATTAGGTCTTCATTTAGATCAAACAGTATTAACTGCACAACGTTTCACCCAAATGATGAACATTTTAAATTGTTTAATTCAAGTATTTATGCAAAAAGAGAATAAGTTTTCAAATTGTAATCAATAATACCTAATTGAAAATATAATTATAGAATCAAGGGTCACAAAAGGTTACTGACCTTTACTTTGTTTTTTCTTAAAATTTAGAGACTGAGTTTTTCGTTTATTCATATTCTAAATCTATTATTGTTATTCTTTTTGTAAGAATTTAATTAAGTTTATTTTTTAAAAGTGTATCAATTTCGTTTTATAAATATGTGCCTGTTAATACAAGTGTTTTTCTGATTTCTTAAATCGGAATTAAGAGTACTTATTGAAAATTTGGTTTTTGATATGTAACATGTTTTTAATGATTTGATTTTCGGAACAATTTAATTGATGAGTACAAATACATTTTGATCAGTAACTATTTGTAATAATATTTACTAAATAATTAAGTAATAAATCTGAATGCACAGTAAAATATTTAGAGGCAAGTTAAAAATATATATTCCAAGTTAAAATACTGAATGATCAGTAAAATATTGTTTGGACAGTGGTAAAACATTTTGATCTACGAAATTTTAAATCTGATTCAATGAATTTGCGTTTGTTAAGTATTAAATTTAATTTGTGGCACAGAATATTGAAGAACACAAGTAAAAAAACAATTGCTCAGTGTACAATTTACTTGATTCTTAAAATTGTGTCAATTAGGTACGATTCGAGAAAAACAACATAACCTATAAATTTGACCGCGCAATAGTCTGCAAGTGTCTTGTGTTATGGTGAAATAAATTGCATAAGTTTACAAGGTAAATTGAGGTATTTATAAATATTTTTTCACAGTCATATTCTGCAGGCGTTCAGGATGAACAATAGTCTAGTTGCGGAGTACGAAACGTCGGAATCATCCTCTGAGGAAGGACGTCATCACGAATCATCGCCAAAGAGGAGAGTTATAGGAAATTGGATAAAGATTGGAGTTTTTTCTGGATCGGATGAGGCTGAAAAATTTATAAAAGATAAAAAAATATGGGGATTTCATTATAAAAATAAAACAGAAGAAGGAATAAAGAAATACTTCAGGTGCAATCAAGTTAAACTTCGTGGACAACAATGTTCTGCAAAAATATATCTTCAGTATGATTCGACATCGCATGAAGTGCATTTATTCAAGACTAAATCAGAACACAATCATGACTCTATTGAAACAAAAGGCGTTCTTGGAATTGACCCTTCTCTAAAGTTGGAAATCCAAAAACTTTTTGACCTAAAGTTAAAGCCAAAGGCTATTTTAATAGAATTGTCCAAGAATAGTGATATCAGGAAGCTTCCCTCAAAAAGACAATTAGATAATTACTTGCATCAGTTGCGAGAATCCAAATATGGCCCGTCACAAATAAGTGTTGGAGAATTGGAAGCATGGCTACTGAAAAACTCAGTTATTCCAGAAGACTTGCATATCCCTTTCGTCGCACAATACGAATTAGAGACTGAGGAAGAGGAAAGCATTTTTCGATTTTTCATAACAAGTAGATATTTGATGAGTATTTGTGCCAACAGTTACAAAATTCATGCTGATGCAACCTACAAACTCTTGTGGCAAGGTTTTCCAGTTCTAATAGTGGGTACTACCGATATGGATAAACATTTTCACCCTTTTGGTCTTTCTGTTTGTACTAATGAGAAGAAGGAGGATTTCAAGTTTCTCTTTAGAGCGTTAGTTGCCACATCAAAGAAATTATTTGAAAAAAAATTTGAACCTAACGTGTTGATATGTGATGCTGCAAAAAGTATTCAGAATGCTTTCATAGAGATTTTCGGAACTGATAAGTTGATAATCATGTGCTGGGCGCATATGAGGAAAAATGTTCAGAAACGTGTAGAGCGTGATGTGGAGAAAAAAAACCGTTCCCTAATTCTGAGTGATATTAACACTCTTCAACTTTCTTCATCTCCAGAGATATTCGAAAAAGCTGTTGAACTTTTCAAAAAAAAATGGAATACGGAGCAAGCTTTTTTGAATTATTTTGAAAGAGAGTGGCTGTCTGATAATAGCAATTGGTACGAAGGTGTAATGAAACATGTACCAAGTACTAATAACGCCTTAGAAGCGTTTAATAAAGTTATAAAAGACACTCATACCCTTCGGGAACGCCTTTCATTAAACCATTTTCTATCGGTTGCTCTTGAAAGTGTTCAACAATGGTCGAACGACTATAAAACTGAGTTGAAAAAATTTTCGAAAATACCAACAATTACATTGTCCCTGTGGACATCTGCCTATCAGTGGACTAAAAAGAATAAACCAGTTCTCATTGTCTCCCAACAGGAGAGTCAAATTAGTTACAAAATTCCAGCAGGGGATTCAACCGAAGAACCAGGAGAATTAAATGACATTTGCGCAGAAAATTGGGTGGAATTTGAAGAGTTTAAAAATAAGGCATTTTCATCCTGGATAACTACCATGTCAACTTCTCCAGATGAGTGGATTAAGGGAAACTGTAATTGTCCAGCTTTTTTTAAAAATATGATATGTAAACATATTATTGGCATAGCCATTAGACTTAAATATGTCAAACCACCACCAGAAGCGCGAAATATAAGTATTCAAGGGAAACGTAAAAGAGGGCGTCCTTCTAAGGCAAAAAAAGCTCTTATTGTGCAGTAGTAATATACATAAACTTTAAGCTATAGGTACTTAAGAAAATGTTTTTTTTAATTTTTAAGTTTGAAAATTATTTTTTCATTGTTTATTTTATCGTTTAATTTTCAAGTAAATTCTACCATAATGTTGTCCTGATTTTATTTATTTGAAATTCCTCTTGTCGAGATTAGTACAGAACCTGCCTCACAATCTATGCTGTATTGCCGTGCTGCCGTACATTTTCTGTAGGTATATTATCAGTCAGCTCTGCCATTGGCTCTGCCCTCAGACCATTTATCGTTATTTATATTTCAATTTCACTATTATACTTAATCATATTGAATCAAAATACTTATCATAAATTATTATGAAACTTAAGTTTTTTTAAGAATCGAAATGCAATTAATTATTGAACAAAATATCTGATCAAATAGTATTTCTACATATCATTTTTTTTTAAATCAGTCAAAGATTAATTTTTATCCGGACAGAACATACTGATCAAACTGAATTTTCTACTTGAAAAATGTTTATTTTTTTACTTGTCAACTGAATAATGTTACTGATCAAATAAACATAAGCCTTTGATTTTTAACGATTAAATTTGTGTGGGATTTTGAAGTCCCATGTGGGGAATTTGGCTGTCAATTGTGGGAAACAAATTTTTATGATCTGGCAACACTGGTTCAGGGTTGCCAACTTGGTGATTTTTTCACCAAAACTAGAGATTTTTAGGACGCTGTTGAGAATTTTGAGATGCTTTTGAGATGGGTCTCCAAAATGGTGTATTTTTTATTCTAATCGGAGAATTCTGGTGAATTTGAACAAACAATACTAAAATTGTTGAATAATATTCAATATTGATTAAACGACCATCACTGCCAAGGGAAATTTATTCTTAACTTAATTCAGTTGGCAATAGATTGGCACCAAATTGGCACTAACGACTCTTTTTACATCCTTACATCTAGTTCGCTAGTTCTGTCCTGTGGTTCTGTCTCTGTTTGATGTTAAGCTAAGCCTATGAGCTATATTAATCATTGTTCCGTGCAAGAGAAAGACGAGGTAAAGTGCCAACCTAACCCTACTTTTCTTTCTTATGTGATAGCAGAGTGATAAAACTGATAAGTGCACTTCGTGTGTATGCATAATTCAAAAGTAAGCTGTTATGTTAGTTAATGAAGTGTTATTTAAAGAATATATTTTGTTTAGTGCATCCACAATACGCTCAAAAATACAGAAACAGCTGGGAGAAATTACCAGCTATGAAAGGCTGGCTTCAACCATGTACCACAGCCAATAAAAAGGCGTATTGCAAGTACTGCAAGACATTCATAAACGCAAAATTGGGCGACCTAAACAAACATAGGCAGAGTATGAAACACAAAGCAGCCGAGAAACCTTTTTCCTGCCCAAGACAGCAAAAATTGAATCTGCAACCACTTAACAAAACTGTGACTGAACAGCAACAGAAGGAAGGAAAGACTTGCCTTTTTGTAGCTGCACACACGTCAATTAATGTAGTTGAACACTTGTGTGAAATACAGGATGTTCCCTTTCACCGAACAAAATGCACAAATATCATAAAAAATGTTGTGGGCCCCTATTTTCTTAATGACTTGTTGTTAGATATTGGAGACAAATATTATAGTTTAATTATTGATGAATCTACTGACGTGACGGTTTTAAAAATGTTAGGACTTGTTATTAGATATTTTAGCCAAAAACATTCTAGAATAGTTTGCACGTTTTTATCATTAGTTCATATCGAAAATGGAACTGCTGAATGCATTGTCGAATCCATAAAGGGGCTGTTGAAAAAGTACAACTTAGATTTGCAAAAGTTACAGGGAATTGGGACCGACAATGCTTCGGCAATGGTGGGGATTAATGGTGGGGTTTTCAAAAAATTAAAAGAAGACATACCACATTTAGTTTTGGTACGGTGCATTTGCCATTCATTACAACTGGCTGTTTCAAGTGCTTCAGAAACAACGTTGCCTAGAAATATTGAATATCTAATTAAAGAAACCTACAATTGGTTTAGTAACAGTTCAATTCGTCAACTTGCCTATCAACAAATTTATAGTGTGATTAATAATGGGGAAAAACCGTTAAAAATATTACAGATGGCCGCAACACGTTGGATATCTATTGAGCCAGCAATAAAACGCATTTTAGAACAATGGGACAGCCTAAAGGCTCATTTTGATATTATTCGTATCAAGGAAAAGTGTTATACATCTGAAATTCTATACTCTATGTACAAAGACCTCAACAATAAGGTTTATTTGGAATTTATCTACAACATTGTCAATCTTGTGCAAGCTACAAATAAAAGCTTTGAAGCATCTAATGCCGATGTTACAAAATTATTTGTTAATTTAAATAATTTATACTTAACTGTAGTTAAAAATATTGTTATTCCAACTGCAAAAATTAACTCTATTGCTGAGGACTTTGAAAACCGTTTAGACCCCAATCCCTACTTGGGATATGCCTTTGAAAAGGCTTGTACCGACTGCTCTGTGAGCCAACATGATAAAGAGATCATTAAGAACCGCTGTTTTCAATGTTTAATTGAATTAGCTAAGCAGCTGAAACAGAGGTTGTGTGATAATATAAAAATATTAGAAAAAATGCAATACTTTTCAGTCACTGAGTGTTTAAAACCAAATAAAATGCCTATTACAGACATTGCATGTCAGTTTTATGCTGACCCACACACAATATCGAAAATTGAAAATCAATGGAACAGTTTACAATTGATACCTTGGTCTGAAATACATAATACAGAACTGTTTTGGATAGAAGTAAAAAATTACAGAGATGCATCCAATGAAAATCTTTTTCAAAATTTAGTCGATGTGGCATTAAGAATCCTTTGCCTACCTCATTCAAATGCAGAAGTCGAGCGAGTTTTTAGTTCGATGAATATTGTTAAAAATAAAATTCGCAACAGAATGAAACTAGACCTCCTCAATAACATATTAAATATAAAATATGGGTTGAAGAGAATAGGTAAATGCTGCAATTCTTTTAATTTACCCGATGAGGTTTTGCTAATGTTCGATACGAACGTTGCTTACAAGAGAACTAGTGATGAAGCCGAAAATTTAGATGTAGACAATATTTTGCAGAACTTATGTTGACTGAAAAAAAAGAAATTCTACCAAAGATATTTTTTATTTGTTTTTTGTTTTAATATTTTTAATTCTTTATGTTAAATAAGAAAAACAAATTTGTTATTTTTTTTAAGTTTTGTTTCAATGTTTTATTTTTTGTTTGTTAAATAAGAATTATTATTGTTATCTTAATGTTTTTTTAATGTTTGATGTTCAAAATGTTTAACGTTTCTATTTTTATACAAATAAATAGGCACCTACTTATTTAAATTTTTTGGCAATTTGGTAATTTTATAGTTGGCAACACTGCACTGGTTGCATAGCGTAGTGTGGCGTGGCGTAGAGCAAGTGGGCTCCCGGCATAACCAAGGATGCGATAGTTAGTACAATCGTACTAGATCTAGTACAATTAACAAATTTTTAGTACGTCAGTACCTCTTTGCCAAATTTAGTACAATTTCCACAATATGCCAAAAAAATTGTTAAATGAACAATTTCATGAATTTTACAAGTAGCGCTTTTAAATGGTCCCGTTGACATTGACCAGAAGGGTCTTTTTGTCGGCACCTTTGATATATAATAAAAACGGCATTCCATGACCTTCAGATTCAGAACATCAGCCTTGTGCTTGTGGCTTGTGCCCATGTGGTTCACAGATGTTGCTGGGATACATTCAAGTACATTGCTCAATGCTGGGTCGGCTTAACAGGGGTGCGTTCAATTACCCTGCTCGAGTGATGTTCTGGATGTTAAAAAGAGTAAAACATATGCGCACTACAAGTTAGTGAGCGAGATGAAATATCGTCTAGGCAAAGAACAAATTTCGGAACGCACCTCTGGAAGTGTACCCTGCGTACTCGGCTCGTAAACTGCCTGCGCCCGGCGCGCATTTACAATTATTTTTATTTTTAAATTTTAAAAGTGTTTCACTGTGACTGGTTGTTCTTCGTTCTGTGATTTTCAGTTCAGAGTAACCTTTCTACCCTTTTGTAGTTTTGTGACTTTTGTGTTTTCTATTATTTTATTCTGTGACGAAGTGGTGTTTTGAACTTTTATAAGTCAGTGGGTCAGTGCAATTATTATTTAACTGCCTGATAATGGATAGGTAATGTATAATTCAGAATTAGATAAGGTTTTACAAAAAAAATTATATTTTAGGTTTGTTATCCGTATTGCTAAGGATAAAACCAGCACAACCAATACAGTTACCTTTACTACGGCATCTGCGTCTTCTGTATCGGTGTGTACGCGTACGGATGCATGCAATATAAATGCAAACACTGTTAATTCAACAGTTGTTTGTTCAACAATCACTAGCCATACTTCTAATAAAACAATAAGGGAAGTCGATCCTGACATAGATTCTTTACCTTCGAGTTCGGGCACATTAACATACAACAACGAATCTGAACAGGTAGATAATTTAAGTAATGATACCTCAGGTCAACCTGTTGCCAAAAAAAGGAAAATATTCCATCAGAAATTTAGACAAGAGTGGCAAGAAAAATATGATTTCCTAATTGAAAAAGACAATACAAGTTTTTGCAAGATATGTAATGTTATAATTAAGGGAGCCGGATTTCATATAAAAAGGCATGCAAATTCTGCTGTACACATAAAAAAATATAATTCAGCAAAAAGCACCCCAAAAATTGATGCAACTATAAAAAAAGATCCAAAGGTGTGTCTAGCTGAAAGAATTCGAGAAGTTGAACTCCTTATAGCGACTTTTTTATGCGACAATAATTTACCTTTTGCCCTTGCAAACAATTTAATAGATTTATTAAAGAAAGTTACTCAAAGAGACGAAGTAATACAAAATTTAAAAATGCAAAGAGACAAAACTACTAATTTAGTAACTCAAGTGCTCGGACCCTTTTCAAAAGAATTAATCTTTGAAAAACTGAGGAAGGAGAAATTCTCCTTAATCATAGATGAAACCACCGACATAGCTACAAGGAAGAGTTTGGTAGTTGTGGCCAGATTTTTTGAAGAATCTGAAAAAATTGTAAAAGATCATTTCGTCGATTTAATCGAAGTTCATGATGCCACATCTGATGGTTTATTTAACGCAGTGAGGCTGTTATTGAACACCAACAAAATTCCATTTGCCAATGTTATCGGTTTAGGGGCAGATAATGCCAGTGTTATGATGGGAGATGTGAAGGGTGTGAAGCAAAGGTTTAGAGCAATATGCCCTCATATCGTAGTAAATGGATGTAGCTGTCACTCTTTGCACCTATGTGCTTCAAATTCCTGTAAAAAGCTACCTTCAACAGTAGAGCAGTTTTGCAGAGACATTTACTCCTATTTCTCACATAGTTCGAAGAGAAGTAGTGAATTAAAGGAATGCCAAATATTTTGTGAGGAAAAACCGTCAAAAATGTTGTACCCCAGTCAAACTAGGTGGTTATCATTACAGGTAACGATATCAGTTTTAACTGACATAATCTTATATTCATATTTGTAGGCCGTATGTGACAGAATTTTGATTCACTGGGATTCACTGAATTCATATTTTGACGAAGCTGCAAAAGAAGAAAAACTTCCACTGGCCAAGACAATTTCCAGTGCTTTGAGAAATCCCATTTATAAGTTATATTTGGAATTTTTAGCATATAATTTAAAATTAATTAACAATTTAAATATTGAATTTCAAAGCGAAAAACCAAAAACGCCAATATTACTCGAAAGAATCAAGTTTTTGTATAAGAGTATTCTAAAATGTTTTGTTAAAAAGGAAGTTATCGATAAAACTTCTTTAGAAAATATTAATGTACTTAGTCCCCAGAATTATCTTGGTATTGATGATCTGTATTTTGGAGGTAAAGTTGATAGTTTCTTGAAAAATCCACAAACTGTAAACACTGTAAGTAAAACTGATTTACATAATTTCAAAATTCATTGTTTAAATTTTTACAGTGAATTGTGTGTACAAATAAAAAAACGGTTCAACATGACAGATGAATTTTTAGTTTATGCTAGCAACTTTACTCCCAAAAACGCCCTATCTGGGGACATCTTATCTATATCTAAATTTACGTATTTATTTCCTTACTTAAACGTAGACGTTGATAAAGTAAACTTAGAATGGCAGTTAGTTAGCGAAACTAAAGCATTAGAACATTTTAAAGATATGGATGTAACTGTATTTTGGCAAAGGGTTGCTGAAACAAAAAATGAGTTGGGCCAGTCAATGTTTAGCAGTCTGATGGAAGTTGTAAAATGCATTCTTTCTCTTCCACATTCCTCAGCTGCGGCAGAAAGAGTGTTTTCCCAACTGACATTAAATAAAACCAAATTGCGAAATAGGTTAAATATTGTAACAATATCTCATATTTTATCAGTTAAAGAAAATAGTAAGAGTGGTCTGATTTTGCCAAAGAAATCATTTAAGCTCTAACTGACTGCATAAAGAATTTCTATAAATATAAATACACAACATATGTATTTTTATATTTTATGTTAATATTTTTTTCTGTTTTGTTGAGTCCTTGAGTAAATTTTTTTTTTTTTGTATTTTATATCTATTTTAAAAATCCCGCTCCCGAGTTTGGTTAATTTTAAGGTGTTCAGGTTTTCAGTACAATCACCTAGAATTTAGTACAAAATGTCCCTACATTTCAGTACAAGTTTTTACCGTTCAATCGCATCCCTGGGCATAACCCTAACACCAGTTTACTTACGGAATATGATTATTATTGTGTTTTGACTCTCACGCTCATATCATCGCCTCAGAGCTGTTTATAACTGGACTAACAACTATTTTGTTAAACATATCTTCCATTACTTGATAAAAGATTAGTACCTACTTACCTAAGATCTTCGCAATCTATTTGCATTCTCGGAGGTTATTTGCGATTCGCACCAAAATTCCAAAGTACTGAACAAACCATATTAAATCTTAACCATTATTGGATGTCTTCAAATATTTTTTCACGGCACGATGAATTATAATACGATTTCTCACTACTTACACCAGAATTTATTGTTCAAACCACAAACACGTGCGTGACATTCCGAACACCTGGACACAATAACAATGTTTAAAGGTTATGTCACAATTCTACAAACCACCCGCAGTCTGCCCGCAGTTTTGTGATGGAACAAATAAGCCAGGGCGATTATCGTTTTGTTTTAGTTATCGTTAATGAAGCGAAAATGTATTTGATAAATAATAAGCCAAAGCTTTGATAATTGACATTGAGTGTTCTTGTTTTTCGTTCGTTTTTGTGAACACTGAAAAATGAAATTTTGGTACGTTTGTAAAAATAAAGATAATAAATTCTCTTACCATCAGTAAGTATATGCTTATAAATTATTACCTATTTAATATTAAAAACATTTACAGGTTTACTACAAATCCAAACAGTTGAAATCAGTGGTTGAAAGTATGCCGACGTAAGGAAAATGATATTTTCAGGTACATACCTACACTCAGATTTGTAGCAAACATTTTGCTGCAACATGTTTTGCAGAGATACCATTTGGACGCTCAAGATTAATCAAAGGAAGAATTCCTACATTGTATCTGCAAAAATTATGTACAAAAAGGTAGGTTACTGTTTTATGAAAAGTGCACATTATTTGAAACTTACATTGTAGTGGAAGTGTTATGCATCAATTCCTAATGAAAGGTCCACATCAGCTGTGACAAATGTGGAAGTTACTACATCCTGCATCAGTTGGAACTCTTGGAAGTCAATAAATGTTACTAAAATGACTCCAAACAGTGCAGATTACATCACCTCTATGAGTACTCTATCTGTTAACCTAGAGAAAATGTTAGCCATTTGAAAGTAACAATTAATGAATATACAGGGATATTCACGAGTAATAATGGGCCTAACAACGTCCCGACGCAACCAAATAAACACATTTCTCAAACAAGTAGAAACCAATTAATCTTTTTATTTTTTAATCAATCCAAGACTGCTTTTATTAAGACAATTTTCAGTTGTTACGTGACATCTATCAAACCTAAAATGTATTTTTTCCGACGACCACTATGAAAAATGCGTAAATTCGCACAAATGACTATTATTGAAATTTGGCTATTGCATGCATATAGCGAACCCGTGTGCAATGAAACTGGTTAGCCACTCAGATACCTTCTAGCCTGTGCGCAATGAAATCATTGCACACAGGTGTAGTAACCATGGCCACCAATGTATGTTTTGTCCGCAGCTCTGTCGAATAATATTTGAAGTTTGAAGGAATACCGAATATTAGCGTTTTTTTTTTGTGGTCGTCGGAAAAATATCGTGTATACCACGTGTTGAAAATTCGAAATCTTTCATTTTCAACTCTTGATATACAATATACTATTGTGTTTAAATAAAAATAACCTAAAAAATTTATATTAATTTAGATGTCAACTAAAACGAACCATGTTTTAATATTTTTTAAATAAATATGAAGCCGATGAAAATGTATAACTGGTTGCATTTCAATGTTTGTAAGGCCCATTATCACTCGTGAATAATCAGTAGTAGTAATATGTATAACGAGTGACATGGACATTACCGATTTAATTAACTCGTTGCTATGATATTTGGAAATACAACTCGTGCTACGCTTCGCTTCGCACTCGTTATATTTCCAAAATCATAGCAACTCGTAAAATTCAGTCGAAATATATTCGGCACATGTCAATGTCAAGAGTTGTATTTTACATGAGAATTTAACAAACCAGAACCACAGACATTTACGAAAAGGTATTTATTAATTATATCAACAATGGTAATTTCTGCCACTGAAGTAGACCCCCATCTATTTGCTTGCATAATGACAAATTTAAACTGTCAAAAGCGAATTTGTTGATTTGGTGACAATTGAAGAGTTAGATGCAGAATAATCGCCTATTTATTTTGTACCTACAGAACAATCAAAAAAGCTCGCTCGTAATTGGCTGTTATTCAGTCCAATTCTTAACGTTCATTGGTTCTTTGACACGGGCGTTGAATTCTCCTGTATATGTACTATTGCGGGCAAAAAAAGTAGGACATCAACGTCATTGTCTTGACTTTTAATGCGAAATAACCCTTATCTAACCCTACTTTGAATTGATTGACGTTGTCACTAAGTATTGTAGGTTGTAGGGAATAATTATTGTAAGTATGCACGTAGTGAAAATTTATTTAATGCAAAGTCCCAATCAAAACCTACCTTTATCAAAAGAAGAGGGCATTTGGAAAAGGAAAATAGGAGTACAAAATAAATGTTTAAACTGTCAGCTAGAATAGTGTGAAAAAATGACAAAAAACCTTCAACTACCTACCTAAACAAAAGACATCCCAAAAATGTAAGACAGCAAATTAATTGTAACAGGGGCAAATGACTAATTTCTCGCTAAGTGATAGATGATTTTTCGTTTCAGAATCAATTTTGGTTACTGGCGGCACATTTATTTGGATTTAATCTCTCAATTCAAAGTAACCAACCTTGGGCATTCAAAATAACTTTTGAAAATTGTAGTGACACACAACATGAAAAACGTTATTTGCCTAAAAGTTCGAATTCTAGGGAGTAATTTATTTTTGACACGAATTTTTCAAAACTGACAGAAACTTGATGTCCCACTTTTTATGCTCCCAATAGTACAGGGTTATCCTAAATGATTGTAGTCGAAGTAGGCGTGAAAACTGAATGTAAAATTTATGGTTGCCGCTCCACATAAAAAACATCAAAATGATGTGAATAAGTGAGTACTATTGCGGCCAAAAAATTTCGTCCGTCACTTTCAAGGCCTTGACATAAAGTGTAAACTACCCTTAAGCACTCATAACCTCGCTTTTTTATCGTTATTTTGACAATCTGTCATTCAGTCCATCAGTTCAAATTTTGAGAATACAAAGGACAAGTTCCACTCTTACACAATCACCACACGACGCTTGTGGCACTAGAGGCAGACTTGCGACTATTTTTGGAGTACCAAATAGAGAACTGTGGAAATTATACGAGTAGGGGAGACTCGGGCAAGAAGAACCATGTGGGCAAAAAGAATCAGTCTATTATTTTTTACTTTAAATTTGCCGCTGCTTTGTTCTTATGTATTTCCGTTAGTGCCAGTCACTCTGCAGTGTTTGATGTGAGAAACGTTAAGGTAAGTTACTTTTTTCATGATTTACGCCCAAAACAAAGAGTATGTAGGTGCTGAATCGATGATTGTAGCTCAGACAAACCGAAATCATTTCTAAACGAAAAAAAAATGTCATTTCCGAACTTTTTTTGGTAAAAGAGGGTTTCGCGCTCTTCCTAACCTGAAACAGTGTTGCCATAGGAATAATTTCTTTCCTGTGAAATAAAATTAGTTACTTTCTATGTTTATCGGGCAAGAAAAACCAGGCAAAAGGAGCCGGCTCCAATTGCCCGGTTCTTTTTGCCCGTTATACGTTGTAACTTAGTGTTCATTATTCTGTATTCTATATTTAGAAAAAATGGTGTTCAAGTACAAACGCAAAACTAATAGAGCCCAGGGATGGACAGAAGAAGCAATGTATCGTGCAATGAATGCAATAAATGAAAAGGAATATTCAATACGAGGGGCCGCTGTAAGATTTGGAATTCCATATCCAACTTTAAGAAAACATGTAATAACACAATCTTCTAAAAAAGAACTTTGGGAGGTTTAGACCTGTATTCTCTGACGACATGGAGCAGCAACTTGTGAAACACATACAGGAAATGGATGCTCGTTTTTGTGGTTTAACTAAACAAGATTTATGCACCATAGCTTATGAATTTGCAAATCAAAATAATCTTGTTCATAATTTTCAAAACGAAAGAGCTGGGGAACAGTGGTATTCTAACTTTATGCAAAGGCACCCTGAATTAAGCCTTAGGGCTCCAGAACCTACGAGTATTGCGCGTGCATGCGGTTTTAACAAACCACAAGTGCAGTTGTTTTTTGACAACTTAAAAACAATTCGCGAAAAACATAATATTGAATTAGATAATATTTATAATGTCGACGAAACTGGAATCCAAACGTCAGCAAAAAAAACACCGAAAGTGATTTCGACAAAAGGAAAAAAACAAGTAGGCTCCATCTCGTCGGCTGAGAGAGGACAACTGGTTACAGCCTTATGCTGCTGTTCTGCTTCGGGAAAATTTTTTCCCAAGAAAAAAAAGAAACGCGAGATATTTGAACGGAACTCCTCCTGGAACCATAGATTTTGTGAGTCACAATGGTTGGGTAAACAGCGAAATTTTCTTGGAATGGCTAAAGTTTTTTGTAAAATCAGTAAGACCTACTTCAGAACAAAAGTGTTTACTGATTCTGGACAATCACGTTTCCCATCGATCTTTAGATGTATTGGAATACGCGTCACAAAATAATCTCGTTATTCTTTCTGTTCCGCCACACTGCACCCACAAACTACAGCCATTGGATGTAGCAGTATATGGACCACTCGGCAAATATTTTGAAAGAACAGTAGACAAATGGCAAAAACAACACCCTGCACAACATATCACGTTGTATGAATTGGTTGAATTATTTGGGTCGGCGTATCTACAAAGCGCCACTCCCCAAAATGCAATAAGTGGTTTTAAAAAGACCGGTCTATTAGATGGAGATATTGATGTATTCAGCGATATTGATTTTGCTCCGTCTAAGGTTACTGACAGAGTATGAAATCCAAGACAATGAACACGATCTCACTATTGCCGACAATAATCACAGTTCTCCAAATTTATCTATACCATCGTGCTCTACGCAAGAAATTATGGAGAAGACACAACGTTTTGAAAGTATTGAATGTTATGTGGAACATCGTACTCCTCCAACTTCGCCCATTCCATCATGTTCCATGAGTCCTACCCAAAAAATGACACATCACGTAGACCGCAGTCGTTCAGCCTCACCTATTCCTGGCTGCTCTTATCACATCAATGATGAAAATGTTAACATAGCTAACAAAGATGTAGCAAAATATCATTTTACACCAATTTATGCAATAAAACCTTTACCAAAAGCAGTACAAAATGAAACAAAAAGGAAGCGAAAAACTCAAAAGTCAGAAATACTGACCTCTACACCTGTTAAAGAAGCATTGAGAAATCAGAAAATAAAAACAAACCAAAAAGTGCCAAAAACTAAATTACATGATGAAAGGACAAATTCAACAAACAATAAAAAGTCAAAATTGACCAAGTCGAAGATACCCACCGAGATGATGTTTCAGTACCCTCAAGAACCCGTAAAAAAAGTAGATCCTAATGAAGAAAATGTACCCTGTCTTGTTTGTGGTGACACATACGGAAACTCTAAATCTGGCGAACCGTGGATGCAGTGTAATATGTGCCAGAATTGGGCACATCAGTTGTGTGCAAATTATAACACTGGCATCTACATCTGCGATAACTGCAAATCTTCGGTGTTAAGTAGGTACACTAAAATAAGAGTATTAATTGTAAATGTCATATGATATACCATGCGGTTCCTTGTGCCCAAAGACATTTTATATGAAGGTTACTTTTGCCCGAGGGAGTGGTTCCTAATGCCCATGGGTTTGGGCAAAAAGAACCAAATGTAACTTTTTGTTTATGTTTTTTTTTACAAGAATTTAATTTTTTGTTAATGTTTTTTTTAAGTAAATCTTATTTTGAAATGTATAAATTTTATTTTCCCGTTTTTCTAGCAATAAATAATGTCACCGGAGTTATTCGCAAGCGTTTAAAATAAAGCGGTTCTTCTTGCCCGAGTCTTCCCTATGCCGCAGTTTAAAAAAAATCAAACGAAAAACATTAAGGCAAAGACAAGGAGGTGGAACATTTATTTTTGTTTAAGTAGCTAAATCAAAAGATAAAATGAATGAAATTTAAAATTAATACTTGATCATCGCTCCATTGACGTCTATAACTCGCCTTACACGACGCGACATGGAGAGGCATAAATCTCGGTGATAATTCCTAAGTAATGATTGCCATGCATTAGTAATCGCAGTCAAAAGTTCTGCCCTATTCCGAATCACTTGTCGTCGCTGTTGCAAATTACCATGGATTTATTAGTACTGGATACGGGGTACAGCTATCATAGTTGAACAAGACGTACCATCTATTTCTGTCGCTCTCAACGCATTATCTGGGTATTAGCACTATCCTTTAGAGAGTCCCCCGATGCTGATTGGTTTAAATTCTCAATCTATCAATTATTTATTACACTCCTGTCATTCGTGTCATCTTTTTTCTAATCTATTTTTCTGAAGTTTGAATAGTTCCAGAGTATTTGAACCGTTAATTCTGTCGTAAGAATGACTAATTCGTCTAAAGCCAGGTATTTTTCACTCTAATGTGAAACACTGACACTGCTATTGGTAAAGATTTCACAAAAGGAAATCCAGGTTTGGACTACAAAGGTGAAGAGAATTGTCTGCCTTCAACGACTATACTTTTGCGAACCACTTAACTTTAATTTGTGCGTAAATTCAAACTCACAAGTATCCATGAAACCTTTGATTTTATATTACTAGATTGGCCACCTAAATGGAAAACCGTATGCAAGAAATTTTACTTTTGGATGCCACTGATAGAGAGCGTAGCAATCAACGAAACAAATTTTTACAGTCGACCGAATGAATTTGTGAGCACTAATTAGAGTTGATGAATATTCAGGCGAGCGGTTCTTTCTTTGCAACTTTTCACAGAATCACAGAAACAGCGTACGCTATCAAGGGCCGAGCCAAGCCAAGTAGTGGAGCAAAATCGGACTGAAATTATGACTTCTAGTGATTCCAAGGTATAACTAAATGAGACCGATACTATCTTGTAGAGGACATTTTGGGACATACGGAATGGTCATCTACAACTTTTTTTAATAAGACCGAACTTTGAAAACGGCTTTTATACGTAGTTGAGGTGTAATCCGAAACACTACGTTTCTCGTAACATTTAACGGTGTGTTAATTCAACTATTGAAGCTATAATTTTGATTTTTTGTATATTTATACTAAAAAGTACAGCGCTTCCAATAGTGAATTGAAAATTTCGCAAATATTGAGAGTTTTGAAAAAAATAATTAATAAATTTAGATGAATCAAAAATGCGCATAGTAAACTTCACTCTGCTGGGACCTATGTGAAATGTTGAAAATTTCGATACACATGCAGCGAGTCAAATGTAACTAAGATATCGGAAAAGTTTTTAACAAAAGAATTAATTCGGTGGCCTGCATACTTTTTGAGAAAATAATTATTTTTTATTCGACGAGTGAACGCGCGGCAGCTTCTGGCAGGCAGAAATAACACGGCACGCGTATTTAGTCGTCTATATCGATATAGATAGAGAGTGTAGCCGTGTAAAAACAATAATTGTAAAGTTTTGAGTAGGTAATATTTTTGTATTTTTGCTAAAATTTACCTACTTTAAATGCTTTCTTCTTGGTTATCCTCATCCTCATATAAACAAGAAACATTGTTCTGATATTTTTTGCAAGAACAATCACTACAGCATTTTAAGCCTTCCTTCATGCACATATGTACAATTATTGTTTTTTTTTTTTTTTTTTAAGAAGGATAGATAAGCTATGGTAGATACTTTCACACCATTACCAAAAAAGGTTGTGGTATTCGCTCCACCTTAGGAAATAATTTCCACGCAAAATTAACGTCTTGGGAGTAACCATAATCTTCAGAAGAACAAAGTACGGGGTCATTATAAATGATTGTCTCATCGCAGTAGGCGTTGGTGACGTAGTTGAATGTGCCGCAAGCTTTATAACATGAGTGAGACTAGCATCCCCGATAGGTAGTGCTGCTGGCGGTAGTGTAAATTTGTCTACACTAGTACTAGTACTAGTACACTATTGTCTAACGTTGCGAAGCTAGAGGCACATCCCAAATTTGTGTGGGTTTTCAACGCCAACTGCGATGGGACAATCATTTATAATGATCCTGTATATAAGGTGCTGCTTTTTTTCGGTTCGGGTCTTTTATTAGGTTTGTCATATTTTTCAATATTGTGAAATGACACTCCAATGTATCAGCCTTTAAAAGGAATATTCAATTACTTTAGGGATTTCATTATTTGGTGTTAAACTATCACATTTTTCTTGAACAAAGACCAAAGCGGTGGGTGGTATTTTTTTCGTCAATATAGTTTACTGAGGTCACCTAGTATAAGAGTTTCATGCTTTACAAGGATATGTTCTTCAACGTAATTCACAACTTGCAACCATGCTTCCTAGGACAATGACATTAGAAAACTGATAAACATTTTTTGCACGGACCAATTATGCCAAAATAATAAATGTATGTGCATGAAGGAAGGCTTAAAATGCTGCAGTGATTGTTCTTGCAAAAAATGTCACAACAATATTTCTTGTTTAGGTATATGTATGAGAATGAGGATGATGACTGCATGTGTATCGAAATTTTCAACATTTCACATAGGTCCCACCCGAGTGAAGTTTACGATGCGCTTTTTTGATTAATCTAAATTTATTAATTATTTTTTTCAAAATTATCGATATTTGGGAAATTTCCAATTGACTGTTGGGAGCGCTGTACTTTTTAGTATAAATATACAGAAAATCAAAGTTATAGCTTCAATAGTTGAATTAACACAGCGTTAAATGTTACGAGAGACGTAGTTTTTAGTACACATCAACTACGTATAAAGTCCGTTTTCAAAGTTCGGTCCTATTAAAAAAAGTTGCAGATGACCATTCCTTATGCCCCAAAATATCCTCTATATTATACAAGATATTATAGATCTCATTTAGTTATACCTCGGTATCACCTACCCTCAGAATAAAAACCTTCCTTCATTTCGCTGTTATCTATCTTTAACAGTTGCCTCTATTTGCGGCCACTTTTCCATAAGCAACGGTATTCCATCGTGTAGAGAAAAAAGTTAGCTTTATTTTGATATAATTTATGAGGATAGGTTATGATATGAACGTATAAATTAAACAGAGACGTACCTGTTTACACCCGGTTGCCAAAAGTTTGGGGCCAAGTGAGAAATGGCAACCCAAACTTTTTAAGTTCTTTACACATCTCTCTTTGAAATGAATTATAATTTATCAAAAACGAGTGAACGAAATTGTTTGCAAAAAAATAAATTAATTTAATTTTAATTAAAAATACTTGCGGCTAAATTTTCATAGGCAACACGGCAATTATTGTGAATAATTAGTTCCTCATTTTAATAAAGTATTATATTGATTTGCTCACAATAAAATAATATGTACATAGTAGTCATAGTTGCGATTGTAGAAAAAATGTTGTGTGTGTTGCGAGCGCAAGTGTACTATTGGGAGCACGGAAATTCGGGCAGACTTGAAATTTGACTGATATAAGATGTGAAATAGGCTTTAGATGCTAGACGACTTAATAAACCTCATTTTAATATCTACTATTGTTGCATGTCATTTTGACAATTGCATTCATCAATCCTGAAAAGTTGCAAGTGCTTAGATGTGATTTTCTGGAAACTAAACAGTCTTTTATTAAACTTTGGAAATTACAGTCGCGGACAAAAAAATAGGACAATATTTTTTTGCTAATGTAAGGCTCTATACTATTTCTATGGTTACTATTAAAATATTTATTTATTTATAAGCCAGGTTTACTTAACTCAATTTTAGTTAAATTTCGTAATAAGACTTGTCCCACTTTTTTCTGTCGGTGACTGTAATAACTAAAATGTAAAATAATTGTGTATAACTGTGTTTATTTCGTCAAAATTAATTGTTATGACATTTATGACAATAAAGCTTAGACTACATTGGGTTTTTTTAAATGACATATAAATAGCTGCCCGAAATTCCATGCTCCCAATAGTACATTGTCAATCTTTCAATCAACAATGTATCACTTTGCGTTCTTAAACGTTAATACACAAAGAACTGCGGGGTGATCAAGAAGGACTGTTTAAGTTGGTAACACTGGATCGTATTTTAAATCGTATAACAGGAGTAACTTCTGGTTGTTGGTGGCTTATCGTTGTTAATGATATACCTATATCAGATATTTGTCAAATAAACCAACAAAACATATCCAGTTGCAGTGTTATAAATAACCGAATTAAAAAAATTTCTTAATTGTACTGCCAACTTAAACAGTCCTTCTTGATCACCCGGTACATATTTCGTGTTAGTTTCCTGAGATACATAACGTGAAAAGGCAACAAACAAACAGTTACCATTGAAACTCGGGAATTAATTTTATAATAATTTTTTAAACTAAAACAATGATTTAGTGATTACAGTATGAAATAAATCGTATTGCGTTATAGGTCCAGTAATATTTTAAACAGTAATTCGTCGCCTCGTCTGTTCCCGTCGTGTTCTGGGAATATTTCGAATTTCGACTCGATAGTGTGATACTCCCGTGCGATACTCCGAACTCCGCGCTTTATTTAAGTTACGACAAGCTTACTCTGGCGACAGAAACGTAACGAATTCACACAGCGGCAATAGGCGCTCCCTCTGGTATCCGCATCCAAAAGTTTGCAGAAAACTGGTTCCATTGGTGGCCAATCTAGTAATATAAAATCAAAGATGAAACTTACAAAAAAACACCAAAATAAATATTAGTCGTAACAGATTCTTATATTTATTCATTATTAAATAATACAACTTTGTTAAGTTTACTTCTTATCTTGTTTTTGTTTAGAGCTTTTGCAGTTTTCTTACATTCGTAGTGTATTTCCCTTTTCCGTCAACATGTTGTTGGATCATATTTACATGTCGTTTTGCATTTCGAGGGCTACTAAAATGCTCTACTGTTACATCTGCATTATATCTCGAATCTACTGATTGAGTAGCCGTCGTTTTATTTTCTAACAATTTTTAAAAATAGGTAAGTAAGTTATGAAAGAGAAATTAAATATTTAAGTTTTATACGCTCTACCTTTGTTGCCACTACAATATCCTTCTGCGAAATTGAGATTAAAGGGGGCATTAGTTGTGGTAGGAAAATTCAGGTATTGTGAAAATACCTATACAAACCCTTTTTAAAATTTTGTATTGTTTTTTACATTCATCATAATCAGAATTCCGAAAATGTTTTGAACAAATAACCGCATCTTTTGCAACTTTGATTGTCTCTTCCGCACTGATATCCATTTGTTTCTTAAGAAGGTTTCTTTTGGAAAACTGAAATCATTTTCTCACCCAGGTCTTGGGTATTTGTAAAGAATCGTCTATTTTAGGTACAGTCGTTGACCAAAATAAAATAGGACAAAGTAAATTTCAATTGTGTAATTCGATATTTTTGCGAAATCCATCTCTTAGGAAACAAAAGTGTCAAAAATAAAAAAAACTATTCTGATAAGTGTCATCATTCGACAATATTTCAAAAACTCACAATCATTCAATTGAACATAGTGACCACAGACAATTAAACTATAGTAAGACACTTCAATCCCATATAATAACGTTGGAATAGCTTCGACAGTGCTGCTCCGCACGCAATTGGCCAAAACATTCCTTCGTATTTATTCGTAAAATTTCGATTATTACCGTTGTATTTAAAAGAGTCAAAAATATTTGTCAAATACCTGACATTTTTCTGAAAAAATAAAAATATGAGACTTTCTATGAATGAAAAGGTAGGAATTACTTACATTTATTATATTATTAAGTAATTATAATATCCAACGTTTTCAGTAATGAGAAGTTGCCAATAAAAAAGCAGTAAAGAAAGGAAAAAAATAAAGAAAGTCAACTTTTTCGGCAGTTTGTAAATGTGCTACCTAATTTAGAAAGGTAAAAATTTAAGTAGTGAAACTGGCTTCGTAATAAAGTTATACTTTTAGTTTCAAGACAAAAAGAAATCAAATAGTGTGTGCCCCCGGTGACGAAAAGAGTACAAATATTTGCATACATATTTTGCGGCATAAGTGGGAGACTAATGGGTAAAATAAAATTTAAATGCATAGTACCTGCCTGCAAATCAACCTACATTGCCGGGGCCGTAAATAATTTACATTTTTTTGCTTTTCCATCTTCAGACATTGAAAAAAATCGGTGGATTGAGGCAATAAATAGTTTTTTCTAATTTTGACATATAAAGTGACACTTTTCAAAATTAATTGACGTTTGGAAACGTCCCACTTTTCGTAACTGGTTACGAAAAGTAAAATCTTTCCTAACTGGTTAGGAAAAATTTATTGTATCATCAATTTGACACTGTCATATTTTTTGTTTTTAAGCAAAATAACCGTGCCTACTTACCTACTTGATATTTTAACACAATAATAATTTATTATTAATGAAATTCATTACTTCGTTTAACGTTTGAAGAAACTTTTTTTTGTCAAAATTAGAAAAAATCTTGTATGTAACACGCTAGGAAATGCAATTTTGTGTAACTCGTGTGATTTTGCGAGATCTCGCTGCGCTCGTCCCGCAAATATTCCACTCGTTACACAAAATAACGCATTTCCTAACTGGTTACATAAATAGCTATTTCACCAACCGAAATTTCAGCCGATTTTAAAACAGGGCATATTTGTCAAAATCATTTTAGTAATAATTGCTTTACAAGTACACAACACTCGAGGATACATAAATACGTTGTTCCCACACTATTTTCCGGAGATTATGAAAACGTTGATAATGTAAATATATTTAACAATCCCGCCATTTTGAGCGATCAGTATATTTGCCGTAAAAGAAAACGAGTAGATTCGAGTTGTTTCCCTGTTGAACGACTAGACGATACTTCTGAACCTAAAAGACACCATCCAGCTGCTTTACTACCATTAGGGGCATCTAAATCTGGTAACACAATGTTAAAGAAAATCGATTGTAGTAGAATCAAAAATTTAACTCACAGGGAAAAGAAAATGTATTACATCAACAGATCTCAACAACAAACCATTTCTAAATTAAAATTCCATCTGAGAAAAGTTACAGATGTTAAAAAAAAAGTAAAAATCCTTGCTCAGAATAAAGTAATTCAATACTTGGAGAAAAATTTTAATTCAGTAGGCACCGAATTTATATCATCTCAATTTAAGAACATAAAAAAAAAGAATCCGTCTTGGACAATTGATAATAAAACTTTTGCTCTTGCACTTTATAAACGTGGTCCGAAATGTTACAGGTTTTTAAAAAAAAATTTGAAATTGCCATCAAAATCGACATTATATAAATTTTTTAAAAATATACCGTTTGAAACAGGAATAAACGAAGAAATTTTTCTCAAACTTAAAACCAGAATTGAAAAAATGAAACCTATTGAGAAGATATGTAAATTAATGTTTGATGAAATGGCGTTATCCACCGATTTAACTTATTCAAAATCTGATGACAAAATTGTAGGTTATGAAGATTTAGGTTCACTAGGAAGAAATAAAAATCTTGCAAACCATTCTTTGGTTTTTATGGTACAAGGTTTATATTCAGGATGGAAGCAACCCATATCATATCTTTTTGCAAAAAACACTGTAAAAAGTAAATATTTAAAAATGTTAATAGCAGAAATAATTAAAAAATTGCAAGATGCGGGACTAACAGTTGTGTGTACTGTTTGTGATCAAGCTGCTACAAATGTCAGAGCACTGCAGTTATTAAAGTTAGACTCTAATACACATCCAACAAAACCTTATTTTAAAGTAAATTTTAAAAAAATAGTTTGCCTTTTCGATGTTCCTCACTTGCTGAAATCTTTACGTAATGCTCTTTTGAAGTATACAGTTTATTATGGAGAAACTAAAAAAGCAAAATTTACTTATTTAAGACAAGCTTATGAATTTGACAAAAGTAGACGATTTCAAATTTTACGTAAAATTAGAGAATGTTTTCTCTATGTGAACAGGCACACGTTATTAAAAATGAAAGTATCCATCGCTGCAAAAACGTTAAGTTCTACTATGGCGGCTGCAATAGAAACATTAGTTGATTGTGGAAAAAACATTCCTAGTGAGGCTATTGAAACGGCATGTTTTATTCAAGACGTTAACAATTTATTCGATAGTTTTAATTCTACTGGTATACGTGTAAATAAATACAATCCTCGATACAGATGCGCCCTTACAAAGAATTCTTTTCACTGGCAGTTTTGGGAAAGTATGAAGGAAAAAATGAAATCGTGGCCATTTTATGATGAGACAACCGGCCAAACAAAGTCAACTATGCCTTTTAAACATGGATGGCTGAACAATATTGAGGGTAGGTATAAAGTTAATTTGGCATATTTGTAATGAAATTGGTTTTAAATTTTTGCGTACACGAATGCTCAACCAGGACCCTCTTGAAAATTTATTCTCTATTATTCGTCAATATGGGGCTGCCAATGTAAACCCTACATGTTTTCAATTCATTTCGGCATTAAAAACATCTATTCTCCATAATTTAGTGGGTTATAAAAGCTATGGAGAAAATTGTGAAGACGCTGCAAGTCATCTTTTGGACAATTTGAGGCATTTCTTATCTGTCGATAAATTAAAAGTAAAATCTGAAGTCCTAGAAGAAAATGAGAACGAATTATTATCTTGCAATGTTTCTGTGGTGGAAAACAATATGACTTTTAACGATAAATTTGACTTGCAGGCAGTATCATATGTAGGGGGTTTCTTAATTTCTAAATTTAAAAATGATTGTGATGAATGCCAAAAATGCTTATTTGCCCAAAATACGGATGTTCAGCATATTTTTACTCTTTATAAGGAGCATGACAAGTCAAAATTGAAATTAAAATATATAACAGAAGATTTGTGTGTTTGTGTTGCCAAAATTTACGATCTAAGTGTATATTACTTGAATAAATTTGGGGAAGTAAATTATATTGGAAAGAAATTACGGATCGCCTTAGAACGAAAAATTAATTTTTCATGGTTTACGTGTACAAGCCATTTTCTGGACATTAAAACAAAATTGTTGGATGCAGCAATCAATTTGATAATTTATAAAAAACTGCAGGATGTAAGAAGAGAATTCGAAAGAAAAAATCGGCAAAGACATGTTAGGAAGAAAATGGGAATTTTTCAGAACATTTAATTTTAGTTGGTTCCAGTTTTTAGTTTAATTCATTTATTGTTAATTTTTTTATTACACAATTAATAAAACGTTGTATATTTTAAAGACATTTTACATTTGAAATTAATATTAAATGAGGACAAAATTATTAAGTTAAACAACTCCATCAAGCATGCTTTATAAAATTAGTTCGGCCAACTGCTCACGCCGCGCTGGAATCGTGTTTCCAAGAATTGGGTAGCTATGCGACGTCTTACTATAGTTTAATTGTCTGTGATAGTGACAGTGACGAGATGACAAGTGAAAAAACACAACCTAACTTTTTGTAAATCATTCGTCAAGTCAAATCAAGTTGTTGTCTGAGACACATACGCCTCAGTTACACTACACAAATCTTTGAATTGTAAAACTGTCTAAGGTAACACTTTGTCCTATTTTATTTTGGTCAACGACTGTACGTACAGTCGATGGACAAATAAAACTGGGACAAAAATGACAATCACATAAGTCAAAATTTACAAATTTGCATCGTTTAATTGTGGCTTTATCACAAATAGGTTAACTTTGGTATGACATATTATATAGACACTGACAAATATATTGACAATTCAATGGTCTGATTTACATAGATTAAATTTTAAGTGGCCCAGTTTTATTTGTCCACCGACCGTACCAGTCAAAAGATAAGTCTTGTCTTGAAGAACTAAGTATAAGGAGTAGAACAAATTCTGCAGTTTTCGTTATTGCAATTATTCTATTTTACGAATGCAGGAATAATGTTAGAAATTAAAACATCAAGTTTTATGACAGTTCAGACCACAGGTTCAGACTTTCGAATTAATTTCAGAATTGACATTTGCGAAACATCAAAACGACATACGTATTGTAATAACAGAGAGAAACATATTTTAATACAGGTTAGAATGAAATGGAGGAAGGTACCGGAGTCTGTGATATGTTTTTTCAAAGTTGACATATGTTTATAGGGTATTGCCGTATCCAGTACTAATAAATCCATGCAAATTACGAACCAAAAGTCCCCATAGGGTTCAAATCTGGACTGCGTCTCGGCCAATCAAGAACGTTTATGTTATTATTCCTGAACCATTCTGCTACCCTATGTCCTGTATGCACTGAACAATTGTCTTGTTGAAATATTAAGTTAAAATTCGGAAAAATTCTTGAAACTGAAGGCAGCATCACGTCAGGATCCTAACACAAACATCACTGTTGAGCCGATCTTCTACATGCAACATTACCCCGGGGCTATCTACTGAAATCCACGCCTATATGTTTGCCGAAAATCGACCAATCCTTTCCGTTGTCTGGATATACGGTTCACCATATCGTTAGTTCCTTGGTCTCTAGACTCTTAGGGCCAACTGCACCGCTTATACTTAAAGCTGTAAGTTCAACTTATTAGCTAAGGTGAACTGCACCGTAACAGAAGCGTTACTTAAGTATACCTTATATTGAGTGGTACCTAAACCTCCACTCAAGTTCCACTTTGGAAAACGTTATGTCAAATCTGACAGTTTGAAGTGTAATTTTTAATTTATAATTATGAATTTAATAATGAATGTGGAACTGTTTGACGATTTGGAAGAAATAGAACTAATTGAATTTGGTATTCCTCGAAATGTTAACATCAGAGCAGATCATTTTAATAACTTGCCAGATTACAAATTTTTTAAAAAATTTCGCCTTACCAAAGAAAGTGTGATGAAAATTTTGCCTTTGCTAGAAAATCAACTGGAGTTTCCTTTGGACATGTAATATATTTTTATTAAAAAAAATATCATAATTTACAGAAAATTCACGATTAATCTTTTTTTTTAACATGTCTTGTAGCAATCAGTGTATATCACCACTAAATCAGTTGTTAACCATGTTAAGATACTTTGCCACTGGAAGCCATATAGATAGTGTCGCTGACTACATGGGCATGGACTCTACAACGGCAGGCAGAATAATACACAAAGTATCGCGGGCTGTTGCATCTTTATACAGAAGATTTATTAAATTTCCTTCGACCGAAGAAGAGAAAGGAGTGACCAAAGAAGATTTTTTTCGAGCTGCTAGATTTCCAAATGTTGTGGGAGCTTTGGATTGCACACATATTAAAATAAAATCACCTGGTAAAAATGTCATGTATGGTTTTCTCTTTCTGCAGAAATTATTTCATAGGTGGTGAGGATGCTGAAATATATAGAAACCGAAAAGACTTTTTTTCTATTAATGTTCAAGCCATTTGTGATTCGGATAATAATTTCTTGGATGTTGTAGCACGATGGCTAGGCTCTTCTCATGATAGTACAATATTTAATAACAGCAATATCAAAGCTCGTTTTGATGCAGGAGAGATGAAAAATTGTATTTTACTAGGTATGCCTGTTTAAATTATTCCTAATCTATTTATATTTTGAATTACTACCTGACTTCGAAGGTGATAAGGGATATCCTTTAAAAAAATATCTGTTGTAAATCCGTTGACTCCTCCAGAGCAATTATATAACGAGGCACACATAAGAACACGAATGAAAATTGAATGCACTTTTGGGATCGTAAAGAGAAGGTTTCCTGTATTAGCGTATGGATGCAGATTAAAATTGAAAAATGTTTTGCCGGTAGTTATAGCCACTGCTGTATTGCATAACATTGCAAGAGCAAATAATGAAGACGAACCTGGGATAGATGGAGAAGATGTGGATGAGAATGAATTAAATAGGTTGATTGATGATGGTCACATCCGGGTGCAACCAGCACATA
This sequence comes from Tenebrio molitor, assembly GCF_963966145.1. NCBI lineage: Eukaryota > Metazoa > Arthropoda > Insecta > Coleoptera > Tenebrionidae > Tenebrio > Tenebrio molitor. Next base: position 13,183,359 of record NC_091049.1, read on the forward strand.
ATGAAATAATGAATAACGGGAATGCTTATAGTTATAGAAGACAACTTATTTTAAATTATTTTGCAGGATTATAATTTTTTATAATATAGAATTGGGTACGTAGTTTTAAATATTTTTACTTGTAACTGGAAATACATAAATACAATACTTTAATCCAATGTATTTTTTAAGCGTTTTAGCTGCATTTCTTTGATCTCAATGTCCAACTGCAGTGACCTTTTTCTCAACTGATGTTCTTCATTATCTCTTGCTTCTTTTGAATTGATTATTTCTGTTTCCCTTCTTAGGTACGCTTCTTTCAAAGAAGCTAATTCCGAATATTGTTTGGACAGAAAGTTCGTATGAATAGGAGTTACCACTCGGGGTCTTCTTCTGTCGGTTTTAAATCTTAATTTTTTGGAAGGTGCATTTTTTATGTCACCTGGTTTGTACGAGTTCCAATCGTTTTTGTTCTGACTGCTGTTGGAAACCTCTTGAGACAAAGGTGAACCCACCAGTTCATTAGAGGTGGAAGACCGTGCATGATGATCTTCTTTCGTCGAAACATCATTATTATTTTCCTCTTCGAAAAGGTTTTCCATATTATCCTCTTCTATTATCTCAAAGGTAGCATCCCCACCAAACTCATCTGGTAGATCCTCTATAGTTTTTTTGTTAGTTATGTTCATAACAATATCCAAACAAGGATCCACTTGCGGAGGAAAAGAACCTCCACCAGTTGCCCGTATTTCTTTTTTATTACTTGCCGCTAGTTTTCGAACAAGCATTTTCTTATTTTCATAGCATTTCTTTAATGATTCCTTCTCCCGTAAAACTCCATGAGGGGTTTGCGAATTGAATTCTTGTGTAATCCGATCCCATGCGGCATTTTTTTCTGTCCAGGTTAATGCGTTCGTTTTCTTACATTCAATTGTATTTTTATATTTGGCGACAATGTTCATTAACAGAAGTTTTTCTTCAGAAGTATAGTTTGCCTTTCTTTTTCCTTTCTCCATAATTTTAATAGCACTGATCAATGTTTAACTATGTAATTCAGTAATGACAGCTAGTGACAGGACGCTTGTATTATGTACCTAGATTTATAGAAAATCACAAACGCACGCATACTTACCTAAGTATCACAAACATTGTAATGGTGCAGTCACTCTTTAATAAGTGGATCTTATTTATCTAAGTGACACTTACATAAGTAACACTTGAGAACATATACGGTGCAGTTGGCCCTTAGACGGCCATTTGGACACGACTGAAACACTTTTTCATCTGAAAAAATGACTTGCGCCCAAAAAGCGTCGTCTCTTGCTAGATGGTCCAAACAAAATGCCATGCGGGCCTCCCTATGCATAGGTGTAAGGCTTAATTTTCTTGCCGCGATATGGTTCTTAAGCTCGCTTGTTCTTACACGACGGCGAGCGGTTCTAAAGGAACCTGGGAAACCGCTTGTATTTACCGCTTCAAGAGCCGTCATAAAAGGACTATTGCGTAATCTATTGAGAAGCATATTATCTTCTTCTGCAGTAGATGTCTTAGGCCTCCCTGAGTCTTGGCGTCTTTCAATAGTTTCATTTTGTCTCCATTTCTGAGGATTTGAGGAATGGACGAAATTGTACTTTTAGGTATTCGAAGGTCCATCGAAATCTCAACTTGGGACATTCCTCTTTGTGCAAGAGTTACTATTTGTGTTTATTATCGTAATATTAATAACATAATTACATAAACATTTTTGTTTTATAATACAAAAATTTCCGATAATATTGCGGAATCTGGAAAAGTGCCCCGAATGCTTGCAGCGTTTCCACGTTGAATGGCAAGGGAAATCCTCTCGAAAAGGAATTTCTTTGATTTTGAATCGCCTGATTCCGTGATAAGTCGGTTTCCGATGACATTAATGAAATCGATGGCTTCTTTGCACCAAGGGCCTAAGGTTTCAAATGCTAAACCTATTAACTATTTTAATTTTATTAAAATTTGATACCGCTGGCATTTTGCTTGACTTTCAAAAGTGACAAGTAAAAAGATCAATCATAATCACAATAAGGAATGGACTACACCGATTTTTTTGAAATGACGGAAAAATGACGGACGAAATTTTTTGGCCGTCATAGTACCTACACACCGTTCACACAAAGGAGTTAAATTGGGTGCAAAGCAACTCAATATTTCTGGATTCAATCGTTAACTTACAAAAATAAATAAAAATTTCATCACCGCACTTTTCACCTAAAAAATGACAAGTGTCAGCGACAAAACCGACAGTTCAGTTCACATGAAAGCGGCAAAAATGTAATAACATGGGGATGGCCTACTTCGACTACAATCATTTAGAATAACCCTGTACTATGGCAGACAAAAAATTTCGTCCACAACTGTCATTGCACTCACGTATGCTCTAAAGCAGCCTTTAGGAACGAATAACCTCACTTCACATGTTGACTGTTGACAGTTGACATTGTATCGATGTTCTTAAGGGTGACAGAAAGGCGGTCTCTATAGAGACCGCCTTGGTGACAGTAATAAATTTCAAACTGTAATTTGCAAACGTCAATCATAGTGACAATAACGGTTAAACTACACCCAATTTTTGTGAAATGACAGGAAATGGGTGGATGAAATTTTTTGGCGGCAACAGTAGGTACACTCTAATGGTGTATATGCCTAAATAGTTATTTGTATAGCAAGGCTGCGAAATCCTACTTTGACGAACTGAGAGAAAAATTGTCGTCAAGGCCGCTTTGCGGCCGAGACGAGACAATCTCGAGATTGTCAAAGGATTTCGTAGCCAAGGTGTACACAACATTTTGTGTGCAACCCGAAAATTTGTAATTATAAAATGAACAAGTAAAATTTCCTTCACTGTCAATAAAAATAAAGTCGGCCTACATACCTCCAGGTCGCTATGGAAACGACATAAATAAAACAATTCATTTTGAGAAAAATTGGAAAAATGTCGCAAGAAAATTACAACGTTTTTGTTCCGTCTACTTCCCCGGAGTTAAAAAATATTGCAGATTGTGTAGTGTCCAATTTAATACCAGAAAAGTCCAAACGGCAGTACGATAAGTGTTACAATGACGTTAAAGAGCGGTGTAATAAAAATAATGTGAAAACGGTGTCGGAGAATGTTGTTTTGGCTTATTTAATGGAAAAATCAAAAACTGTGAAAAGTTCAACTTTATGGAGCACATATTCAATGTTGAAGCTCACGCTGAACATACGGGATGACATTGGTGTAACGAAGTTTCTGAAATTGGTACCTTTTTTGAAAAAAAGTCAGTTGGTTATCAGGCGAAAAAGTCTAAGGTATCGACACGAGACCAGATCAATCTGCCCTTTTTTAGGTCATTTTAATCATGGGAATATCAGGAGCCATGCGAAGAGACGAACTAACCAAAATGTCTATCGATGACCTCAAGGATGAACATTCTGTATTAATAGTGGCCGTTCCTGACACAAAACTGGCATAAAACGAACTTTTACTGTCACCAATCCAGAATTTGTAAGATTATACCGCAAATATGCAGCTCTTGTTCCGTGTACTCATCCAGAGTTAAAAAAATATTATAAATTGTGCAGTGTCGCTTTTGAAACCTGAAAAATCGAAACAGCAATATAAAAAATGTTACAGTGACTTTGAGACTGATGTAACAAGAAGAATGTGAAAACCGTGTTGGATAATGTTGCATTGGCTTACCTATTTACTGGAATTTATTTATTGTGGCAGGTAAATGTTAAATTCTGTTAAGATAAGTTATCATCTGCTCCCTCTTAGGTTGTTTTAATCGTGGAAATATCAGATGCCGTGCGAAGAGACAAATAAACCAAAATCATTCATGAAGCGACCACTCCATTTGAAATTGGCGGGAACTTCAAACCAGATGAAAATTCTGTACTAATAGCGGCCGTTCCTGACACAAAAACTGGCATAAATGAAACTTTAACTGTACCCAATCCAGATTTTGTAAGATCACATGGCAAATATAGAGATAGATATGTTGTAATTGTGATAATAAATAAATATTGAAATGACTTTTACTTTTACGGCCGTCGTCAAGGCAACGGCTGCGAAATTCAATTTCGCGGCCTGCTCAAGGCACGCGAAGTGCTCATTTCGCGTACGGTTGCACACAAATGTTATTTTTAATGCAGCACGTCAGACATCATTATCTGCATTGCCATATTGCCCTCTACACCAAGGTCAAGATTGAAGAAAAATTGTAATAGTCATCGAAGTGCTAAGCGGCACTGTGACCACATCAGAAAAAAGTTTATTACATTAAGAAAGCAAATGAAGAAAATAAGGAGACAAAACCTAGCACTTAGGCGGAAAGTAACATTATTGCAAAAATTAGTTGTGCATTTAAAAGAAAAAAATACGTTATTGGAAAATGGATAAATTGCTTTATTGGTATAATAGTAAGAATAAATTCTTGCGACTTTCTTTATTGTTTAACAGCAAGGAGCCTCTGCTTCAATGGTAGCAATGGTGCAAAGAATGTTGAACGGCAAAAAGATAGAAATATTCGCCAAGTGTCAGAGCTTTTGCGGTTACATTACATTTCTCTAGTCCAAAGGCTTAGGCTCTGTTTGTGAGGCCGATGCAGCTAAGCCATAAAACGACCGAAGCGCTGACAGATTCCAGTGCGTCCAAAACATTTCATGAATAATTAATTATTAGCAGAAGAATTAATATTTCTAAGAAGATGAACTTTTTGGATTTCCTGCTCTAAAGTAATATCCCTTACCTAGCATCTTCCAAACATCATGTTTTCTCACTTTTACGCCCGCACACAGCTTTCAGAACGAGGATGGCCAGTTGGTTAACGTAAGCCGAGCGCAGTATCTTCCCGACAAAAGAAATTTGCATATGCGTGTGTTAAGCGGTGATTATTATTGATTTATGACAACCCAGTTTTACGACTTATGTGCAACAATATCAAAAACCGACTTTATCGATATGTGCGGAATGCATTCAGCAAGAGCCTATCGCACCCCAGTACCATCGAAAAGTGGTACTTGACCAGTATTGCCAGGTGAGAGGGAATTTCCCTTTTTTAAGGGAATTTCCAATATAAAAGGGAAAAAGGGAATTTATCTTCTAAATAGGGATTTTCTATGATTTCTAAAAATACAAAATTGTCCGAGATATTTACTTTGGTCGTTCCGCTAAACCGCGCCTACAGCCCATTGCTTCCGAGAAGCAGTGCCAAGTGGTTAACTGCCGACGCCGACCTAATCTGCTGATACTGTTGTCTTGAACTTTTTATATCTGTGGCGGTCGTGAAAAAGTAGGTAAGTCGAAAATGTTAATTTTTCAGGGCAACGATTCAAAATTCCACATCATTCCTAAAATTCTGTAATTAAATAGAAACTTCTTTCTACCTGTACTTGCTTTCAATATAAGTAAATTTTAAACTGTGAAAATCTGAATTATTTAACTCAATGATTTATTATTAAGGTGTAAACATCGTTAACTCATTTTTGAAATTATTTGACTTACCTACTTTTTCACGACCGCCACAGATATATTCATAGAACTAATAAGAAATATAATAAGAATTGCAAACTCCAGGAAGGACTTATTGGCTGTTTTCATTTAATATTTGCCGAGCCGTTGCCATTCTTTCAAGTAACAACAGATTAAAAAAATGTCAGATCATTCGAACGAAAGTGTCCCGTTCGTTAAAAGTGCTAATAAAACTAAACCATTTAAAAAGTTTAATTCAATGTGGCTTAAAGATCCACTTTTTAAAAATTGGCTAACTAGTGATAAGAACAATATTCACTTGTGCAAGTGCATAGCCTGCAATAAAGCTGGTAAAATAGATCCATTAAAAAATATTAAATGTCATAAACATTCAATAAGCGTAAAAAATCTTCATCCAAAACAAAAAAAAGTGAATGAGTTACTACAAATTGAAGCTAGTGAACACAAAAAAAAGCAAGACCACGTTAGGAAAGTTAAAAACTTTGAATTAATGCTAAGCACCTTCTTTGCGGAACATAACGCTGCATTTTTTATTGTGGATCACCTAACAGAAATTTTAAAAAGCGGAGTGCCAGATTCACAAATAATTGCCGATATGCAGTTGAAGAGAACAAAATCTACTAAGTATTAATATTGTCAAAAATGTTCAATACTTGTCGATGAAAGACCGATACCGCAACAAAAAAATTAGTGTGTCTGTTAGTCAGGTATCAAAAACCTAATGGAACTGTAGTCACATCTCTTCTGGAATTGATTCATTTTGACGCACGCGATGGATCAGGACAAATGTTATAAGACTCTTTTAAAGCAACTCTTGAAAAATATCAATTAAATCTGAACAATCTTCTTGGTCTTGCTTGTGACGGAGCTAGCGTCATGGTAGGAAAAAACAACTCTTTTTACACATATCTACTTAAAGATGTACCACATTTGGTGCTTCTAAAGTGCATATGTCATTTGGCAGCTATAATAGCAAGCAAGGCATGTTCTGTTTTGCCATCCGAGTTAGAAGAGTTAATGAGAGGTATTTACACTTACATATCAAGTAGCTCTAAGCGTTGTGCACAGTTAGTAGAAATTCAAGATTATTTTAATATGAAGCATTATAAACTGTTAAAACTATCTGGAACTAGGTAGGTGGTTATCCGTGCATCAATGCGTGGTTCGTACTCTTACAAATTGGGACGCATTAAAACATTTTTCCGTTGACCGCTTGTTAATTTCAATATTAATGAATTCTTTTGTCTAAATTAGTGTATTAATGGACCTCATTAATACACTATTTTTCATTAATCAACGATTTTTGCGATTTTGACGTTTTGATTAAATTTTGATGTATAAACAACCTCGAACATGCATTGTTTGCACTTACCAACACTGCAGCAGGTAGTGCAGCAGAGTTTTCTATATTTTATACGGCGTCCGTCAGTTCGACCACGCTAATGAGATAGCGTTAATCCGACCCTTCAGTTCGACCACGACCTCGCTGCCGAGGTATTAGGAGATTAAACCAGTGATTCTTAGAAAATAGTAGAAAGATAAATTTTTAACAAAATGTAATCTACTCAAATTTCCTGATTTATATAGTTCAATAATTGCCGTTTTAATAAATTCTTCCTTTTTCTTGGTGTTACATCTAAGTTTCTTTACACTACGTTGAGCAGAATTAATTTTAACATAGGTTTCTGCTTGAAAATTGAGCAAAATATCTAAAAAGGCAAAAATATCTGGATGCGAAGAATAAAAGTTGCTGTTGAATTTATTGTGAAAAGATTCACATGAATTAGTTGTTCGGTGCATGGAATCCCACAGAAGCCCACATACTTGGAGGAAAAATCGATTCACCATCAATGTAGTTTTCTACTACGTAGTCACAGAATTGTGTAACTCTGTGGTCTAAGGGAATCTGAGAATATAATTCATCAGAAAACAAATCTCCAATTTCTACAGGTTCCAGAAAGTGCATTTCAAAGAACAACCTCAAAAAAGCATCAACATTTGAATTTTTATTTTTATAATCAGATACTAAACCTAAACTTTGAATTTTCCTGTACCAGGGCTGACACAGATGAAATCTGCAGCCTGTGATTTCGCCTTTCCAAATTTGTAGTTGTTTACAACTAACAATTTTTTACCCTTTTCACTTAATATACTTTGAGGTTCCATTTTGAAAACTTAAAACACCACCACTGAAGCGCAAACTGTTGTCAGCACAAACTGACAAAATTAACTAAACATACAAAATCTTAGAGGGGTATTTATATGGACGGACGATTTATTTAACTGGTTCTAATTACCGTAATTAGGACCCACCCCTCTCGTGGTGGAACTGAAGGGTGGGATTAAACTTGCCAGGGGAGGATGGGAGGATTATCCAGGTACCCGTGGTCGAACTGACGGTCGTCCATTTTATAGCTCCATAACTGCACAATTACAAATTCACTTTTTCAAAAACCGACATTTTTGGATATAATTCGCATGTCATATTTTTCAAAGGCAACTAGGTTTCCGTAGTAATCGTGATTTTTATGTGAAATTGAATGTGAATGAAGTTGACGTCTTCTGACACTCTTTGTGGAAAAGTGAATAGAAAGTGTTGAAAAATTTAAAAATGGCCTACCCTGAGGACAAAAAAAGAATGAAGGTATTTATAAGGTCTCATCTTTATGGAAAAAGATGAAATTGATTTTGATTTGGCTTTAATTTCAAAATGTCTTCAAAAAAAAAAGTTTGCGGTCAACGAAAAAATTTTGTAATCAACTCTTTTGTTAATGGGCGATTAATAATCTCAACTATTAAAGCCACTCACTCGCTACACTCGTTCGTGCTTAAAGAGTTTCGATTATTATTAATCGCCTTCATGAACAAACTAGTTTATTAAATAACTATTTTCACCATGGCGGTGTTTGAGGACAAATTAACAAGTGCTACTACAATACTACAATTATTAAACGATTGTAAGGTTAAATCTTATTTATATTTTTTAAAATATGCTTTGGATTATACATATACATTCTAACCTTGATGCAACTGATCAGAAATCTGTGATGTTAAAAATTCTAAACTTTTACATTACATTGGCCAAGGAAATGATAACCAGATTGCCAGTATCAGGTATATATCACGAATTTGAATTTTTATGTCCTGAAATTGTATTTGATAAAAACAGGAAAAAACTATCTGAGTTGCCAGAATTGTGCGCAAAATATAAAGATTTTTTAGATGTAAACTCTGCATTAAATGAATGGAGGATTTTACCACTCGCATTTGATTGTGACGAAGTCAGTGTAATTAATAGCCAAGCTACCTTTAGATGAAATGTGGATGAAAATTTCTCAGTATAGAGATTTCACTGGTTGTTTTAAATTTAGAAATATCTCTAAATTGGCTTCTATTGTACTGACTTTGCCACATTCAAACGCTGAAGCAGAACGACTATTTTCTGTTGTCAATGACATAAAAACAAAAAAGAGAAATCGCTTAGGGGACAACACATTAAACGCCATGTGTTCGATCAAATCTTCATTTAGTGCACTTAACATCGATTGTGCAACATTCAAACCCATTGATGACCACATAAAATTATTTACCAATGAGATTTACTGTGATAAAGAATAATTTTATAGAAATTTAAAATTTGTATTTAAATGAATAGTTATTTACACTACGAGAGAGGAAGGTAAGGCTTTTGTTCACGCGAATTGCATGTTCGGCCACGACGCGCAGCGGAACAAAAGCGGCCTTACTCTCGAGTGCTGTATTTGATTTTGTTCGATACCTGACATAACTCCTTAGAAAATGAGTCTGTAACTTTATATTTAAAATTTTAAATAAAATAAAAATAAAATAAATAAACCACATTTTCGGAGAGATCTGTTGCTATGGAAAAAAATAAAATACAAAATAAACAAAGTTTTGCAAAGTCAATAAAGTGATTGTGCACACCACGTTGTGGAAATGGATGACGAAGAATTCTGTGTTCCTGATGACGTCCTGGAAGAGGCAAGTGCCGCAAAGTACCAAATGGTGCCTACGAAATCACAATTACGATACCAGAAAGAATTGGAAATATTTACACAATGGCAGACCGAGATCAAGGAAAAAGACGAAAGCAGCATCAGCGCGGTTATTCAATGTTGAAGAGTACACTGTTTGTATTTCAAAACGTTGATATCTCCAGGTATCCAGGTAAGAGGTTTTTTAATAAGCTATTAGTTGTTTTAATATAACAAATTGTGCAGGTTCAACAGTCTCACCTCCTTTTTGAAAACAAAATGTAGAAACTATCAGCCGAAAAAAGCTACAACTTCTTCAAGAAACGATGTTTGCAAGTTTTTACTGGAAGCGGCGGACCAAGAGTGGATCCTTCAGAAAGTTGTACTGATGATGGGCATATTCGATGGCCGTCGTGATTAATTATGTAAAGTGATGAATTGTTATACAGTGAGTTTTTTTTAAGACTGGCCATAGGGTTTTACAAGCTACATTTTTCAACACCCTGTTAACTTTTGTCCTCATGAAAATATTCAACCCAGTTTTGTAGTAAAGTTGTGGGATATGATAATGTATTGAAACAATTTCAATTTAATAACCAGAATCAAAGAATAAGTTAGCAAAAAGACATTTTTTGAATTCCGTTTGCTCCAATTTTAAATTTTCAGTAGGCTAAAATTTCACCTGACATTTGTAATTTTGATATGTAATTGATTGTGTGATTGCTTAACTGCCTCTGGAGGCCATTTTGAACATTTCATTTAATTTTTATTAAAGTAAAGAAACTTGTTATAACATAAATAATGAATCTATCGTTATAAAATGTAAAATATTAATGTTCACACTATTTTTTGCAAATAACATTTTATTTGTAAATTGTCTATTACAACCATTTAGGTATTACAAATACAAAGTTAACAGGAGGTTGAAAAATTAGCATGTAAAACCCCAGTCTTAAAAAAACGCACTGTATACGTTATTCAGGTTGAATTGAACATTTCAAGGTCAAATAATTTAGCAAATAGTGACATGCAGGTAAATACCGTTCACGATGGATTGAGCATTGCTAAATTCGCATTATGTTGGTTAGCTGCATGTCACTATTTACAAAACATAATTACAGAGCCAAAAAATAAAATTATTTGACTTTGAAATGTTCAACTCCACGTGAATAACGTTTAGTTATTATTGGTATGTAATTATTTTCAATATACAAATTCTTTTGTTCGATACCTCCCTAGAAAGTGGGTCTGTATCCATGGTTACCAGTGAGTGAACCTTTTCCACCTTTGCTCATTCTCTTTCGCTCACGTTCTTTCGCTCACGCACTTTCGCTCACGCATAATTGAAATTCGATTTTATGAAAAAGAATTGGTATATTGAAAATAATTACATACCAATAGAACCAGAACTTTCTGGACACCCTAATATTTTGTGCCTATGTTGACCTTGGAATTGTTGTTTTTATGGCAACTGCTATTAATGAACAGTGGAAAGTGCCCTTAGGTTATTTTACGATTAATGGTCTGAATGTATTATCCATTTACTAAACTCCCGCACTGTCAAAGTGTTTGCAAGTTGCCACACTGTCGTTCAGAGACTAGTAATTTTTACTTTAACGTTGGTGCAAAAATTAGAAATTTCAAATTTGAAGTTAAGTTCAATAAATTCGGTTTCTTTCATTCAAAATATTACTTACACGAAGTGGCTGCACAAGAAGAAGATGTGAAATGTAAAAGAATGCTGTTAACGGCCAGAGAGAAGCAGGGTATTGTCAATTATTGTTTGGAAAGAGGAGAATTAACTCCATTAATATAACCACACTTTTCTTGTTGACGTTCTTATAACTAGATTTTGTGTACAGGCAACTGAAAAGGTATGTCACCATAGGTACACTCCAAAGAAAATTCAAAAATTTGACATTGACAGTGCGGGAGTTTAATAAACGGATAATAGATGAAAGGGCCAACTTAGTTAACAAATGCCTTTATTTATTAGATGAAGTGGGGGTTAAATGTCATTCCCTTACATTTGACGGCGCTGCAGTGAACATTTCTAGAGGTGGGACGAATATACAGGCTGTTTGAAAATTGCTAGTACAAAAAAAACTGGTAATTGGTGATGGTGAGTTGAAGTCACCGGCAAAAAAAAATTCTAATAAAAATCCTCTAGTTTTCGAGATAAAAATTACTAAAAATTGGGTTAAAATTGTTAGTGCGCCACTGAGTTAAGGTATTTTAAAAAGACACTTCACGTTGTTTAGCAATAATGAAATAAAAAATTTGATGTTCTTAAACCGGCACAAGCTGTCACAACCTGGTACATTATTATTACCAAAATGAACGCCGCTTACACAAATAATGAGTTGACGGACATGGTGTTATTTTATGGAAGAGCTTTAGGAAACGCTCATGAAGCCCAACGTTTGTACCAGGAGGCATTTCCCGAAAGAAGATTGCCGGACCACCGCACATTTAGTGCCAGTGTCCAGCGTCTTCGAGAAAACGGCGAATTTTGCCGTAGAACTACTGATTGCGGTCGTCAAAGGATTCGACGTAATTTAGATGCTGAGCCGGAAATACTTAACCTGGATGAAGAAAATCCGGGTAGTAGCATTAAAAGATTGGCCTACCGTGTGGGAGTTTCACCGTATACAGTTTGGCGAACACTTAAAGAGCAGGGTCTTCATCCTTACCATATCCAACTCGTGCAGGGATTGAAACCCGAAGATCTACCCAAAAGGGTTAGATTTTGTGAGTGGCTGCTAGAAAAATATGAAGAGGAGCCTCCGTTTATTGAAAGGCTACTGACGACCAATGAAGCAACCTTTACTAGGGATGGTATTTTCAATGCGTGCAATACTCATATCTGGTCCGATGAGAACCCACATGCTATTCGGGAAAGACACTTTCAAAACCGATTTAGTGTCAACTTGTGCGGAGGAATAATTGGGAACAAATTGATAGGACCCTATATCTTAGCCCCTCGTTTAAATGCAGTCTCCTATTTAGATTCTTTGAATAACCAACTAGCAATTTTGTTAGAAGATGTACAATCGCGGCCATCCAAAAGTGAACGATAGCTTGCGAAAATTTCCGTATTTTTCGTTAGATTAAATTAGGCTTTGTTCATTGGCGTTCGTGCAGCAGGAAGATGCAAGTCTTACTGCAATGTAATTCCTTCGTCACAGCAGCCAACGACCAATTTTCTTCTTGCTTTGGAATAGCCCTAGGGGTCTGAATCGGAGTGAGATGTCGTGGCATTTAAAAAAAATTGTTTCAATAATTTTTTTAACGCTAGTGTCAAACTGTGACATTTTAGAACGCCTATGATTTCAAGTAAAAATCAAACTATGAAATAAAAACGTTCACTTTTGGATGGCCGCGATAGTACCTTTGCTTACGAGACACAATATGTGGTACCTTCATGACGGAGCACCTGCTCATTTCGCTCGTGAGGTAAGAACGTGGTTAGACCAGAATTTTCCAGAGAGATGGATAAGAAGAAATGGGCCAGTCTTGTGGCCCCCTCGGTCTCCGGACCTTAATCCCTGTGATTTCTTTTTGTGGGACCACATGAAGCAACTTGTCTATGCTACACCTGTTAACACAATCGAAGAGCTGAGAAATAGAATACAAGATGTTGCAGCGGAAATTAAAGGGAACGCTGAGATGATTATGAGAACTCAACAGTCACTGATTCGACACGCTCATGCGTGTGTGAGAAATGGAGGTCGTCATTTTGAAGTTGTTGTAGCATTTTATGTGTTTTAAAATTAATTATTGTTTAATTTTCTTTGTGTTCAATATTTTTGGATTTTAGTTTTAGTTTGACTGTAAGTTTAAATACATACAAAGAAGCCTGCCGTAACATTAGTCGAGTCAATAAAGCCGAAAAATCGCCGAAACTTCTTAATCCTCAGAAACAGCTCCGATTTTGATGATTATTTTTTTAAATGTGTGTATTTATACCGGGACATTTTTTTAACTCTGAACATAGTCCACACTTATTCCCTATGTTCCATTGTAAAAAACACAGATCAATGCATTGTGAGTTGCCTGCAACCAACTATACCGAACACCAAAGATTTTGAAATAATGTTAAAAATTATTCCGATTTATATAATTGGTCTATCATGTGTTACATTGGAAATGTCACGCACATTTCTAATGCTCTGATTGGCATAGAATAACTGCATTATGTGTATTTCTTCTTCAAACAACTTGACCATTTTGCTAAACTGTCAAGTACTTATTTTCGTTACATTGGTTACGTGATTACATACATGCATTGACCTGTGTTTTTTAAAACTGAACATAGGGAATAAGTATGGGCTATGTTCAATGTTAAAAAAATGTCCCGGTATATTGTTTGAAATCAGAAACATTTTGTTTGCGGCACGTAAATATTTATATTGTTTAAACAATAATTTGCTATTTATGGAAAAAATTCCGTTTTCCACGATATTTATTTCAAAGATTTTTTTTTATATGGCAACTGAAGTATAAAGAATAGTTGTTAAGTTAAAATTTCTAGTAAAAAAACAATTTTTACAACAAAAAACATAATAAAAATGCAACATAAATCCAAATTCAGAGAACATTTTTTACCCATTCGTGCCTTTCTGAACAACTTAAACAATGACATAGTTGAATCAAACAGTGTATGTAGTTGTTTTTAAAAATAAATTACAAAAAATATCTTCTGGAAATTCATAGTCATAATTACAATTAAGTAGTGCTTATAGGCGGCCCGGCCGCGACTCGAACGGAGCAAACAGTGAAATACATCTGTTGGAAATCCTACACTAAAGCTTGCTAAGTTAATTTCTAGGAATAAAACAGGCTAATGCCTCTATTCCCCCAATTAATAATAATAATAATTATTATTATTAAAAAAAAGGCTATATTCTATCTCGTGATTCGGAAGTCACGTTAAGCCATTGGTCCCGGCGGCACGGCAATTTTGCCGGAGTACATACACTATTACGGATAATACTATCAAGTAATATTGCAGTGCTTATCAAAATAATTACCGGCGTCTCGCCTCCACATTTAGACTTTTTTGTGTTTTATGTTCTGTGTCAATGTTAAGGAATTTCCTCGCGATATGACATGAGTATAATAATATACCTTTTTGAATTTCAACCACCAATGTGTTCTCCAAGTCCAAAATTTTAAAATTTTTAAAAAGTTTGCGGTACTATTCCCGTTGCTGAAATTACATATTATTAATTGGAGGAATAATAATAATAATAATAACTTTATGCATCAAAAAAGAATCACATTTTATCTTTACTAACAATAACTGAAAATTTCTCAAATGATATTGGAATGAGTTTTGGTATTGATAAGTGTAAAATGCAATCAATATGTCGCGGTCATTACGAACATTTAGAATATATAACTCAAGAAGGAGAAATCATTAAAAATTTAAATAAAGGAGAATTTTATAAATATTTTGGTATTAATCAATCAAATCATATTCAACATTCAATTATAAAAGAAAATTTAGAAAAGCAATTTTATTTAAGAATTAAATCTATTTTAAAATCAAAATTAAACGGTAATAATTTAATTAAAGCAGTTAATACATATGCTGTTCCATTACTGACCTATTCTTTCGGTGTTATAAAATGGTCCAAAACTAATTTACAGAACATAAACATTAAAACTAGAGTTCTTTTTACCAAATTTAGTAAACACCATCCTAAATCTGCTATTGAAAGATTTAATTTACCACGCGAAAACGGTGGTAGGGGTTTTTCAAATCTAGAAGTACTGCTAAAAAATCAAATTGCTTCACTAAAAAATTATTTCCGCAATAGAGCTCGTGATAACACCTTTTTTAATGCTTTGGTTTCAGCCGATAAAGGCTATACACCTTTAAATTTAAGTGATAATATAATTTCAGATATTGTTAAGCCAAATATACCTGACACTATAGCAAATATAAAACAGAAGTCTTTACATGGGAGATACTTTAAAGAACTGGAACAACCAGAAGTTAATATTCATGCCTCTCATGCATGGCTTAAGAAATCAAATATTCACCCTGAGACGGAAGGTTTTATATTTGCAATACAAGATCGTGTTATAAATACAAGAAATTATAAAAAACACATATGCGGTATACAATCGATAATTGATAAATGTAGGATTTGCGGAACTGAACACATCATTTCTTCTTGCACCGTTTTGGCTCAAAGCGAATATAAAAAACGTCACGATATATTCGCTAAAATTATACAGGCTGTTTGATGAAAAACGCCTCAACCCATAACTTTGTTATTTATTACCCGATTTCAATGAACAAAAAAATCAAAGATATGGTTTTTCAAGCGCTACAAAACAGCCATAAAATGTTTTTTTTTTTGGCGTTATCTTCAATAGCTAACGATAGTCAACTTTTTTTTTTTAAATGGACATATGTAGTTTTTTAGGCTTGGTCTGGTAAGGTTTTTTTTTTCTGGATCTAACGATGTATTGAAAGTTATCATTTGGTTCATAGCTAACTGAAAAAAAAATAAAACATTTTTTTGTGGTTCAGCTTATTATAAATTTTTTAAGAGTGCCGTGAAAAACAATCGGAATACAAAGTACGATAAATGTCATCTAAACGTCAGCTTAGAAGTTTTCATCTGCTTCTTTAAACTTTTTTTATTTAAGTATAAAATAACATTGTCAGTCATGCAGGATAGCAGTCATTTGACTATTATTTTATGTTCGAGTGTAATAAAAATCGTAATTAGTCAAAAACAAAAAGTTAATAGAAAAAATAATAATAATTAAAAAAAAATATTTTTTTAAATTATTATTTATGTTTTCCAAGAAAATAATAATAAAACTCTTCAAGATTGCACCTGAAAATTTTCAAACTCACACTTGACATTTGTTGCTATTTGTATTCCAATTGTTTTTCACGGCACACTTGAAAATTTCATAATAAACTGAACCACAATTAAAGATTGTTTTTTTTTCTTTTCAGTCAGCTATGAACCAAACGATAATTTTTAATACATCGTTAGATTCAGAAAAAAAAACTTTATCAGACTGAGCCTCTGTGTCCATTAAAAAAAAAAAAGTTGACTATCGTAAGCTACTGAAAATAACGCCAAAAAAAATTATTTTATTGCTGCTTCGTAGCGCATGAAAAACCATATCTTCGGTTTTTTTGTTCATTGAAATCGGATAATAAATAAAAAAGTTATGGGTTGAAGCGTTTTTTATCAACCAGCCTGTACACATGAATCTAGCTGTAAAATTCAATTTATTAAAGAATACACAACCACATTATAGTTATACACCAGAAAGTTGTTTGGAAAATGACAGTTACAAGTTATATTTTGATAGAACAATTTTAACTGACATTCATATTAAGCATAACAGACCAGACATTATAATTTTAAATAAACAACAAAGGCAAGCATATCTTTTAGATATAGCTGTTCCAAATTCACATAATATAACACAGACATATAACACAAAAATTAATAAATATTTAGAGCTCTCCGTTGCTATGAGAAATCTTTGGTGTTTAGAGAAAATTTCGATTTTACCACTTGTAATTTCAGCAATGGGAATAGTACCGCAATCTCTTTTTAAAAATTTAAAAATTCTGGATTTAGATAACACATTGGTAGTTGAAATTGAAAAAGGTATATTATTATACTCATGTCACATCGTGAGGAAGTTCCTTAACATTGACACAGAACATAATACACAACAAAGTCAAAATGCGGAGGCGAGACGCCGGTAATTATGTTGATAAGCACTGCACTATTACTTGATAGTAATATCCGTAATAGGGTATGTACTCCGGCAAAATTGCCGTGCCGCCGGGTGGTGGAGGTGGGATACGAGGCAGAATATAGCCTAAGGGAGTCCGTTTCGGCTCAGGGACGCGAGGGTCGCGGGTTCGATTCCGACCCAGGGCGAAATTTAAAATAATTAAAAAAAAGGCCATATTCTGTCTCGTGATTCGGAAGTCACGTTAAGCCATTGGTCCCGGTCTATTGAGTTGGTCATCATGCCCCTCATAGATTTGTAAACCAGTCCTAGACTGTGTAACAAATTTTTAAATTTAATTTTTATTATTATTATTTTTATTATTAATTGGAGGAATAGAGGCATTAGCCTGTTTTATTCCTAGAAATTAACTTAGCAAGCTTTAGTGTAGGATTTCCTACAGATGTATTTCACTGTTTGCTCCGTTCGAGTCGCGGCCGGGCCGCCTATAAGCACTACTTAATTGTAATTATGGCTATGAATTTCCAGGGGATATTTTTGTAATTTATTTTTAAAAACAACTACATACACTGTTTGATTCAACTATGTCATTGTTTAAGTTGTTCAGAAAGACACGAATGGGTAAAAAATGTATTCTGAATTTGGTTTTATGTTGCATTTTTATTATGTTTTTTGTTGTAAAAATTGTTTTTTACTAGAAATTTTAACTTAACAACTACTCTTTATACTTCAGTTTCCATATAAAAAAAATCTTTGAAATAAATATGGTGGAAAACGGATTTTTTTCCATAAATAGCAAATTATTGTTTAAACAATATAAATATTTACGTGCCCCAAACAAAACGTTTCTGATTTCAAATAATATATAAATACACACATTTAAAAAAAAATCATCAAAATCGGAGCTGTTTCTGAGGATTAAGAAGTAAAAACCTTCATTGACTCGACTATATTATAAATATCTACTTTTCTTTAATGGCCGTTTGCACCGTAATGTTTATGAAATACTTATTTTTATGCAATGCTTAATTATACAAAATTGCTTGCACCGATAGCAAAGCATTTCTTAAAACTCATTAAGTGTTTCTTAATTTAATCCCTCAAAACTGAGCGCTTAAAAATTTAAGAACTCTTATAGTGACGTCTCTATTGATATTTAAATTGTCAAAAAATAAGTAAACACTGTTTCTTTTGAATATGGATAATGATGGAGACATATTTGAAGATGATCTGGAGATATTGGACATTGGACATTGATTTTGGATTTCCAAGACAAATTTACAACAGAGCTAATCACTTCGTCAATCTGGACGAATTAAGCTTCTTCAGGAGGTTTAGGCTTACAAAAAACACAACTTTGGCTCTGTTAGAATTAATTGAAGAAGATCTGGAATTTCCAAATGACATAAACCAAAGCGTTTCACCAATGAACGAATTGTTAACATGCTTAAGATATTACGCAACGGATGGACACCTAATGGTCATTGCCGATTTTACCGGCATGCACACCTCTACAGTCTCACGAATAATTTTAAGGGTATCCAGAGCTATTGCAAGCTTGGGACAAAGATTTATTAAGATGCCAGAACGTGACGAACAACTGCAGCAGACTGCACAAGATTTCTTTCTTACTGCAAGATTTCCTCGTGTAATTGGTGCTTTGGATGGGACGCACGTTAAGATTATTTCACCTGGTGGTGAAGACGGTGAAATTTTTCGAAACAGAAAGTCTTATTTCTCAATCAACGTGCAGGCGGTGTGTAATGCACACCTACAGATTCTAGATGTGGTTGCTCGATGGCCTGGATCGGCACATGATGCGACAATTTTTGCTAACAGTAGACTGAGGGCAAGATTTGAAAATGGTAACTTTAGAAATTATATACTTCTAGGAGATAGTGGTTATCCATTAAAGCCTTACCTATTTACACCCTTACATAATCCACTAACAAGAGGACAACAATTATATAATGCAGCACATATCAGAACAAGAAATTGTGTAGAACGATTGTTTGGAACATGGAAGCGACGCTTTCCTGTTTTGGCATATGGAGTCAGACTAAAATTGGATACCGCTCTTGTAGTGATTGTAGCAACAGCAGTTCTCCATAACATGGCGATTGATATGAACGAAGAAGAACCACCTCCACCTGAAGCAATTGATCCTGACGAACTAGAAAGATTTATTGCATTGGGACAAATTCAGGACCTACCTTTTCTAGTTGATCATCCTAACCCAGTTAATCTTCGCAACGAATTAGTTCATAATTACTTTGCAAATTAAATTTGAAAATCTAATAAATAGAGCATGTAAGTATGTTCTTTATTCAATGCAACAAAAAAATAATTAGAATACATAATTTTAATCTTAAATTGAATTTTTATTATTTTGCAACTGTTTTAATTTTTCTTTTTTGATTTCAATGTCCAACAATAAGTTTTCTTTTTCTAGAGATTGTTTTTCTTTAGCCCAGCTCAAATCTCGCTCAGCAATAGCTAATCGATTGTCAATTAAAAGTTTGTATTTTGCAGCAATGTCAGATGATGTGAGAGCTTTTACAACAGCAGTTGGCCTTCTTCTGCTTTTGATATATTTTCCTTTGGACGTTATTTTTTTGTTTGTGAGTGGTCGCTGTTTTCGCTGCTGGGATGCAAATTCCTGTTCATTATCGGTATTTTCGTTATTTGGGTCAGTAATATCAACAACTCCCAGAGCAATATCTGCATTATAGTTCTCTTGGAATTCAATGGTTGTTTCATTAGTAACATTTTGTAAAACATGATTGATCTCATGACTGGTTGAAGGAACATTGTCACAATCAAAACTATTGGATAGACCATAAACTGTTTTATCACCCATTAGAGAAAGCAGCAAATTATCAGAAGCATCTTTTTTCAAAAGTTTTGCTGGCCCACCACCTGTTAACAAAATCTCTTTTCTTTCTTCTGCCACGGATTTTCGTAACTCCTTTTTTTTGTTGTAATAAAATTTTTTTAACGATTCACTATTTCTGCGGCATGAATTTGGTAAACGTGCATTGAATTCAGTTTCAATTTGCTTCCACGTTTTGGCCTTATCGTGGCAAGTTGTTGAATCAGTTTTTTTATTTTCAATAATGTGTCGGTATTTGTCCACCAAGGTGAAGATCAAATGTTTTTCTTCACTTGAAAAGTTTGTTGAACGAAATTTTTTTTTTATATTTTCATTCTGAAAGATTTTACTATGAATATTTGTGATAAAAATTATATTATTATGTACTTACCTCTGAAATAACTTCCATTTTAACGTTTAATGACATTTAAAACCGACTGAAATTATTTCTGAAAGAATGTGACTGACAGTTTCATCGTCACTTCGATTTAAATTTTCCAGATATTTACTATGTTGCCATTATTTTATTAATTTAGGAATTGCTTTGCTACGACTTTTTAAAAAAAGAGTGGTGCAACGTAAACTTTAATTGAGAAACACTTAAACATTAAGCATGCTTAGGTATTCATTGCTTAAATTGAAAACGGTGCAAACGGCCATAAGTGATTTAGAACCACGAATTCACCAGACCAATTTGAGCCAGTGCAAACGTAAGCTCGGATGAGCCATCAGTAGACACATTCTGTGTCGATATTTCTTCATGCACGGCTCTAGTTTTTCTGTACACCTACCTAAATTATGTTCGGGTATTATTTCGGGGATAAATTTTTTTGTCAAACTTAACATGACAGATACGTCTTTTGTCAATCTGTGGTTGCCAAGATCTTGCAAAAAATATTTATTTTTCATATTGTATAGTCCATCATTGTCACGCTTGGTTACCAAGGTTTAAAAAATATTGCCCCGCCTGAGGCGTAGAATATGCAAGGATAGGGTTACTTTATCCCTTTTGCTTTAAAAAATTTAAAATGGGTTTCTTGAATTTCTTAGGGTTTCCAGATGCCACAGTTTTTTTTTTTGTACTAGCAATTTTCAAACACCCTGTATTAGTATTCGTTACGAGATCAGTAATATGAACTGATATTAGGTGTCACCAATATATTTGATTTGGACCCGGTTGTATAAAGCTTAGTTAACACCGTGTCAGCTAACAACGCGTCAAGTCGGAAATCCGCCCATTTGATTGCCTGATGCGTTTTACATAATACATACTGTTACGATTTAAATTTCGCGGTAAATCGTAAAGGCGAGAACGTTCTAGAACATTCCAGAACGGGCTCTCGGACCCCGACTTCCGGTATCGACCGCGTCAATTCGGCGAGAGGAGGGGAAAATATATAAAGGTGGAGCAGACGCCATGTCGGAGGTTCTCGACTAGTTCAGGTCAGAGGTTACGACCGATCCGTGTGTGAGTGTTGTGTTCAAAGGGGGAGATTAGGGGGTGTTTTAGTGTGCAACAGGTGCTGGCGAACCCGTGGAGGAAGACCGATTCGGCTGGGAAATCGTCCTAGAAGAATTCCAACCGAAACGTCGCGGCGCATAAAGGCTTCCTTCACGAGGGTCATAGACCCTACGCTTCAGCGGATTAATTTCACCACCCTGTTGGGCCGACGTCAACCCCCAGGACCCCACCGGAGAGCAGGATCTCACACCGGACTGTCCCTGGCCGAGGAACCCGAGTCCAGGAGCAACTCATATCTGGCAAGGTCCTTCAGCGTCTTTCTTTTACCGTCCGCCATCTTGGCACATTTCTTTTACGTTGATTTACGTTATCAGACCTGGAGTGACCTCGCCAGAAACGACGCGCTCGCTGGCTCTCGGAAGTTTTTTTTATTACTTATCACTTTACTTTATCGTTTTCCATTTTTTTGCACCGGGGCTAAATCTGACTAATTCACGCCTATCCCTGGGGAGTGTCGTGGGGAGGAAGGACCCCGAGGACTTTCCGAGGATACGGACGGCGTGATAGTCCAGCGGCGGAAGAAGGACTCGGAGGACCTTCCTCCAGCTCTCGCTCTTCCCAGGACTCTTTTTGGATTTCAAGCCCCAGGCCCGGTGTAAGGAAAGTTTTGGTTTAATTTTCATGAATTGGTCATTTGTATAGTTTGAGATTTAGCCTGGTAGTACCGGCACTGTTTGTAAATTTAACTAGAGTTTAAGCGCCTTCAGCGTGTTACTTTGAGAACCATCAGTTCACTCATAACTTCGCCCTTATATTGTTAATTTTGGTTAGTTCAATTTGGTCTCAAGGCCCATATCTTTAATTTGTTCATTTTGGAATAACACTTGGTTTGTATCCTAGCATCACCTTACATAGGCGACTGTGTTTCGCCCGTAGCGGCATCTAAGTTGGAGTTAAATAGTTATAGTCGGAGAGCTGATGACGAATTTGGAGAAGGTATTTTAGGCAATCAGAAATTAAAAAAAATGTACTATTTGAATGTTAGTGAATCTGGAATCGACAGTCGCTAAGGACGTTTGCGGTTATTTTACTACTGCGCAGCATATGAAACTTGCAAAAAATTTATCCCAAAAAACATACTTTAGGCAGCTTGAAATTATACTGATTTTTTAGTTTAGCATTTATAGATTACAGAAATAAAAATGCCAGATTATTTGGACGGTTTTAAAGTACAACCCGACTGCCCCAAAGTCATTTTTTTAGTATACGCAAAAAATATACTTTAGGCAGTCTGAAATTTTTATGGCAGATTTATTAATTGATATTAAAAATATGTGCAAAAGAGCCAGACTAATACGAGGGTTTTAAATAATAACCCGACGCGAATAAACATTTTAAATAAGTGCGACAAAAAAAGTCTTATGCGTATACATAGGTACGAGAGAGATAGTTTATCGATGTCTCCCAGCAGTAGCTAAGGGCGGCCCCGGCTCGTTTTTTTAAAATAGATTGTTAAACAAATCTTTTCTTCAGCAACGCCTTTCTTTACTATAGAGCTTATACATATGTCTGCTTAAATATTCTATCTAAATAAATGTGATGTTAATTACCTAATATTAAAAATTTTCTTCAAATATGCGAATGAATATTGTCTGAATTAAAGTTACATATGAAAAAAAATCAATAATTTCAGATTAACATAAACAAATTGCTATGTTTAGAAATAATATTTTTCGAATTTTCATTAATAAGTTTACGGCTTTTATATTAAAATTAGTTTAGTTCGTAAAGTTCGGAATAAATTCTATAGAACTGTAGTTTAGGTGTTTATTAGGCATTCACGATCTTTTTGGGACCGAGTTGGCTATGATTTTTTCTTTTCATGTTGGACTAACTGACTCAATGATGCAACGGATACAACTTTTTTTCCTGTCAGTGTCTATTCTACATTTTCTTGCCACCGCATTGCCAGATTTATTATTTTAATATTCGTAAGAAACTAAAAAACTATTAAGTGTGTAAAAATAATTTAAATTTCCGTCAAAGGAACAGTCAACAAAATTGCCAAAATAATTTTATTACGATAAAAAATTTCTATTAAAAGATTTAATTTAATTTAAAAAGGACAGACCAGATTTAAGAGATCCGGCAACAATGTACCTATTCAGAAAATATAACCTTAATTTGAAAACAACCTTACCTAACACAAAAAGTGTAAATTTCCTTTAGGGAATGTAGTTATCACCGAGGTACTGCCAACAAAATCACGAGATGGTCATAGCCAACTCGGTCCCAAAAAGATGGTGAATGCCTTATAGGTAGTGAGAAGATCTATTAGAAAAAGGAGAAAAAAGTGGGCTTGTCATTGAAAAAAAATATTGATGACGTCATTATTAGGAGATGAAAAGCTGTCAACATAAGTAAAGTACTGAACAATATGCACTTTTTACAAACAAAGTTGACCTCTTCGATGATTTTTCTCAGATATTAATAGTTACAGTTTTATCGGAGCCGAGGGCTTCCATAGCTACTGCTGGAAGACATCGATAAACTATCTCTCTCGTACCTATGTATACGCATAAGACTTTTTTGTCGCACTTATTTAAAATGTTTATTCGCGTCGGGTTATTATTTAAAACCCTCGTATTAGTCTGGCTCTTTTGCACATATTTTTAATATCAATTAATAAATCTGCCATAAAAATTTCAGACTGCCTAAAGTATATTTTTTGCGTATACTAAAAAAATGACTTTAGGGCAGTCGGGTTGTACTTTAAAACCGTCCAAATAATCTGGCATTTTTATTTCTGTAATCTATAAATGCTAAACTAAAAAATCAGTATAATTTCAAGTTGCCTAAAGTATGTTTTTTGGGATAAATTTTTTGCAAGTTTCATATGCTGCGCAGTAGTAAAATAACCGCAAACGTCCTTAGCGACTGTCGATTCCAGATTCACTAACATTCAAATAGTACATTTTTTTAAATTTCTGATTGCCTAAAATACCTTCTCCAAATTCGTCATCAGCTCTCGGACTATTACTTGTCGCCTGTAAGGTTAGGAACACCTGGTATAACACCGTGTTTGTGAAGCATCAATTTCTACTTCAACAGCCTCGCTCTCGAGACGTAAGTGTGTTTAGGTGCCGGACCCGGATCCGATCAGTCTCAGAAAGCGTTATTTAAATTTATTTTTTAAATTTCCCCCGGTGAAGTTGGGAGATTTAAGTTTTCTCTTGTTGGTGGAGTAGTTTAAAGAGAAAATAATAACGTAACATAACTATAATATGTATAATACGATACGATATTCAGTATTCATTCATATCATCATGTTCCTCCCATCCATTTACTCCCTTGGTTTTGTCTTTTGTTCGCTCATACGGCTACGAGACAGCCGAGTTTGAAAACGGCGGTTTGGCCCGTCATTAAAATCTATTATTTTTTTGTAAGTATCAATTTAAGTAATGTACCTACTTACTTAGGAATATTCCTATTAAGGAAGTTTTATAGTTTGTTAAAAAATATTGTTCAAAATGTGTGTTGCGGTTGAACACAGTGATAAATATCTTTTTTTTTAATTTCACTTTAATAAAATAATATTTACTATAAATGGATTAATCCGTACCGTACTTTTTTCTGTAAATGCATTCATTATCTTAGCGAAGTTGACAGTGCTGGCGGGGCATTATCGAATTCAAATTATTCAAATTCTAAACTCTTTTCTCTGTATTAATGAAAATCAATTAATTTCAATGCTTTCAATGAATTGGTTGGTATCATTTTCATTCGTTTTGCCTCCCGTGTAAGAAAAGTGTGTGAAGCTTAATTAGGTGGTGAAAAAGGGTCAGTCCGTCAAGATTTGTGTGAACGATCTCTACGCCGTTAAAATAAGTGTTAATATTTTGAGATTTTGAGCAATTGTGAGCTCCATTAAAATCTCTCTATTTTTTTTTTTTTGTGCAAAAGTAATTCGCTCCAATATGTTTAAACGTGCAAAAATTAGTCAAGTGTGGAACCATTTCGCAGTTGATTCTGAACAAAATAAAACGGCAAAGTTATTTAATTATTCAGTGTGTGTTTGTGGGTGTTCACCCCCCGAAAGCTAACATCAGAAGTGGGATAGAGGCGACGGACGCCTCAAATAATAGTGACCAGCCTGAGATCTAGAAAACAACTCCCGGTAAGCGACCAATATGGCGGCGGAAAAGCGTTCTCCCGGTTCACTTGTCGGCTACGTCGACAGCGACTACAGTGAAAGGGACATAGAGTCCCCAAACAGTCCCACCCCAAAACGGCCCAAGGTACAGTGGCAAGAAACACTAATTGCCTTAATAGCGGCTCAACAAGATCAGTTGGCGCAATTGTCCCGCTAGTGATGGGACAAATACATCGATGTATTTGAAACATCGATATTTTAAGAAAACATCGATTACCAAACATCGATGTTTCCTATTTTCGATGTTTATTTTAAAATCGATATTCTATTGGATGAGTGTTTGCAAATAATTTTAAAAATGCACTACATAACTTGCAAAATTATTAAAATTTCATATACATACTATACCAAAAGTTATTATTATTAATTTTAATTTTCGATGATCGATGGTTACTTTACGCTTATCACGTTGGTATAGTTGGTAGGTATTATTTCAATGTCAAAAAAACTGACAGGCGCAAACAAAGTTAGGCTTTATGTCATGGTTGTTTAAGGTCGAAATTCGGATTCTGTTGTCTGTTCCCGCGTGAATGTGTAACGCTGCAACGCAAGACAAAATGATTTTAATGTTTCCGTACTTTCCGGTGGTTTCTGGGTTCTGGTTTGGTTTGCAACGTTTGCCATTTGCAAATAAGTGAAAGAATCGAAACTTGTTGCGACGTGCCGAGCATAAGCAAATTCATATTTTTAATAACGGAATCATGTCATCTAAAAAAAGCAATGCGTGGAAATATTTCATCAAACGAGGGGTTGGTGTGGCAATGTGTAAACTGTGCAATAAAGTTATTAAAACATCGGGCAATACTTCAAATTTGCTCGGCCACATTAATAGAATTCATAAAATAAATAAGGTAATTTCATACTTATTAACTTATGAAATTTTACTGTATATTTATAAATAGATTCAAGAGGATGAGCATGGTAATTATAATGAACAACAAGATGTGCCTGTTACTGATAATCCAAACAAAAACAACATTAATGCTGATCCAATTGCCAATGTTGACAAGCATGGTCCTTCCACTTCTAAAGATCAATGCAGTAAATCTATGGCAAATTCATCTGTGTCACTGGCCTCAACTGTAACATTGTACAATTCTCAAGAATCAATAATGGCAGATGATAAAAACAATAGTAATCCACAAGTGGTACAATTCCCAATTACAGAATCTTTCAAGAATATGCTATCATTAAGAAAGGGCGGACGGAAGTATAAAGAAATAACCGATGCCATTTTAATAATGATCTGTAAGGATAATCTGCCCTTAATGATTGTAGAAAATGTGGGATTTAAACATTTACTTCACGTTACTGCACCTCAGTACAAAGTACCAACTCGAAAAACAATTGCTCAGCTTTTAGATAGTAAATATGATGTAATTTCTACATTATTTAAAGAAAAACTATCAGAGATCCCATACTTTACTTTGACAACTGATATATGGACTGAAAGCAACCAAACTCAAAGCTTCTTGGGCATCACAGTACATTTTCTTAAAAATACAGCAATGTCATCTTCAACAATTGGGGCCTTTCCTATGGAAGAAAGACATACATCTGCTTACATTTCTGAGTTATTAACAAAAGCTTGTCAAGAGTGGCATATTCCCCAAACAAAAATTCTTAGCATTGTTACTGACAATGGAGCAAACATGGTAAAAGCTTGTGTAGATACATTTGGAAAAAACAGGCATATTAGATGTTTTGCTCACACTCTCAATTTGGTACCAGAGCAATCTTTTGAA
Organism: Tenebrio molitor; assembly: GCF_963966145.1. NCBI lineage: Eukaryota > Metazoa > Arthropoda > Insecta > Coleoptera > Tenebrionidae > Tenebrio > Tenebrio molitor. The sequence goes on from NC_091049.1 coordinate 13,210,877, forward strand.
AAATCTCCAGAGGTTAAACTAATATTAGATAAAGTACGAAAAATTGTAAAATGGTTCAAAAGCAGATGAATTACGAAAAGTGCAGATTAGTAATGGAATTTCAGAAGGAGCTGTTTTGAAACTAAAACAGGATGTTCAAACTAGATGGAACAGTACATACCACATGATTGATAGATTTATTGAACTGAGTAATTATGTTAATAATATTCTATTAAATAGCACTACAGGACCAGATACGATAATGGCTAGTGAAATGAAAATTCTGAAAGAAATTAAGCAGCTGCTAAAACCACTAGAAATTGCAACCAGAGAAATGTCAGGTGAGAAATACGCAACCTTAAGTAAAGTAATTCCAATTGTACAGTGGGGAGCACGGAATTTCGCACGCCAATTTGTACGTCATTAAAAAAAAACTATCTAGTCTAAGCTTTATTGTCATTATAATCAATAATGAGGTGGGATACGCATGATATATGTGATCATGACTGATGTTTCACCTAAACTGTCACGAAACTGCCGCCAGTATCTCATTTTAATAAAATTAAGTCAGTGAAATGTCCAATGTGTGCGAAATTCCGTGCTCGCCACTGTACATGGAATTAATCACCAAATTCAATTAATTTCTATTAATGAACATGTTTCAAAAGATTTCCAAAATATGCTTATGAGTGAAATGAAAAAACGTTTTGAACAAATTGAGCTGGTGAGTAATTTAGCAGTAGCAACGTTATTGGACCTACGCTTCAAAAAAATACATTTTAAGAATTATAATGCGGTGGCTATGGCGGTGAAGTTAATAAAAAATGAAATGACGTCTGGAATGGATCCAATAACAGAACAGAATTCTTCTATAACACAGGAAGTAACTCAAGAAAATCACAATGATGATGAAGGCGATATTTGGTCCCATCATAAAATTTTAGTGCAGCAAATAAATCCTGCTGGAGTAGATTTACAAACTTTAGTGAGTACAGAAATTTCACAATATTTATCTGCACCACTATGTCCCCTACAAGACGATCCTTTTCAAAAATGGGAACAAATAAAAATAAGTTTACCTAGACTTTACTTGGTGGCTCAAAAATTTTTACAGATTCCAGCCACATCAGTGCCTTCAGAAAGGCTCTTTTCCAAGGCTGGGAATATTATGAATGAAAGAAGAAATAGACTATTGGGTAAAAGACTGCACAAACTTTTGTTCTTAGGTTCATTAAACATTGAAGAATGGAAATAAGCAAAATTATTGTTTTTTTTTTTTGTTCAAAGAAAATTTAGTTTTTGTTATATTGTACAAAGAAAGTTTAGTTTTTGTTATATTGTTCAAAGAAAATTTAGTTTTTGTTATATTGTTCCAATTATTTTATACATATTCTAATGTTTTTTATTTTGTTCATAGAAAATATATTTTTTGTTAATTGTTCTTGAAAAGAAATTATTAATATACTTGTTTTTTAATTTTAATCGATTGTTACAAAAATCGATATTCTGGCTTCGATATATTGATTATCGAATTTTCATTTTCTTACATCGATTTTTTTAAAACATCGATGTTTTGCTGTCGATGTTCCCATCACTATGTCCCGCCAATCTAATACGACGCCTTCAGCAACGCGATCGGCAGACACCGCGCATGACATGACGTCACACACTACATCTTTCCGATTGGCCGAATTTAACCCAGACACTGCGAACTACCCCATGGAAGAGTGGTTAGAGGTACCAACAAAATTGAAGGTCGAACTGCTCGTCGGTGATACCTTGATGATTGTAAAGGCCGGGGAAGCGCTAAAAGGCCGTGCCCACGAATATTACGTTGATTGGAGACCAGCCCAGCGCACCTGAGACGAATTTTGTTCGGACCTAACCGTCGCATTCCCCGATCGTGAAACACCCGGCGCACGCGCATATACTGCGGCAACTCTACGAAGACGAGACTGTGCCTCACTAAGCGATTACGGAATTCAAAAGCTTCGGATCATTCATCGTTTCCATAGTGCACTGCCGTGGAATACAATTTTAAGTATGGTGGAATACGGTCTAGATCATTCGGAAGCACCGGCCGCTATTCGTATTCAACAATCAAGTGCCAACCGTGAGCTACTCAAGCTACTCACCGATTTCGACGCCCGACAGCGAAAGCATCAACACCGAGCGACTCAAAGTGGACGATCCCATGACGTCACGGGCGCCAACAGTTCACATAAACGCCGACTAAGTTCGTCTGCTACACCATTCAAGGGTACGTGTTTCAGCTGTGGTCGAAGTGGCCACCGACAAGTTGACTGTCGCGCCTCCGTTCGAGACAATAGGAAAGAACCAAGTAAAGAATCGGAAAGAAAACGTGGAGTTGATTACCCATGTGATCCCTGCAAACGACCGGGACATACGGAGGGAGCGTGTTGGCAAAAACACGGCAAGCCCAAAAACATTATGCTGTTCCGACGAGGACGCAATTTGGCTTCGACACCAGTAGCAACCCTCCTCTACGACGACAAAGCTGCCAACTTCCCTTATTTAATTGACAGCGGTGCGGATGTTTCAATTTTGTGTGAAGGTGCGGCCATCAAACTTGGTGCTCCGACAACACTGGAAGTGCGTCTATTGTCTGGGATTGGAACGCGGCATGTTTATAGCAGCGGCACGTGTGACTTAGTAGCCGTCTTGCCGACAGTCACCTTAGAAGTTTTGTTCACAATAGTCGCCGATGATACGATTCCTGGAAATCTGAGTGCTATTATCGGATGGGACGTCATCGGAAGGGCGAATTTACGCATCGACAAAACCGCTGATGGGCTCGAAATACACCACGACCTACTGAACGTACCAAGGGTTATGACCATGTCAACCACCACCAACTTTAGTCAGCTGAAAGTGTCAGTACTAGACGAGCAGAGTCTAAGGAAACTGTAACAACTGCTGCTCCAGTGCCATGAGAAAACACCCGACCATATTGTGACAGGAAAACTGAGTATTAAACTGAAAGACGACATTCCCATTGCTTACGGTCCACGACGTCTGGCGTATGCCGAACGAATACAACTGAAAAAAATCATCCAGGACTTGCTACAAGGAGGCACCATTCGTGAGAGTCACTCGTCATATGCCAGCCCCATCGTCCTAGTGAATTCGCACGGATGTACTCAGATATTGGTCATTGTTGATGCTTTTTCGAAATACTGCAGCCTGAAGCCGATTAAGTCAAAAACATCGGAAGATTCAGTCAAGGCACTTTTCTCAGTGCTCAAACAATTGGGAAAACCCAGACGTATAATCGCAGATAGAGGAACTGCCTTCACGTCTACCATGTTCCGAAACTTTTTGAGTGAAAAACAGGTAGAACTTCATCACATCGCCACTGGTATGCCACGTGGAAATGGGCAGGTTGAACGCGTGATCAGGACAGTTTTTAATCTACTGAGAGCCACTCTCACAGACCAAAAGGAATCGACTTGGGTTGAAGCATTAGCCGACATTGAGACTGTCATCAATTCCACGGTGCACGCAACGACGGGGTTTGCACCTACAGTGTTGCAGTTAGGTTCAAATCCGAGGTTGCTAGCAACTGTCCAAATGTTGTCAGAGGTAGTGGCGACTGATAATTACATCGACCCAGAGGAGGCTGTCGTTTATACTCAAGTGAGGATGACAAATATTGAAGATAAGCAAGCTGAACGTTTCAATGTGACTCGGTATGCCGCAAAATTATTTTCCCTTGGTGATTTGGTTGCGGTCGAAAATTCGCAATTGGCTGGTGGTGGCAAGTTGCAATCAAAGTACAGCGGGCCGTTCACTGTCCGAGCAATCCTCCCCAATGAGCGTTATCTCTTGTGGAGAAAAGGAAAACGCACCACCGTTGCGGCTCACGAGCAACTGAGAAGCTGGCCTGAGACTCAACCGGTCTGAACACATAAAAAATTGTGAGTAGGCATTTTTCATTTATTGTCATGGTGTAACGATCTTGCATCTTGCACACAGTAAAAAGTAGTATGACTTAATTGTAGCGGTTGTGGCGCTACCACAGACCGAAAGGTATGAGTATGTGGCGATCCCACATGACTAATTGTAGAACTTGTGGCGTTCCCACAGACCGAAGAGTGTGAGTATGTGGCGATCCCACATGACTTATTGTAGAACTTGTGGCATTCCCACAGACCGAAGAGTATGAGTGTGTGGCGCTCCCACATGAGTTTATTGTAGTTGTGGCGATCCCACAATAAAAAGGGAGTACCTTAAAAATGAGTTGAAAGTATGGCGATCCCATACGGTTGAGAGTTGAAATTAGTGTTAGTCAGTAGCGATCCTACACGAATGACACTGTTAAAACCATGGCTCTCTCACAGAGTGCGAGAGAAAAGTTACGAGGACTTTTAAGAGCCTCCGTACCGTATGTTTCGTTACTCCAGAGTACTGCTGTTTTGTATGATTCTAGTATTTCAACGCTGTCCTACCGGTGCGAGGACGCCCCGGGAACAGGATGGCCGTGTTAGCAGTCAACCATTGACACCACCCTGCGATCTGCACCAGAGGGTTCTATCATCCCCATCTCTATGGACTTCCAGCGGAGACGTCCATGCGCAATAGACTAAGATATTATTATTATTATTATTATCGAGATCTCATGTACGCGGGTAGCACGGTGTGGTGGCAGGGAGGTTAATGTAATAAAAGTTTGTTATTATTCAGTGTGTGTTTGTGGGTGTTCACCCCCCGAAAGCTAACATGCATATCAAATGTTTCTGTGTAGATTTTCTGCCTAATAATCATCCTAGTGCTTATTATTGACGAATAAATTAATGTTAAATAAAGACAATTTCCAGACTTCATTCACCAGTGTGTATTTACGTGAAAAAGTACTTCACGGCTTACTGATTTACAAAAAAAAAACATAATTAATTTATTATTTGACAACGTCAAAGTAAAAAAGTTCGTGAAATCTTTGAAATAATCTTTTATACAAGATGTCGTTCTCACAGCAAGAGAAAATTAATAGTTATTTATTGTATAAGTGTTTTAGATAGCATTTTATCCACGCAAGAATTTTTAACCGCGAGTGCGAACGCAGGAGCGTTTAATATTCTTAAGTGGATAAAATGCGACTAAAACACGAATGCAATATAACGTTTTATCCACAATTACAGCGATTTAAAATCAGAATCGCCAAAATTTCATCTCATGTCATCAAAAAATGATTTGACATTACACTCTGACAGCGGATGTCACCTCAAAAATCATTGAAATTAACTAAAAAACATGGGAGGTGTTGAATAGTCGCTATTTATTTTTGATTGTTTATCGACTCCATTTGTACAAAACGCTGTGCAAGTTGGTGAAAATGGAAGAAAGTGATCCTGTTCCTGAGACAATTCTTGAGGAAGCTGAAGAAGCGACTCGCCAGTTATTGCCTGCGAAGTCCAGGGAACATTATGAAAAAGTATTTTCAGAATTTAATGATTGGAAAGAAGAACGGGGGGTAATGACAATAAATGAGGAAGTTCTGCTATCGTATTTCTTAAATTTGAAGAAGAGGTATGCAATTTCATCCATGTGGTCGAAGTACTCGATGCTGAAGGCCGCTATAAAGGTCTATAAAAACATAGACATTGGAAAATATAGTAAGCTCATGGCCTATCTGAAGAATCAGTCAAGAGGATACAGGCCGAAGAAAGCTGAAGTATTGGAAGGAACACACGTGGAAGAGTTTTTGACAAGGGCTTGCGATAAAGAATATTTGATGATCAAGGTAATCTCTGTCATTACATAGACATTGTAGATAATAAATTTTGGAATATGTTAGGTTGCATTAATAATGGGGGTGTCTGGTGCCTGTCGATGCTGTGAGCTGACAAATTTGAAAATCAGTGATGTAGAAGACAGGGGCGCATGCCTGATTGTTTCGATACCAGATACCAAGACGGGCGTTTCACGAAAATTCACAATTCTAGAAGAAGGATTTTCTATCAACACAGTGGAGAAGTGTAGGAAATACATGTCCTTACGTCCGAAGAAGTTATCCATTGAGAGATTCTTTTTACGATATGCTAAGCAAAAATGTACGTCGCAACCTGTTGGAATTAACACTTTATCGAAAGTTCCTTCAATAGTTGCTTCGTTTTTGAATCTGGCGAATGCAGAAGCTTATACCGGCCATTGTATGAGGCGCACTTAAACAACTTTACTGGCCAATGGAGGTGCTAATCTTACAACAATTAAACGACATGGTGGGTGGAGGAGCTCCGCCATAGCAGAAACTTATATCGAAGATTCTGTATCTAATAAGCTTGATATCTCAAGGAAAATCCAAGGTTCTCTGGTACTAGTCGTTCCTTACTAGAGACGTCCATTGTTCCTACAACTACTATTCGTTCTGGAACCGATAACAACTACAAGCTTCTTATTAATGGAAACGAAGTGAAATATGATAAAACAAAAAACGAAATGTCTATTAATGTAAATGTTAATGTCAATATTAATAATAAATAGAATGCGATTGATTTAAGATTGTATTTTTTCATTATTCCACTAGGGGAATAAAGTGATTTCATTATTCCACTAGTGGAATAAAGTGATTTCATTATTCCACTAGTGGAATTAAGTGATTTCATTATTCCACTAGTAGATAAAGTGTTACTTTATACGGTTCATAAGTGTGGATAGAACTTCAATTATAAGGTAATTGTGGATAATATTATTTTTACAAATGGAGAGTGTCACCGGTGCTATCGAGCCGCAGCAAGAATTCTTGAGGCCCGTCAAGAAAATGATAAATTTTCCGAAATGAATATCAGATGAATTGTAAAGCTCTTTGAAAATACTGGCAGTGTTAAAGAATTGCCACGAGTAAGGGATGCACTCCCCAAAAATATTAACTTTCAAAATGCCGTTGTTGATTAGGTAACTGAAAATCCACACACAAGCACAAGAGCAGTAGCGGCTACACTGAATGTCTCACAAAGCATGATTATTATAACTTTAAAGTCTTTGAAATTTCATCCATATGAAGTGATCCTGCAACAAGAACTGCACGGAGGAGCTTTTATTCCAGAATAGAAAGGTGTGGAAGTTAATGGTTGAAAAAATTTTTGAGCATCTAATTTAGTTATAATTATTTTGAGTACATTTTTTAAATTTTCTTTGCTGCTAATTGTGTTACGTTGTTGAATTTACTGCAGATATTTTAATTGTTATTATTTAGTATGTGCTTAAATTATTTATTCACCTTCACCCCTGTTATGAATAATGCGGCGTTTCGCACTATATTCATTTACTCGACTGAATAAATAAAACGTGTTGGATGAGATTATACATGCGTCAATACAGTTGAAAATGCTTCGAAAGTTAGATGAGCGTCACCTATTACTCGTTTCAAATGGTTTTTTAGTGATTTGACGGAAGCTTCCCAGAGTCCGCCAAAGTGTGGGGCTCTAGGTGGTATGAAATGCCACGTAATTTGAACGTTTGCCAACGTGTTAACAATTTTTTCCCCGTTTATTTGATTTTTAAATAATTGCTCTAAATTGTGTAGTTCGTTGTTGGCTCCCACAAAGTTGGTACCATTGTCCGAAAATAAATCAGTGACTATGCCACGACGCGCAATGAATCTTTTGAGAGTTGCAAGAAATGCATCTGTAGTTAAGTCACTCACCAATTCAATGTGAACCGCTTTTGTCGTCATACACACAAATAGCGCAATATATGCCTTTAAGAGTCGTTTGCGTTTATAAACTCCTTCTTTAATTATGAATGGGCCTGCATAGTTCACACCACTTTTGATGAACGGTCTGCACGGTTGTAATCTGCAGGCAGGTAAATTTCCCATTACAGGTGTCATTGCTTTGGGGTTGGTGCGATAACAGGAAATACACCGTCTTAATACTTTCCGAACACTGTTTCTACCTGATACGGGCCAATATTTGCACCGGATAGCGCTTAAAGTAGCCCCAGACCTGGATGCATTAATCTTTTGTGTTCTTGTTCTATTATTAATTTGGTAACATGATGACTACCTGGTATGACTATGGGGTGTTTTTGATCTAAATTTACGTTTGAATGTCTAATCCTTCCACCAACACGAAGGATGTTGTCTTTGTCAAGAAATGGGTTTAAGGATAACAAATTACTTGATTTATGGATTTGCTTGTTTCGGACAAGTTCCTGAATTTCTCGTTTGAATTCGGTATTTTGAATGATTTTTATTATGGTTGTCTCTGAGTTTGCTAACTCTGCATGTACAAGCGGGCCGATAATTCTTTGATCCTTTTTGATTTTACAATTATTTATAAATCTTCTGAAATAGGCTGTGACGCGTTTCAGTTTGTTATATGTAGAAAATTTAAAAATAAGATTGAATTCATTATCGATCGTTTGTATTGCAAGAGAAATTGTTGTGGATTTTTGTTCAGGGACGTTTTGGTCGTTCATTGTTGTGAGTGAGGTTGGCCAATATTGTTCCGATGTTTGCAAGAATTGAGGTCCATTTAACCATAATTCAGATTTTTGTAACTGCGAAGGATTTTGACCGCGTGAAATGATATCCGCTGGATTATCAGAAGTAGGTACATGTCTCCAAGTCGCGTGGTTTGTTAATCTCTGTATTTCCGCAACTCGATTTGACACAAATTGTTTCCAACGATTCGGAGACCCTGCAATCCAAGCTAACGTGATTGTTGAATCGGACCAATAGATTTCGCGATCAATGTTGATCGTTAATGAGTCTTTCACCTGTTTTGAAAGTTGTGCCAATAATACCGCGCCGCATAACTCTAATCGCGGAATCGAAATTGTTTTTAAAGGTGCAACTCGCGATTTTGCACACAATAATTTAATTAAAATATCTCCTGATTCGCTTATTGATTTTAAATAAATGCAAGCACCGTATGCACGCTCGGACGCATCACAAAATCCGTGAACTTCAACTATTTTGGGTTGGTTACATATAACATGTCTGGGTATTACTATTTTGTTTAGGTTGATTAAGTCTTTTTGAATTGAACCCATTGGGTATGAATATCGGCAGGAATTGATTCATCCCAATTTAACTTAAGTTGCCAAATTTCTTGTAAAATTAACTTTGCTACTGTAATACAAGGACCGACAAGACCTAAAGGATCGAAAATCTGTGAAATTTCAGATAAAATTGTGCGCTTTGTAAATTTTTTGTTTGAATTTTCCTTGATTGTATATTGAATCAAATCCCGCGAATGATTCCACTGAATTCCTAACGTTTTTGATTGAAAACCATCGGATAAAAACGATATTTGCGTAGAAGTTGATTCTGAGGGATTTGTAAGGATTTTATCGCTATTTGACGTCCATTTTCTTAAATTGAAACCCACGGTGGCCAGTACTGCGGTGAGCTTATTTCTAATTTGTATGACTGAGTCTATTGTTTCTGCACCTGTCAAGAGATCGTCAACATAGAAGTCATTGTTTATAATATTACTTATAACTGGATCGTTTTGAAAATGATCTAAAGCTACTTGATTTAGAGATCATATGGCAAGAAAAGGTGCGCTACTTGTACCATACGTGACCGTGTTTAATTTATAAACTTTGACCGGTTGCGAACCGTCTGAACGCCAAAATATTTTTTGGTATTGTTTTTGATTGTTCTCTATCAAAACCTGTCTATACATTTTTTCGATGTCTGCTTTTATCACAAATTGATGCTGTCTGAATCTTAATAAAATATTGAACAAGTCATTTTGCAAAGGAGGCCCTACCATTTGAACGTCATTTAATGATAATCCTGACGACGTTTTTGCTGACCCCTCAAAGACTACCCGCAATTTGGTGGTAGTGCTATCCTCTTTAAAGACTGGGTGATGAGGAAGATAATAGCCGTCGCGGTTATCTACTTTTACTTCTGACATATGACCTAATAATTCGTATTCTGTCATAAATGCGAGATACTGTTTTTTGAGTGGGCCATTTTTTTCTAATTTCCGGTCTAGTGCATAGAATCGCTTTAATGAACTGCTATGAGATTCTCCTAATTCTGAAACATTTGACTTAAACGGTATACTTACAATTAATTTGCCGCTTTCGTGTCGTTTAGTGGTCGCAATAAAATGATTTTCACAAAGGGTTTCTTCTTCCGACAATGCAGGTTTATGATTTTGGCAGTCTTCGATTTCCCAAAACTTTGAAATTTCATTGTGAATTTTTGCATGTATGTTGATGTTACTTAAAAAGGTATTGTTGTGAATGTTTGAATAATTAGGGATTGGTCCCGAAATGATCCATCCAAATTTTGTTTTTTGTAACGTGGGCTTGTTTTTCCCCAATTTTATTTGTCCAATACACAAAAGATTCCAAAATATGTCAGAGCCCAGCAATAGATCAATTTCACTCTTTTGATTAAATAATGGGTCTGCTAATTGAATGTTCTCCGGTATGTTTAAATGAACTGGATCAAATCCGCTAGATGGCAGATTTTCGGTCACTTTCCCCACAACTAGACAAGATATTTGGGTTTCGAACTGCATGTAATTTGAAATTAAATTAATGTCTGTTTTATATTGAACTTGAGATTTGCATTGATTAATGCCAATGATAGCTGAATTTATTTTTGTTAGCTTTAATCCCAGTTTTTTGCAGCAACCGTTCGATATGAGGTTACATTGAGAACCCGAGTCCAAGAGTGCTCTACAATTATGAAATTGACCACTCTTATCTCTTACTTGAAGACACACTGTTGCTAATAAAATCTGAGATGAGATTGTGTTTGTGCATGAATGATTCGACACTATGTTTGAATTTAAATTCTGATCGGAATTATTACTCTCTCGTGGAGATTGGCTAATTTTTGCCTCTGACTCATCGTTCGATTTTAGATCAAGATGTAGTAATGTGTTGTGCTTTTTGTGGCACTTGCGGCATCCAGACCATTTACAGTTGTTCGTGTAATGATTTAATCAATTTAGACAAAGGTTTAATTTTTTGACGAAACTAATTCTGTTGTTAATTGATGAATTTAAAAATTGTTCACAATGATACAGAAAATGTGATCCTTTGCATGATGGACAGACTAAATTTTTTGTTGAAACCATGCAGTTGATATTAGGATTTTTTACAGATTTGTTTACATTAAATTTTTCTAATAATTTTGCCCTTTCAATGAGAAATTGGACCAACATGTCTACGGGAGGACATTTTTTGTTAATAATTTGACGCTCCCACTCGCGTTTTGTGCCGTTATCTAATTTGCTACACATTAAATGAATTAACAGCCTATCTTGTAGTTTGTGATTTTCATCATCTAGATTTTCTATGGCTTCTAAATGAATTGACGTATCGTCAGCAAGTTGTCTCAAAGACAAAAAAGACTCTTTTTGAACTGGTGGCAATTCAAATAATGATTTGATATGTTTGAGGATAATGCCTTTCTTATCTTCGTAACGATCAATTAATTTTTTCCACGCTGTGTCGTAATTTTTGTCTGTGATTGCAACTGCTTGAGCTGGTTCTCCACTTAAGGCGGCTTTTAAATACTGAAGCTTGTCAACGTTTGATAGTGCGTTATTATGATGCACTAACGACTTAAATGTGTCATGAAAATTTGACCATGCATCAAACCGTCCATCAAAAGTGGGTAATTTAATTTCCGGTAATTTGATTTGAGGCATAGATTGATGTTCTGATTGAATGGATGAATTTTGAATGTTACGAGCGTCAACTATATTTTTTGATTGTTTTTTAATTATTTCGCTAGCCCTCCCTAAAACTCTATAGTAATTGTTCTCAAACTTGTCTCGTTGTGATTCGTTTTCTAAATCGTTATCTTCGCCCAAATCTTCGATTTGCAATTGAATGTCTTCGAATTGATCGAGTAATTGTAAACAATTATTATATCGAAGTTCTAACTCGCTAGCATCATCCGTTTCCAAATTAAATTTGTTTAAGCGAGTTTCAAACCGAGTAAGAGCTGACTTTACAGCGGTACGTTTTTTGATCAAAGCGTCCACCATTTTGATTTATGTTACGAACTGTATCGATGCAAATAGAATGATATTGCTGGAGTGGGATAACGAAAATGGGACTTACTGACTGGAATGTTGTTGCTGTTGATTGTTGTTGTTGATTGTTGATCTTGATTGTTTCTCTTGCACAACCGGAGATTTTTGCAGTTGTTTGTTGGGATTGTTTCACCACTATTTATTGGGATTGTTTCGCCCTGCTTGATCCACTTGTTTCTTGAATTTCGATGTTGGGATTGTTGCACCACTTTTTCACTTGATTGTTGGATAAATCGCTGATTGGGATTGTTTCACCACTTTTTCACTTTTTTGCTGAATTTATCCGGCTCGAAGGACCATGTTATGAATAATGCGGCGTTTCGCACTATATTAATTTACTCGACTGAATAAATAAAACGTGTTGGATGAGATTATACATGTATTGGTCAGCTTTCTACGGTAGTTACAACAATTTTTAAAACTAGCTATGTACAGGTATTTATGTACAGGGTGCAGGTACCCAGGAAAAACCCTATTATGCGCACTCCGCCAGAGTGGCTGGTTGGTCCCAGGTGCTTGACAGATGGGAAAAACCCGGCGCCTTTGCTGTCTCCGACAACCCCCTCTTTAAGCTTGGCGCACCCACTTCCATAATAGCCACTTTTATAAATAAAAACAAAAAAATAAGGAGGGTACCGGGTTCCCCATGATTAATTGTTTAAAAAATAAAATTAATAACATTTGAATTCGTTTTATTGAAAACTTACTTTAAAATAGTTTAGTAAATTTTTCCAGAGAAGACTAATCCCTAGGATGCAGACGTACCTACACCGGAGTTTGTACATACATACCTATTTGAATTTTTATTGTATTTTATCGAATGGTTCAGTAATAAAAGAATTTTAAATAAGATAACAATGCCCTGTCAAATTGACGTATCTAAATTATTTGCTGAAAAATGAGTCATCTGTGAAACAAATTCGTAATAACTTTTTACGCATACCTAAACTCTGTTTTGGAAAATTAGATCTTTTTAACACTAATTTATTGCGTAGTCATCAGTAAAAGTGTAATAAAAACAGCTGAATACGTTATACTCCGTAATCTGGAAAAAGCCAAAAAAAAATATTTACTGCGGTAATTTTTCAAATAACTCTGTATCCTTGGAGGTTTCGTTAACTTTTGTTAAGCACATGTCAAGAGGTCATTGAGAAATATAATATTGCTAAATATTGTTTACCTTAATTGATAATTAAAAAAGATATTCGGATATAAAGTTTTAGTAGACGCACCCTGTATACAAAGGTGTATTTTTAAAATGTGCCGAAATTTAACCAACGAGGTTGTGGAACAACGTAGAATACTAAAAACAATTAAAAAAAATACAGGGTGTCCCAAAAATGGCGTACTAACTACTTACTACCGTATCGAGGATGTTTAAATGTACACGAAAAAAATATGGAAAAAATTTTTCAGACAAAAAAATTAATTTTTATTATTATTATTATTAACAGTAATACAATGTAAACAAAGATGTACTCGTACAACATTACCATGCAATGTTACCCTAGTGGATTTAAAATAATTTTTTCGATTTCCAAAGCTTCTAAATTCTCTATTATGCAGGATTAGATATTGGTAGTGAATAATCTTGTACTTTGTGATAATATGTACGATTAGATGTAGCTGTCATGACAATTTAATAAATATATTTTGAAATAATTTACCTGTTAAATGCCACTTTCAAAGACTGCCAAATCAACAAATAAGTCCAATAGAATTTTTTAAGATTTTTCTGACGTTTACGATAGTCTCTTCTACACCGTAGTGCATCGTTAGTACGCCATTTTTGGGACAGCCTGTAGAATTTTTTAAATATTTTTTTCCGAGTTGTACATGAAGCCAGTAGCTCGTGGTTAAAATTTCTGCACAACTTTAAAAAACACCCTGTATAAAGTTATTAGATGTGACCGTAATTATAACCTCTTGAATGTTTTCAGAGGAGGTGGTGTTCTCTTAGCTGCTAAATCCACACTAAAAAATAGACCAGATAGATGTCTCGGAGTTGCGTGTGGTACTTAATTATCTCATAGAGATTGTTGGTTATAGATGTTTCTTAGGTAAAAATGTGCTTTTTATATTTGTTGTTTATTTTCCTAGAACCCCATCTTTATTTGAACTGACTATTTTCTGTAACTATTTTGAACATAGTTTTGTGTCCACTGACAATATTATAATACTTTAATATACCACAATTTATCCAAACACAATTTGTGAATGAGGACTGTTACCACCCCGCACTCTCAATATTTGTAAGTTAGGCTACTTATGATACAAATTTATCTAATAATGTTACAACGAAAATTTTAAGAGAGCTAATTATGTCCTATTGCATCAGGAACTTTTAGCTACTGACTGGTCATTTCTTAACTATTACTGTGAGATCAATGATATTGTTGACAAATTTTACCAATATTTATTTAATGTGCTAGATAAGCACGTTCCAGCTCACAACACAAACAATAGAAAAAATAATAAGTTTCCATGTTGGTTCACTTCTTCTGTTATTAATAACATTAAAAGGTATATTATTATACTCATGTCATATCGTGAGGAAATTCCTTAACATTGACACAGAACATAATACACAACAAAGTCAAAATGCGGAGGCAAGACGCCGGTAATTATGTTGATAAGCACTGCACTCTTACTTGATAGTAATATCCGTAATAGTGTATGTACTCCGGCAAAATTGCCGTGTCGCCGGGTGGCGGAGGGACAGTACACTTCTATTAAAAAAAAAAGCGTACAAGTAGTGAGCACAATTTTGGCTAGATTGCCATATCGTAAACCTATCTTTTAATTGTTGTTACTTAGAAACCTGTAACAAAACCCGTGATGATAGCTGGATTTGATCGATGTGTTCTTCAGAGATTTTAATATGTATAAATGTTTTGCCTTATTTATTAGGCACGTATTACCAATTACTACAAGCACAATTCAAACTTTTATTCTCAAATTTATGGAAAAAGGCAATTCTCAACAATCTAACAACAATTTAAAAATTTATAAAAAACAATGTTCACACATTTGACATACATACAAAATGTCAGTAATACGTTTTCTTGGAAACGATTAATTAATTTTATCCCCATTTACAGTATCCCTCAATACGTGTACGCTTTTTTTTTAATAGAAGTGTACATTAAACTAAAGTACGATTTTTTTCACGAGATCAAGAATTCAAATAATGTATATTATTACCAGAGATTTAAGGAATATCGTAGGTTGATCAAAAGGCAAATCGCCTTTGTGTGTGTTGCTTACACTGTGTCCATTTTATCGGTTCCCCCCTTAAAACTATAAAATAGGCAACACAATTTACTTTTTAAAAGGTTGCATTGAATATTACTGTCATGGATGACATCAGTAATCAAATACTTCAAAAATTTGGAAATAGTTGTCGGAGTTATAAATTCTAAAAAAATGCCCTTTAATTCCGAAAAAGTGGATATGTTACCCATACTATCGTGTGTTCAAATGAAATCCTGGGCTGAGTAGGCGTTGGAAAAATCAAACCGTTTGTAACAGTGTAGTCTGAATTTCCCGCCGTTTGACATGAATGACTTCGTCTTTTGTGGTCTCCCAGTGCTTTCGAGAATTTCAATAGTTTGATTTTCGTTTTTTTTAAAACCCAGCCAAGGTGTGTTTACAATGGTTTTGTTACGAGAACATAAAGTTTTCATGGTGGAAGCCCATTTTCGAAACGGAACAAAAGTTAATGGCAACTGGGAATATTCTGTCAGTGCATGTTTTGAGGAGTTCCAGGAACGATTTCCGATTGTTGCAATTGTGTATGAGCAATTTCGACAAACTCTCCATCTTTGTTTAAATAATTTTCGAGAAAGTGGTACTATTGGACGAAAAGAAGGAAGTGGCCAAGTAAAGAAACGTACTCAGGAAGTAATTGGGAATGTTCAACAAATAATGGAAGATTCACCTACAACTTCAATTCGGCATTTGTCACAACAGGTTGATCTTTCTGTTGGAACTTGTCAAAAACTTTTAAAAGAAGATCTGCATTTATTTATTGGAGTTTGGGCTGCTATTAGCCAACGTAGGATTATTGGCCCATATTTTTTCCAAGGTAAATTACTGTAATCATTTGTTACTCATGTTTATTATCTCAAACATATTTGCAGGCAATATCAATGGAGAAAGATATCATGCTGAAATTTTAACACCGTTTTTAAATGAACTTCATGATGGTGAACTAATTTATGGGTATTTTCAACAAGATGACGCAACAGCGCATACAACTGGCGCTACAATAAACTTCTTATCCAATTTCTACGCTGACAGGCGTATTAGTCGAAACACACTCAATAACTGGCCTCCCAGATCTTGTGATCTCACACCCTGCGATTTTTTTTTTGTGGCCATTTCTGAAAAATTCCATTTATAACACCCCCATAAATGATCTGGCAGAACTTCAAAACAGAATACGGATGAAAATTGATCAAATAAATGAAGATCCAGTGGTTCTTGAGCATGTCATCAGAAATGGAGTTAGAAGGCGGGCTACGCTATGCCTACAACAAGAGGGTGCACATTTTCAGCATTTATTGTGAACGTCTGCAATAAAAACTAATATTTATGTCAAGTTGTGCTTTATTTAGATCTAAACATTTTTCCAGGTAATTAATTTACCAAAAAGTTCTCCACTTCCCAAAATTCGTAAAATCTTGCTGAAATAATCTCCAGACGCGTATTTGATGTTTATAATTTCTGACATCGTGGGTTACTATCCAATTTTAAAACGCGACAATTTACATGGTGAAGCACTGGAAAGGAAACGCTGTGCAGGTGTAGGTACAGTTTTGGCATTTCAAAGTTTCGTTTCATGGGTACCATCATATGCATTGAGATGAACAACTTTAATAAAATCCCAGACACTGTGCTTGAAAATGCCCTAATTGGAACATCAGATCTGTTTAATCGGAACATAATTGAACATGTTTGTTTTCAGCAAAGGATGCTTCGAGAATTGGAATCGTTTGTTACTCTATTTTTTGTGAACAACATTGCAAAGAACGAACAAAAACAGAAATATTTTTTTGTTTATACATTTTAGGTTAGCTGTCAACATGCTCTAATTACTGAATTATAACTGTCAATCTATACTTTAAAAAAGCACAACAATTGACGGTTTACAACGCCTTCCCAGCCCAGGATTTCATTTGAACACTCGATATAAAGTCTGTCTCAATTCTAAATTTCCACCAACACTGCGTTCTACTTTGGAAATACAACCGGCAACACTGTTTGGTAAAAAATGCGTCAGATTGTATTTGTTAGGTTATCTGTCAATTTACGTTTTTACAACTCAAAATTTTAGAATAAAGGAAAAGAACGAAAACCTTTTTTAAAATGCAGCAAGTAAGTAGGTAGAAAATCAAATTTTAAAAGCAAAACAAACTTATGAACCAATTTTAATGTTTTCGAATCATGTTTGTGAAATAATTATATTGCCAACTTTGGTTATTAAGAATCCCCAATTTAGAAATATTTTTATTTTGCCAACATAATTCAACAGGTGGTGGAAATTTACAATTGAGACAAACTATAGTTCATTTTTTATTGCTGTAGAAAAAGTCAGGCAGCCAAATATACACTTTCAATAGTTCACTAGATTCCTATTTCAATTTTGTAAATTACTTCAATCCATGATGCCATTAGCCACAATAAATGCATTAATGTCAGTTCGTGTCATTGTCAATTAGGTATTAATTTAAAGGCTAGTTTGGTCAAGGGTTTTTATACTTGATTATCGATGGGCTGCACAGAACAAATTATGTTCAACGAAAAAGTAAGTCGCCCTTATCCATATTCGAAAAAACATGATGTTGAAGATACTGTTAAACTAAAGAACAGCTGATGTGGGAATTGGATGTGCGTATTGAAGTGACCGTGGAACCACTGATTATAGACCGTCTGATGACGATTCGGATTAATCGGAAGAATTCGAAGATGAGAGTTGATTTTTTAAATCCGTAATATATCTGAGTTATCGTTAATTATTGTTTCTATTTATTAACTTACTGCTTTTTTATTCATGAAATTTAGATTAAACACTAGGGTTATTGTTTTCCGGGTTGTGCCGCGGTCGTCTGGATTGCTGGGTAGCTGACGTTTCAATAGCCATGCTGCTATCTTCTTCGGAGCTTGTAAATAAACTGGTTTGGTCTATTCCGTGTTGGGCTATTTATATGGTTAGTGGTGGGAGTGGTCCCCGTGGGATTGGTGGTGGGGGTGGTAGGCGTGGCTCGGTGACTGAAGTTAGTGGGGGGGTGCATGTACGCATGTCGAATGACGGAATTCCACGTGCTAGAAAGCTCAACCCCTTGGTCTCTGTTGAAATTATTTGGATTTTTTCTAATCCACAATCTAATACACAATGTGGATATATTTTTTAATAATTTAGAAAATATTTACAAACGCTACGATGCGTTGGCTGATGGCACACGAATATATAATTTGGACGAAACGTCGACAACTACTGTTCACAAACCTAAGAAAATTGTAGCACAGAAAGGAGTTAAGCAAGTCAACACTTGCAGCAGCGGAGAGCGAGGCATTTTAGTAACAACCTGTTGTATAGTGTCTGCATCTGGAAATACTATTCCTCCAGTAATGGTGTTTCCAAGGAAAAACTAAAACATCGAATGACCGTTGGTGCACCAACAGGCACCTTAGGTCTAGTCTCCGACTCCGGGTGGATGAATAGGGAAATATTTCCAGCTGTGATAAGACATTTTGTGCATCATACATCAAGTAGTTTGGCAAACCCTTCTTTATTAATCATGGATAACCATGATAGCCATCTTGCTATAGAAGCTTTAAAAATAGCCAAAGAAAATGGTGTTGTTATCTTAACGCTACCTCCGCATACCTCTAACAAAACCCAACCATTAGATATTTCTGTCTATTCTGCGTTTAAAGGATATTATGATGCGGCAGTCCAAGCATGGTTGTTACAGCATCCTGGTTTACCTATCAGTATTTATGAAATCGCTTCCTGTGTTAATACAGCTTTTGAACGATCAATGACACCATCCAATATACGATCTGGTTTTCGAAGAACGGGAATTTATCCTTTCGACAAATTTATTTTTACGGACGACGACTTTGCTCTAAGCCAGGTCACCGATAGAGAATTAAAAAATAATACAACTGGAGATGAAGAAATAATGAACAGGGTTGAGATGGAAAATACTGTTTCAACTTCGAACCGGACAGACTCACAACAAGAGAATTTGGAAATTGACAAAGCAACAACTTCGCAAAATGTACTAGAGAAAAAAGAAGATAAGAAGCTTTTAAGTCCACAAGAATTTAGAGGATATCCGAAGGCTAAGGAAAGAAAACTAAATAGAAAACCTAGAGAGAGGGGACGAAGCTTCATTCCCACTGATACCCCCGAAAAAGATGCCATTGAAGAAAAACATAACGAGAAAATGAGGAAACAAGCACTGAAAAATTCTAAACAACTTAAAAGGAAAATAATGGACAATTATGATTCCTCAGAAAAAGAAGAGTTTATACCTCATGATTCTTCGGATGACGCAGATTGGTTTGAGGAAGAACCTCTACTATGCCTTACCAAAGAACTAGATAGACCACCAAAAGTAGATGACTATGTGTTAGTGGAGTTTTTCGATAAAAAGAAGATTTACTTTGTTGGTGTAGTTACTCGAGAAAATAAGGTAGAAAATGAATATGAAGTAAAGTTCCTCAGGCGTTGGTAGAACTGACTAATTTGTATAGTAGGTTACCTCGTTGCCATTTAAAACAATAGTTTGAATTTTTCCCCCTGAAAAAATTACTCGTGACGTCATAATGCACTAATCTTTTACTACAGAGTCTGACGATCACGCATTAGGAGTTCCCTCAGTAGAATAAAACCCAAAAAACCACCCAGTAAACCCCACGGAGCTTATAAACCTTGGTTTCTATTCAAACACTCAAAATTTCTGGGTTGACGTCACGAGTTACTTTTTCCCCCGCCCCACAATTTTCAACGAGGCACCCTACTATACAAATTAGTCAGTTCTACCAACTTTGAACAAATTATATTTGAGCGCCATCTATTGTGACATACTTGTGTTGGTCCAATGTTAATTTGTGGGTATAGTAGTTCGCTCCAGAATGTACGGATAAAAGACACCTACACGTGTGTTTTGATCACAGACCATCAATAGAATTAAGACTTTTAAAACCCGTATAAAACATGGGAGACACTGACAACACTAGCGCTGCTCTAGCGTTAGGCCTAAGGTACTATATCACGAAGGTATCGCCAACGGTGCGGAGATATATCTCCCTCTCTTTTAATTTCGAGCAATGTTAAGTTAATCTATTTGACACGATACAAACATCCCTGAAAATTGTGTATACTTCTATCTTTGTCACACTCACAGGATTTATCGATAATGTCCTCTCTTTTAATTTCGAGGCGAAAAATTGTGGAGCGGAATGGCGCTACCTTCTAAAGATATAGTACCTTAGTTAGGCCAAACTAAATTACCGAGTTTACACGTTAATCCGGTCGGAAATTTCCGTTTAAAGAGGAGGTTGATTTGAAAATTAATTAATAATGTCATTAACAATTTTGAATTTTCTAATTTCTGACATATCGATTTCATCAATAAATTCTATAAATTGTTCTACAAAACCAGTATCTTGAGATAATTTCTTTTTATTTGGTAAGTTTTCTTTTTCTTTTTGAAAAAATACGAAATATGTTTTTTCAGCTCGCGATTTTTATTTTATTTATTTGGAAATGGGCAAAATTAAACATAAATGCTTTGTCCACAACTGTGGATCATTTTATAAGATCGGCGATAAAAATAAACATTTTTTTAAATTTCCAAAACTAGAAGAACAAAGGGAACGATGGATAGAAGCTTTAAATGTGGCACCACCCTTCAAAACAGATAATGCCTTTATTTGCGAGAAACATTTTAGCAACAATTTCTTTACAAATACTCAAAAAACAAGACTTCATAAATACGCCCTGCCGTCGATTTTTTTTCGTGAAGACAATGAAAATTCAATAAACAAACAGCTGAACAAATTCAAAATTCTACGATTACTGAAAATCCCAATGTAGAGAATATAATCCCTCCTGTTATGCCCAAGGCCGAAAATAGACACCCAACAAAATCTTCTAGTGTGTTGCAAGTATTTGAATGCAAGAAAGTTAGTAGTCTTACTTCAAAAGGTAGAAAAATTTACTATATGGACCGAAATCAGCGAAAAACAATTTCAAAATTAAAAAATCTTTTGCACGATTCTAAAAATATCGCCTGAAATTTTAAAAAGTTAACGCAAAGTCAAATTATTGACCATTTAGAACTACACTTCAATTCAGTTGCAATGGAATTTATTAAATCACAGTTTCGAAATGCCAAAAAGTTAAATCCATCGTGGTCTAATGAAAACAAAATTTTTGCCTTAGCACTGTATAAAAGAGGACCGAGGTCTTATAGGTTTTTACGACATTTTTTAAAGTTACCATCAAGAACAACCCTTCATAATTTTTTTAAGCACATTCCGTTTGACTCAGGTATCAATTTACAGTTATTTGAGAAACTTAAAATAAGAGTGCAGAAAATGGATTCTAAAAATAAAATATGCAAATTAATATTTGATGAAGTAGCTTTAAGTACAAATTTAACATATTCAAGATCAACAGATAAAATTATTGGGTATGAGGATTTAGGATCATTAGGTCGTAATAAAAACCTTGCTAACCATGCCCTAGTATTTATGGTTCAAGGCCTGTGTTCAGGGTGGAAACAACCCATCAGCTACTATTTTGTAAAAGACACTGTTAAAAGTCAAAATTTAAAATTTTTAATTACCGAAGTCATAACAGAATTACAAAAAATTGGTTTGAAAATAGTTTGCACAGTTTGTGATCAAGCTGCAACAAATGTGGAAGCTATAAATTTACTAAAAACTGAATCTAATGTTGAACCTTTAAGACCTTATTTCTTTATAAATTTACAACAAGTCATATGTTTCTACGATGTTCCACATTTGTTAAAGTCAACTCGCAATGCATTACTAAAATATACAATATATTACGAAGAAATAAAAAAGGCAAAATTTTTGTATTTGAGAAAAGCTTATGAACATGACAAAAACAGACGTTTTCAAACATTACGAAAAATTAGAGAATGTTATCTTTACGTAAATAAATACCGTCATTTAAAAATGAAAGTTTCTGTAGCTGCAAAAACATTTAGTGCTTCAATGGCTGCAGCTTTAGAAACAATGGTAGATTGCAATCAAATGTCATGCGAAGCATTAGAAACTGCATATTTTGTTCAAGACTTAAATGATCTATTTGATAGTTTTAATTCAACCGGAATCAAAATTAATAAGTGTAATCCACGACTGAGGTGTGCGTTAACTTCTAATTCTTGTCACTGGAATTTTTGGGAAAACATGAAATTAAAAATTAAGACATGGCAATTTTTTAACGAAAAATCAGGGCAAATTAAGGAAGACATGCCATTTAAACACGGTTGGCTTAACAACATTGAAGCCATAAAAATGCTATGGAATGTATGTAATAAAGCCGATTTCAAATTTTTACGAACACGAATGCTGAATCAAGATCCAGTTGAAAATTTGTTTGCTGTAATTAGACAATATGGTGCTGGTCATAATAATCCAAATTGTTTTCAATTTATTTCTACCTTGAAAACTACTATTTTAAATAATTTAATTTCAAACAAAAGTTATTCTGAAAATTGTGAAAAAGATGAAGGTAAAATTTGGGATAATCTGCGAAATTTTTTGTCCCAAAAAGAAATATTGACACCTTCAGTTAATGAAAGCGTAAATGAACTGTTAACTCTTCAAGTTCCTACTTTTGATAAAAATAATGCATTTTCCGACGGTTATGACTTACAGGCATTAACCTATGTAATAAAAAAATTGAAAAAAAGCTTTAATTGTGATAGTTGTAAAACGACATTAACAACCGAAAATTTAAATCAAAGTCACATTTTTACTCTGTACAAAGAGTACGATAAAAAACTGAGATTGAATTATGCAACTGAAAATGTATGCCTTTGCGTGGCTGAAATTTTTGATGCAGTTGTTTTTTATCTGGATAAGTGTGGAGAAATTAACAATATAATACACAAGATGGAAGCAACTATTGTAAATAAGGTAAATTTTAATTGGATTACCTGTAACATGCACAAAAACGAAATTAAAAAGGACATTTTGTATCTAACCATTAAATTAGTAGTTTTTAAAACTACTTATTCAAAGAAAATTTGATGAAAAAAATAAAGCTAAAAAATATCAGCGGCGAATAAATATCCTTCAACATATATCTGGTATAAATTGATTTTTTTTTTAATTGTTTAGTATTGTATTTTTTTTTTGTTTAAATGTGAAAAATGTTATTTGTTGTATATGTTTGAGTTTGCATTAAAATGTTTAACATTTAATTAATCGTTTTAATTTTTTTTAAAAATAAGTACATACCAATAAATCAAACTGAGAAAATAGGCAACTAGCTATACCTACATAAACTAATCAGATATGCAACTTGTTATACATTAGTTTGACCTAACCATGGATTTATTAGTACTGGATACGGCAATACCCTATAAACGTATGTCGACTTTGAAAAAACATATCACAGACTTCGGTACCTTCCCCCATTTCATTCTAACCTGTATTAAAATATGTTTCTCTCTGTTATTACAATACGTATGTCGTTTTGATGTTTCGCAAATGTCAATTTTGAAGTTTGAAATTAATTCAAAAGTCTGAACCTGTGGTCTGAACTGTCATAAAGCTTCCTGCATTCGTAAAATGGAATAATTGCAATAATGAAAACCTGCAGAATTTGTTTTACTCCTTATAGTTCTTCAAGACAAGACTTATCTTTTCATTGGAATGTACCTAAAATAGACAATTCTTTACAAATACCGAAGACCTGGGTGAAAAAATGATTTCAGTTTTCCAAAAGAAACCTTCTTAAGAAACAAATGGATATCAGTGTGGAAGAGACAATCAAAGTTGCAAACGATGCGGTTATTTGTTCAAAACATTTTCGGAATTCTTCACAATACCTGAATTTTCCTACCACACCTAATGCCCCCTTTAATCTCAATTTCGCAGAAGAACATTGTAGTGGCAACAAAGGTAGAGCGTATATAAAACTTAAATATTTAATTTCTCTTTCATAACTTACTTACCTATTTTTAAAAATTGTTAGAAAATAAAACTACGGCTACTCAATCAATAGATTCGAGATATAATGCAGATGTAACAGTAGAGCATTTTAGTAGCCCTAAAAAAGCAAAACGACATGTAAATATGATCCAACATGTTGACGAGCAAATGGAAATACACTACGAATGTAAGAAAACTGCGAAAGCTCTAAACAAAAACAAGATAAGAAGTAAACTTAACAAAGTTGTATTACATATTTAATAATGAATAAATATAAGAATCTGTTACGATTAATATTTATTTTGGTGTTTTTTGTAAGTTTCATGGATACTTGTGAGTTTGAATTTACGCACAAATTAAAGTTAAGTGGTTCACAAAAGTATAGTTGTTGAAGGCAGACAACTCTCTTCACCTTTGTAGTCCAAACCTGGATTTCCTTTTGTGAAATCTTTACCAACAGCATTGTCAGTGTTTCACATTAGAGTGAAAAATACCTGGCTTTAGACGAATTAGTCATTCTTAATATGTTCAAGTTCTAAAACAATAATACTTGATAAAGTTAACGGTTCAAATACTCTCGAACTATGCAAACTTCAGAGAAACAGATTAGAAAAAAGATGACACGAATGACAGGAGAGTAATAAATAATGAGAATTTAAACCAATCAGAGTCGGGGGACTCGCTAAAGGATAGTGCTAATACTCAGATAATGCGTTGAGAGCGACAGAAATAGATGGTACGTCTTGTTCAACTATAATGGCTGTACACCGTATCCAGTACTAATAAATCCATGGACCTAACGCTCGGGCAGCGCCACTTGAGCGCTTCTCCAAAAATGTAATCCCTCTTGACAGCCTTACTATAGTTTAATTGTCTGTGATCAAAACCACAGACAATTAAACATAATAAGACTGTCTAGATCTATTCAAATTTCAGCGACGCGCGATACTAGCGACGCGCTAACGTAGGGCCGAACTAGATGTATAGTAAGTTGCATATTCCTTAATTATTGCAATCGAATGTATAATTAGTTGCATACGGACATATTTTTTTGTTTTTATTTACCTATTTTCATATTATGGTTTTATTTATTAAAAAAAAACCAAAGACAAACAATTACCCAAACATTTTATTTCATTATTTTTAGAGTTTTCTTATAAAGGTTTGAATTTTGAAATTGTTTTTCGCTTATAACGATCCATGTAATAGATTATCTTTTCTCTGAGATTGAGTTCACAAATTTTGGTACGTTGAAAAACCTATAACACTTTGCCTGAGGATTTTGATGAATGTGCACGTTCTGGGATAACTTCAGGATCAGAAATCACCACTTCTGTAATTTACATAGTCATTAAAATCGTCGAATTGTCTAAAAAAACTGTTATTTTGTGACACTGTGAATTTGGAACGAAAAACTGATGGGAATGGCACGGGAGACCTATAAAATCTAGTTTTTTGAGAACTTGTAGAATAATTTTCTGAAAAGTGGTCTTGCCAAGTGAGTGAATTTTGTAATTTTGAAGAAAGTATTCCAGAAGTATCTAAAACCTTTATCCACCTTTTTTCAATTCTGAAAATAACATTTTTTGTAATAACTTTTTTTTCGAAAGTATTACTTACCGAATACGAACTTTTTGGTCAAAAACAATTCAAACAAGTTAGTCAGGCTTCGACATCGCAGGTTGAAGAGGCTCGGGACAAGTACGAAAGTCGTTTTGGATTATTTTATCATTTTTATCATAACGAAATTGATTAGCCAATTTTTGACAATGATTAATAAAGATTTTTGAAACGAACAAATCTGATTTTTTGAATAAATCAAATTTCCCGCTGTAAACGTAAATAGTCGATTCATCATCGACTAAATACGGTTATTTAGTTCGGCCCTACACTAGGGTTGCGCTAGCATCGTCCACGTCTCCTAGGTTTTATATGGACTTTAACAGTCTTAATTCGTTATTGGTCTGTGGTTTTGATCACAGACAATTAAACTATAGTAAGACTGTCAAGGTAAAACTTGTAGAATTTGCAAGAAGAAATGTAGGCATTAAATTAGGAAAAAAGACGTTTTCTGAATATATTATTGGTCAAACATGGAACGATGTGGGTTTAAAAAGTCTGGAATACACCCTCTTAATTCGCAAGTTGTACCGGATAATAAATACGATCCAGAAGCCTTAAAAAGGTGGAAACAATTTAAAGAAGAACAAAAGCGGCCTCAAGAAAACGCACCGGAAATGCTAGATGTCACCATAAGACAAAACGATCAACAATTATTGAACGAAAAAGCATCTACTTCCAGTGCTACGTCTTTTGAAGGACTCTTACTCCAGAAGTCCAGAAGGTTCATCACAGTAAAAAGGAATCAAACGAACCTCAAAAAAAAAAGAGTGGCAGTAGAGGCGGAAGTACTTACACAACCTGAAGATCTTCGAAGACTGAAGGAGATGGAAAAACAAAAGCTAGAAAAGCAAAAAAACAAAAAGATAAGAGGACAGTCAAAAAATACCGTCAAATAAGTGAAAAAGAAGCCAAATTACAATTTAAAAAATGTGACTAAAACTAAAAATGCAAAGAAGAAAAGGCGACTAGACAGTTCAACTAGCGAAGAAAGTGAAGATTAAGAACCTCCATATATAGAAGATGCAGATGATAATGATCCTGAAGACTTTAGTGAAGAAGAAGATATATTAACAAACAATCCCAAAGAAATGTCTGTTGGTGTCGGAAATTGGATAGTCGTCAAATATGCAACCAAAAAGATCCTCAAGCATTTCATTGGTAAAATATTAGAAAAAACAGAAAACGGATGGTCAAGCTCACTAAATTTACTAAAAATAAATTTATGTGCCCACAAAGTGAAGATGTCGACAATGTGGCAGATGCGGATGTACTACTCCGTCTTCCAGAACTCACTGTAGCACGAAGGGGCGATTTTATATTTCAAATTGGATTGACAGGTCTAAATCTCTAGAAACTTGTCAAAAATTTGTAAAAATCAACAATTGTTCTTACATTTTATCACTTTTCTCAAATATTCACACTTGTCCATCACTGCTTTACGCAGCCTTACCGTCTTTACATAGTGGGCCGGTTTCACACTTTCCCCCTATTAGTGGGTAAAGTGTGACCGACGAACAATTCTTTCTAAAAAAAATATTTTTCATGTGGCTTGAGCAGATCTGGAAAAATTACTTCAAGCACATAAACCTTCAATCAATGTACAATAACAATTTCGGTGCCATTACTTGCAGCATTCTGGAGATATAAGGCGTCAAAGATAAATTTTGAAAAAAAGTGGTCACACTTACCTAGGTCTACCTTAAAATCATTTTTTATTATACCTGAATCATAATCTCTGATTTTTGACACTAAAATGCGTGCAAAATCGGCCCCTTAAAACACTAAAGCTTTAAAGTCGCTTAGGTAACAACAAATTTACCTATATTTTGAACAATGGTAAATAGACATTTATACACAATTTATAATTAAAAGATTGAATTGGCTATGGTTTTTTGCCCAAGGGGAAAAAAGACCCGATTTACTTCATACAATTAGGGAGTAAAGTTGCTCATTATATGCTGGTCGTGCAAAAAAATGTTTTGATGACAATAATTCCTAATATTCAAAGGTTTTGCTTGACGTACTCTGTCCAGTATATTTAACGTACTATATAATGTAAATTATTCATGCAATTGAAATTAACTGCGTTATGCGTTAACTGTTTATTTATTGTATAAAAAGTAACAATTAATTGCTTTTTTTAAGTTCTTACTAATAAGAGGTTCTTTGTTGTTAACAAGTATGCATGCCATCAATCAAATACAGGCTGGAACAAAAGTATCAATTATTGGCTGTAACTTTTTAATTGACAATTTATGAAAAAATGTTTAATATAAAAGTTGATTGGTGTATTATCCTGCATCATCTGGTCTTTCTAGTTTGTTCCTATCTTCTTTTGTTTCGCTGCTATGGCAACCAACTTTGGTTTTTTAAATAGCACCCATACATTTTTTGTGTGATTTTCAAACAAGCGTATCTTTCTGTATTCATAAATACAGTTTTGCCATTATGGGGAAAAAGAATAAAATAAAAAAAAAAATAAAATCAGGTGATAAAATTAACTTACTAAGTAATAAAATGCAATATAAAGAATGCCATGGAAATTTGACAATTTTTGTTGAACGTCATGCATGATAATAAACCAAACAATTTTTATATTAAACATTTTTTCGTAATTTTTCAAATTAAATATGGGTGCTATTTAAAAAACCAAAGTTGGTTGCCATAGCAGCGAAACAAAAGAAGATAGGAACAAAGTAGAAATACCAGATGATGCAGGATAATACACCAATCAACTTTTACATTAAACATTTTTTCATAAATTGTCAAATTAAAAAGTTACAGCCAATATGTGATACTTTTGTTCCACACTGTATACTGGGTGCCCCAAAATTCGCGGAACAACGTAGTAGTACGTTGTTAAGTAGTCATTAAGAGATCAGGTAAAAATGTTTAAAAAAATCAATCTTCTTTTTTGTAGAAGATATGGACCTATTCGTTACACTAAATGTGGCAACATGTAAAAACATTCTATGCATCCCAATAGCCTGCAAATATTTAATTTTTGTTGTATCCATGGAAATGGGAGGGAAAAATCAAAGCCGTGTTGCCGTACGCTGTTTGAGGTAAAACGAACATAAAATTACTACTTGGAAATGTTTGAAATAATGGGAGAAAATAATTGCAAACCTGATCACAATCGTTCAAAATTATTAGGCCACTGGCTAGTAAAAGACAAATAGTCAAAATCTTTTTTATTATTTAAAATAAATGAGATCAAAGCTGCACCTTTTGGGCCCCCATATCTTCAAATCTTCAAACATGAATTGACATTACCTCATTGAGTTGTTCCGCGAATTTTGGGGCACCCAGTATACATTATTCAAATTTCAATTACCGATTCTTTTTTTCGGTATTTTTGCAACCCGAAACACAGCAAACACGTCCCCAATTAATTACTCATTTTTTTTTCTAAATAATTTGAATTTCTTACTTTCAAAAAGCCGATTATACACGTCGTCGAATACGAAATTATTTATTTGAAAACCGCCGCGCTCCGCCGCTTGGCGGCGCGTCATGCGTCAATCGATGTCGGGCAAGCCTACGTATAGTTGACATTTGTATGACATTTCATATGCGTGCATTTGATTTTTTTATATCTATCATGGCGCATTGACTTCACAATTTTCAAAATTGCGCGACTATGAACTGTCAAATAAATGTCAACTCTATCCTACCTACAGAGTTGCCATATAAATTTTCGTACATAGTTGCCATACTTATCCACAATCATTTTGAATCACCCAATACATGCCTAATCTTGGTGCAAACAATATATGCAACTTCATGAGGGTACTTGTGTAACTGGCTGCATAACCTAGATGGTGTTAATTTCTGAATAAATATGGGTATTTCAGAGATAACTCTGGCTAATGACTAAATGACTATTCTGTATCGAGTATGTTAAAGTAGCATGTACAGTTAGGGACACCGAATTTCATGATGTTTCTGTCACTTCAAAAAATTGCAATGTAAATCACTCTTTATTGTCAACTTGACATTCAAAAGTCAAATTTTGAAATTTAGTTTTTGTTCACGTCAATCGCATGTCAATCAAAATCGTCGCAAACGGTAAAATTGAGGTTAATAATGTAAAGCCTGTTTTACATTTTTTGACGGTATATTGACAGCATGATTGACAGTGATGCTCGAAATTCCGTGTCTCGAACTGTACGTTAAAACGCCGAATTTTAAACATGCCTTTAAATTTGGTAACAGGAACCGATAGAATGGAATAATCTAACGTACGGATTGTGAACGTTAATCATTATATTGGGTGTTTCAAAATGATTGTGGATAAGTATGGCAACTATGTACGAAAATTTATCTGGCAATTATGTGGGTGGGGTATCGTTGATATTTGTATAACATTTCATTAGCGTGCATTTGTATCTGTTTAAATACCTGGCTTTTTGGAGCCTTACGTAAAAACATGTAAGTAAAAATATTAACAATACATTGTTTAGAACCTTTAAAGTAAATACAAATATTTTGCAGAACTTTTTCTAATCTTAAAATCTTAAATTCAATAAGGAACGACATCAGCAACACAGGAGATATTGAAGAATTCCAGGAAAGTATTGCTGGAGAGATTACCACTGAAATTAACGACACCATTGACACTTCTTTTCAATATTCAAGAAATGAAAAATTCAATGTATTTAATGACAATAATGATATAACATAACAGACATATAACACAAAAATTAATAAATATTTAGAGCTCTCCGTTGCTATGAGAAATCTTTGGTGTTTAGAAAAAAATTCGATTTTACCACTTATAATTTCAGCAACGGGAATAGTACCGCAATCTATTTTTAAAAATTTAAAATTTCTGGATTTAGGTAACACATTGGTGGTTGAAATTCAAAAAGGTGTATTATTATACTCATGTCATATCGTGAGGAAATTCCTTAACATTGACACAGAACATAAAACACAAAAAAGTCAAAACGTGGAGGTGAGACGCCGGTAATTATGTTGATAAGCACTGCACTATTACTTGATAGTATTATCCGTAATAGTGTATGTACTCCGGCAAAATTGCCGTGCCGCCGATTGGTGGAGGATTAAGTACTAGTAGGAGAGAAATTCTACTTCTGGGTTCAGTTCGAGAGTCAATAGTGACGCCTACTAAGACTAGTAGTGAAAAAACCAATTTACATTGGGCAAGCTGTATTAGATTTATCAAAATTGTTAATGTATAACTTCCATTACAATGTAATTAAAAAAGAATTTAATGAACACATAAAACTTCTTTATGGAGATACCGATAGTTTTAAATATGAGATTAAAAAGGCAATTTCTATGAATTTATGAAAAACAATCCCGACTATTTTGATACATCTGATTATCCAAAGGGGATCATCCATTATATTCCGATAAAAATAAGAAAGTAATAGGAAAATTCAAAGATGACTTGAATGGTATTAAGATATTAGAGTACATAGGTTTAAGATAAAAAAAATGTACCGTTACAGAACCCAAAAAATTCTGTTTCGAAAAATTTAAAAGGTAGTAAGAAAACAGTATTAAAAAAAGAAATAAGTTTTGAAGATTACAAAAATTGCTTATTTAATCAAAAAGAATACTTTCATAAACAGAAAGTGATCAGGAGTCATAAACATGATATTTTTACTGAATAAGTAAAGAAAAAGTCTCTAAGTTGGAAAGATGATAAAAGACATCTTTTACCCAATTCTACAGATACATTAGCATATGGCCACGTATTAGTATCATCATAGGTACATGGACATTTTTGAATAAATTGCTATTTTTTATTAGTGTTGAAGTTTAATAAATTAAGAAAACAATAATAACAATTGAAGCATTGGGTGGAAAAACAGCGTTATCCAGAAAACATCATTCCGAGATAAATCAATTTGAAATAATTTGAATGCTGCAAATGACAAAATTATATGAGTTTTGGTGCTGTGGCTTGTGAGGATTATTATTTCACCGAGTCTCTATTGTTTTCCTTCAAGAAAAAAAGTAATACTATAAAACAGATTTTTCTACAGCCCATTTAAAAAAATAATGAGAACGCTGTTTTTCCACCAAATTTAAAATCATTCAAGAAAATGCGATAAAGTAGGTGATTTTACATAATCGAAACATCGATGTCAACAAAAAAATTATTTTTAGGCTATTGTTCTACGAATTATTGGGAAAATACTCTAGAAAAATATATTCAGAACAATTTGACGACCACGTATACCATCACTGTTAAACGATAATTTTCAGTGTTTTCAAGGAAAAACAGCGTTATACAGGTTGGGCGGCCGTATTACGAGAACGTTTTTGAAGTTGTCTTTCATTAAAGTTGCGATTAAGGTATAAAACGATATAACCTTTGATTTTATATTACTAGATTGGCCACCTAAATGGAAAACCGTATGCAAGAAATTTTACTTTTGGATGCCACTGATAGAGAGCGTAGCAAGCAACGAAACAAATTTTTACAGTCGACCGAATGAATTTATGAGCACTAATTAGAGTTGATGAATATTCAGCCGAGCGGTTCTTTCTTTGCCACTTTTCACAGAATCACAGACACAGCGTACGCTATCAAGGGCCGAGCCAAGCCAAGTAGTGAAGCAAAATCGGACCGAAATTATGACTTCTAGTGATTCCAAAGTATAACTAAATGAGACCGATACTATCTTGTAGAGGACATTTTGGGACATAAGGAATGGTCATCTACAACTTTTTTTTAATAAGATCGAACTTTGAAAACGGCTTTTATACGTAGTTGGGGTGTAATTCGAAACACTACGTTTCTCGTAACATTTAACGCTGTGTTAATTCAACTATTGAAGCTATAATTTTGATTTTTTGTATATTTATACTAAAAAGTACAGCGCTTCCAATAGTGAATTGGAAATTTCGCAAATATTGAGAGTTTTGAAAAAAACTATTAATACATTCAGATGAATCAAAAATGCGCATAGTGAACTTCACTCTGCTGGAACCTATGTGAAATGTTAAAAATTTCGATACACATGCAGCGAGTCAAATGTAACTAAGATATCGGAAAAGTTTTTAAAAAAGAATTAATTCGGTGGCCTGTATACTTTCTGAGAAAATAATTATTTTTTATTCGGCGAGCGAACGCGCGGCAGCTTCTGGCTCTGGTAGGCAGAAATAACCCGGCACGCGTATTTAGTCGTCTATCGATGTAGGGATTGTAGTAGTCTAAAAACAATAATCGTAAAATTTTGAGTCGGTAATTTTTTTGTATTTTTGCTAAAATTTACCTATTTTAAATGCTTTCTTCGTCATCTTCATTCTCATATACCTAAACAAGAAACATTGTTGTGACATTTTTTGCAAGAACAATGTGCAGCATTAAGCCTTCTTTTATGCACATACAGGGCAAGTCACGTAAGGCTTATTTCTGAATTTATTTTGTACGCAACCAAAAATACTAATGACGCTGACTACTTGATACCATTTATAAGGTGATTTAATTTAGTAATCAACGTAGGTATGTAATTTGGGTAAAAATGTCACAATGACGTTTTCCTGTTCTAATTAATGAAATCAAAAATTAAATTCATCAACTGTCATTTTGACATTTTTAGCCAAATTACATACCTACGTGGATTACTAAATAAAATCACATTATAAATCTGTGGCGGTCGTGAAAAAGTAGGTAAGTCGAAAATGTAAATTTTTCAGGGCAACGATTCAAAATTCCATATCATTCTTAAAATCCTGTAATTAAATAGAAACTTCTTTCTACCTGTACTTGCTTTCAATATAAGTAAATTTTAAACTGTGAAAATCTGAATTATTTAATTCCATGATTTATTATTAAGGTGTAAACATCGTTAACTCATTTTTGAAATTATTTGACTTACCTACTTTTTCACGACCGCCACAGAAATGGTATCAAGTGGTCAGCGTAATTAGTATTCTTGGTTGCGTACAAAATAAATTCAGAAATAAACCTTATGTGACTTGCCCTGTATATGCCGTTCACGATTATTTTAAACACGCAGGAGGCCGCGATGTTTTTTTGTTAGATTGGCGTCAGGTCCTGTCATATGACGTTTCGTTTTTAAATATTCGCATTGTTGTCAATTCCGTCATTAATTTAGTTAATAAGAATTTACCCAGAACTGCCCTACAAATATGTATGTTTCATTTCAATTACAATTTTACGATTATTGTTCCTAATGCGTTTAATTATTTAAAAAATGTAACAAGTTGGGAGTAGTGTTCGGTTGAATTATAACCTAAAATAGATTTATTAAGACAAATCACAATACTGCCAACTAAAATGTCAGATTTTCATAGATAGTCCGAATTTGAAATAATCGTGAATGGTTTATACATTTTTACTATCCCACCTCCACCCGGCGGCACGGCAATTTTGCCGGAGTACATACACTATTACGGATATTACTATCAAGTAATAGTGCAGTGCTTATCAACATAATTACCGGCGTCTTGCCTCCGCATTTTGACTTTGTTGTGTATTATGTTCTGTGTCAATGTTAAGGAACTTCCTCACGATGTGACATGAGTATAATAATATACCTTTTTGAATTTCAACTACCAATGTGTTATCTAAATCCAGAATTTTTAAATTTTTAAAAAGAGATTGCGGTACTATTCCCGTTGCTGAAATTACAAGTGGTAAAATCGAAATTTTTTCTAAACACCAAAGATTTCTCATAGCAACGGACAGCTCTAAATATTTATTAATTTTTGTGTTATATGTCTGTGTTATATTACGTGAATTTGGAACAGCTATATCTAAAAGATATGCTTGCTTTTGTTGTTTATTTAAAATTATAATGTCTGGTCTGTTATGCTTAATATGAATGTCAGTTAAAATTGTTCTATCAAAATATAACTTGTAACTGTCATTTTCCAAACAACTTTCTGGTGTATAACTATAATGTGGTTGTGTGTTCTTTAATAAATTGAATTTAACAGCTAAATTCATGTGTATAATTTTAGCGAATATATCGTGTCGTTTTTTATATTCGCTTTGAGCCAAAACGGTGCAAGAAGAAATAATGTGTTCAATTGTTTCCCCTTCAGTTCCGCAAATCCTACATTTATCAATTATCGATTGTAAACCGCATATGTGTTTTTTATACATTTATTATTTTGGTATCATTGGTCTGTGCAAAAAATGTTCATCAGTTTTCTAATGTCATTAGCTCATTAGGTATGGGATCCATTGTAGCTAAAACAGGTTGTAAAATGCCCTTATTTAGATTAGGAGATTTTAAATTGTATTAAATTAACCCAACACTACAAAACGCACTAGAATAGAATTAGAGCATAAGTTCATGACAAAAATGTTATAAACTGCCTGAAGGATATATTTCAAATTTTACGTGCCTTAGCTACTCCTTGCTTTACGTAGAATTGAAGACATTTTTCTAACATTTTTTATAGGAACAGGAGAATCGACGAGATATAATATTTTGCTTTTTTTTTTAATGGTATTACTTATCTATCCTTCTTAAATTAAAAAAAAAAAAACAATAAATGTATGTGCATGAAGGAAGACTTAAGATCCTGGAGTGATTGTTCTTGCTAAAAATGTCAGAACAATGTTTCTTGTATATTTGAGGATGAATATGACGAAGATGAAAGCATTTAAAGTAGGTAAATTTTAGCAAATATACAAAAAAACTATACTTATACTCAAAATTTTTGTCTTTAGACTGCTACACTCCCTACGAGTATATCGATAGACGACTAAATAGGCGTGCCGGGTTATAATCTCCTGCCAGGCCGCCCGGCGCGTTCGCTCGTCGAATAGAAAAATTATTTTCTCAAAAAGTATACGGGCTACTGACTTAATTCTTATTTTAAACACTTTTCCAATATCTTAGTCACATTTGACTCGCTGCATGTGTATCGAAATTTTCAATATTTCAAATAGGTCCCAGCAGAGTGAAGTTTACGATGCGCTTTTTTGATTAATCTAAATTTATTAATAATTTTTTTCAAAATTATCGATATTTGCGAAATTTCCAGTTGACTGTTGGGAGCGCTGTATTTTTTAATATAAATATACAGAAAATCAAAGTTATAGCCTCAATAGTTGAATTAAGACAGCGTTAAATGTTACGAGAAACGTAGTTTTTAGTACACATCAACTACGTATAAAGGCCGTTTTCAAAGTTCGGTCCTATTAAAAAAAGTTGTAGATGACCATTCCTTATGCCCCAAAATATCCTCTATATTATACAAGATAGTATAGAACTCATTTAGTTATACCTCGGTATCACCTACCCTTAGAATAAAAACCTTCCTTCATTTCGCTGTTACATATCTATCTTTAACAGTTGCCTCTATTTGCGGCCACTTTTCTATAAGCAACGGTATTCCATCGTGCAGAGAAAAAAGTTAGCTTTATTTTGATATAATTTATGAGGAGAGGTTATGACATAAACGTACCTATAAATTAAACAGAGACGTACCTGTTTACACCGGGTTGCCAAAGGGTTGGGACCAAGTGAGAAATGGCAACTCAAACTTTTTAAGTTCTTTACATATCTCTCTTTGAAATGAATTATAATTTATCAAAAACGAGTGAACGAAAAAAATTAATTAATTTAATTTTAATTAAAAATACTTGCGGCTATATTTTCATAGGCAACCCGGCAGTAACATATATTCTCCTATTGTGAATAATTAGTTTCTGATTTTAATAAAGTATTACATTGATTTGCTCCAAATAAAATAATATGTATGTACATAGTAGTCATAGTTGCGATTGTAGAAAAAATGTTGTGTGTTGCGAGCGCAAGTGTACTATTGGGAGCACGGAATTTCGGGCAGACTTGAAATTTGACTGATATAAGATGTGAAATAGGCTTTAGATGCTAGACGACTTAATAAACCTCATGTTAATATCTACTATTGTTGCATGTCATTTTGACAAATTGCATTCATCAGTCCTGAAAAGTTGCAAGTGCTTAGATGTGATTTTCTGGAAACTAAACAGTCTTTTATTAAACTTTGGAAATTACAGTCGCGGACAAAAAAATAGGACAATATTTTTTCGCTAATGTAAGGCTCTTTACTATTTCTATAATTGATTTCATATAAATGTTCATCAAGTGAGCTGTGCATTTGTAAAAGCACCTTTAATTTAGTTACATTACAAAAGTCACATTTATGAAGGTCATGTCCAATAAATCTTTACTTGGTAAAA